>NC_046155.1:74550865-74887115 GCF_011064425.1 Rattus rattus | reverse complement strand
GCTCTTAACCACTGAGCCATCTCTCCAGCCCCTGGGATTAAATATTTCAACAACAAAGAGGACTGGAATTGAGACCATGCCTCCATCAGATTGCTTGTAGGCAGACCTGTGGGCCATTTTCTTGATTGCTAATTTATAGAGAGGGGCCCAGAGACCATTCTGGATAGAACTCCCCCTACCCACAACAGATGGTCCTAGGTAGTTGAGAAAGCAGACAAAGCAAGTCACCAGGAGCAAGTCAGGAGGCAACACTCCTTCATGGCCCCTGCTTACTCAGTTCCCGCCTCCAGTTCCTGCCCTGACTTCCTGCATCTGACCTGGAAGATGCAATCAACTCTTTCCTCCCCAAGTTCTGTTTCCTCCTCATGTTTTACAACAGTAGAAAGCAAATTAAGACACATCCCCAGGAAAATAATTTACATTTAATTTCACGGTCTAGCAGTGTAGCCCACCAACAACACTAGGCCCTAGGAACAGTCCCCCACATGGGGGAAAGCCCTTAAATTTTAACTCAAATAGGCCATTGTGGCTTTTTTGATCCATTTTGCCATTGTTGATATTATAGCCCTAACTAGCTCAGATAAAGACTGTGAGTCATTCAGGGTCACTCGATGTGACACTCAGGACTAGGCCCCTGAGCCAGAGCCTGAAGCTTTTTAAAATTTTTTTTTTTTTTTTTTTTTTGGTTCTTTTTTTCGGAGCTGGGGACCGAACCCAGGGCCTTGCGCTTCCTAGGTAAGCGCTCTACCGCTGAGCTAAATCCCCAGCTAAAATTTTTTATGATTGTTACTACTACTAATTGTTCTGACAGGAATGAGGAATGAATTCACAAATACTACACCAACTCTCTTTGTAGCACTGAGCTATAGCCTAGCTGGTCTTTTTCTGTCTCTTAAGGTAATTACAAACACAGCAGCATTGCTTAGGGACATGGATTCAAAAGGCTTGGGTTGGACCGGGGATGCGGCTCAGCTGATAGAGTGCTCTTGTCTGTCATTCATGAAGCCCTGGGGTCAGTTTCCAGCACCACATAAACTGGCATGGTGGCTGCCACCCGCCATCCCAGCACTCAGAAGGCACAAGGAGAGTGTCAGGAGTCTAAAGTTATCCTTAATTACACAGAAGCCTGAGGCCAGGCAGGAGACTCCTTCTCAAGACAAAAGAAAAACAAAAGCAAGAACGGAGGGGAAGGTTGCAGTTTGGGGTGTGTGTCCAGGTGCCAGAGGAGGCTCTCTGTCAACCTTGGGCGGTGACATCTACTTTTTTTTTCCCCTTGGTTTTACAAGACAGGGTTTCTCCGTGTAGCTCTGGCTGTCCTCAGATCAGAGATCAGCAGCCTACTGCATACTTCGAGTAAAGGCATGGGCTACTACCACACAGCATACTTTTTTTAAAAATTTGTTAAATTTTATTAAGTGGGTGTGTGTGGCGTGGTGTGCCTGTGGAAGTCATGGGACAGCTTACGGAAGCGGAGTCCGTGCTCTCCCTCCACCGTGTGGATCCCTGGGAACTCTGGAAGAGCAGTCAGCCCCAACTGAGCCATTTCTCCAGCCCCTAGCTTTTTTTTTTTTTTTTTTTGAGGTGCTGGGGACTGAACTCAGGTCACTTGAATGACAAGCATTTTACCAGCTAACCCATTTCCCTGGCCCAGTGCTTTTCCCATGTTAAAGGGAGGAAATTTTGCTTGGGATGGTTAAGCACTGCAAACCTGACAGCGTTTAGAATCACCCAGGACATGATCCTCAGGGCTTGTCCCTAAGGGAATTTTCTAGGTTAGGTTTAATTGGTGTGGGAAGACCCAGCCTAACCACCACTCTGTGGGCTTGGGGTTCACTCACACTGAATCAAAAGGAGAAAGCTGGGGACCAGCATTCAGGTGTTTCCGGTACAGCGACTGCTGCCTCCGGGTTCTGATAGCTGGTGAGTACAGTGTGACCCGCTGCTTCCGGGTCCTGCTGCCATGCCACCAGGCATGCTGACTGCAACTTCAAACGGAGGAAAAATCAAGTCCTTCCTGAAGTTGCTCTTGTGGGTATTTTGTTGAAAACACATAAAGCAACGAACACACTGCCTCTCTCTTTAACCCTGCAGCTGTGATGTGACCTAGATGCTCTCCTGAGCTCCCTTTTCACATGAGGCCGAGTCCCCTGATTCTCAGGAAGGTAGATTTTCAAGGCTCAGAACTTGCCTTTCTGACTTCTAGGCTCGGTCTGTCCCACCCTGTGTCCCGCCCCTCCCGCCCCGCCCCCCCCCCCCTTCCCCTGCCCTCCACCCTACTCCTCCCTCCCCGCCCCCCCCCCCAGCTGCTCCCTCTGCTCTGAGTCCTCCTAGCCACTGCTTATCCTGCTCAGCTTTGCCGCTGTTCCAGTTGTTCCAGGACGTGAAATGGAGCTGTCTCAGGAGAGCAACATTCATGATCCGGGACATAAACCGAGACCCTAAAGTTTGCGTTTTGTTTTCGTTTTGTTTTGTTTTCTGTGTAGTCCTGGAAGTGGCTATGTAGACTAGGCTGGCCTCGGACTCACATATCTGTCTGCCTCTGCCCCTGCCCCTGCCCTGCTGCCATGCTGGGATTGAAGTTGTGCACCACCATCGCCATTGGACTCCTGACTCTCTTTGGATGGATGACCTTAGACAAGTCCTTTGTTCTTCTATCTGCCTCCTCAATTACCAAATTGAGATGACTAATAGTCTTTTCCCAGCACTGCGATGACATGTTTGTACAGAAAGCACCCAGAGCCAAGCTTGGCTCTTTACCAGTACAGTGTTTACTACTGAGAATAGACAGGGCCCAAGGCCCAATTTTTCCTAACCCACTGAGGGGTGTGGTCAGGGCCTCCTTCCCCATCTGGTATTAGGGCTTAATCCTCACTTGTCTACTGGTCAGGAAGGAGGTAGGCCTTCATGCTAGAGGCACAGCAATGCAGAGGCTTCCCACAGTTGGATAACATCGTCTCTCCAGGGGCTCCAATGCAGGTTCTTTGCAAAGGAGAAGCCAGGCCAGGAAACCAGATGGGACAAGAAGAAGGGCCTGTGATGCCAGCAGGGCTTGGAGGCCCCACCCGGAAGAAGGGAACTATAGAAGGTCCTCTGAGGTGGGAGTCAGCTCCAGGCACTGCCTCTATTGGCTCCACTCCCCAAGACTGAGGCCTCTCCACCATCTGTCACCCCAGCTGGGAACAGTCAGGGGGCCTGAGAGCCTCTCCCAGCTCAGTGACTCAGCAAGAGCCTTCCTCAAAGCTAATGAGGCTGGGTTCCGGCCTTGTTCTGAGGCCAGGCCTGCTTCTGTACCAGGGTTCCATTTCACTTCCCTGTCCACTCCCTTACCACACCTTACAGCTCCCCTTCCGCTAAGACTACCAGGCAAATCCCCTTGGAGCAGGCATTGCCCTTCCACCCCTGACACTTACATTTGTGACTAGTCCCACACGCTGGCAGCTTCCTAGATGATGTGTACAGTCCCAGCTTTTTATTTCTGTTACGCCAAGGCCCTCAAAAGACAATGTATGCCGGGTGTGGTTGTACCTGCTTTTAATCTCAGTATTTGGGAGACAGAGGTAGGAAGGTCTCTGGGAGATGGAGACCAACCGGGTCTACATAGTGAGTTACAGGCTAAGTAGGGCTGCATACTGAGAGCTTGTCTCAACATAAATAAATAAACCGGAGGTAAAGAACCTATGGATGCCTCAGGTCTGGCCCCGGCTCCTGCCGACCCCACCTCTCCTTTCTGCTTTGCACCGAGCTCTGCTCCCTGCCAGCTCTTGGGCACACCGTCTAGCCTGGCCTGCTCTCAAGGCTGAAAGTGGCAGGACCCACAGCTGGTCCTCAGGTAGCGCAGGAGCTGGCTCAGCTTGCTGTGCAGAGTGGTGTGTGGGCCAGGGTGCAGGTAGGTGGACTGGTCTCCAGGACACAACACAAAACAAGGACAGGCTCACAATCCCAGTCTTTTTTTTTTTTTTTTTGAGACAGCATCTCACTCTGTAGCCCAGGTTGGCCTT
The DNA here is from genome assembly GCF_011064425.1 of Rattus rattus. NCBI lineage: Eukaryota > Metazoa > Chordata > Mammalia > Rodentia > Muridae > Rattus > Rattus rattus. The sequence goes on along the minus strand of NC_046155.1, from coordinate 74,883,117 downwards.
GCACGGCAATCTTTCTGCCTTAGTCTCCCGAATCACGGGATTATAGAGTAAACTGCCACGTCTGTTCTTTTCCTGTTTTCTTTCCCAGATAGGGTCTTGCTATATAACACTGGATAGTGGGTTACTATGAAGTCCATGACGGCCTTGAACTCAAAGCAAGCCTCCTGCCTCAGTTTCCTCAGAGCTGGGAATATTGGTATGGGCCACCATGCTTGGCTTCATTCTTTTCCTGGCAACTCAAAGGCAAGATTGATATATCAGCCAAAATCAATAAGCCATGAATCATCACATTTCAGAGATTTTCAGAAAAACCTTCCAGTGGTTGGCATAATGAATCTAAATAGCCAGTTCCTGTTTCAAAGTGACCACACCATGCTCCTGGTCTGCAGTGAGGTTTTTTGTTTTGTTTTATTTTGTAAGGAGTTATTATTATTATTATTATTATTATTATTATTATTATTATTAAGTCTTTATATAGCCCTGGCTGTCCTGGAACTTGTTAATGTAGATCAGGCTAGCCCTGAACTTAGAGATCCACCTGTTTTTGTCCCCAAGTGCTGGGACTATTTATTTATTCTTTTTTGTTTTGTTTTTGTCTTCTGCTTTTCTAAGACAGGATTTCACTGTGTATCCCTGGCTGTCCTGGAAGTCACTCTGTAGAGGAGGTTGGCCTTGAATTCACAAAGATCTGCTGGCTTCGGTCTCTGGAGTGCTGGGATTAAGGGCAAGTGGTACCAGTGCCCAGTTTATTCTTTTATTATTTTTTAAAGACAGCTACAGTGTACTCATATATAATAAATAAATCTTTTAAAAGTGACTTTTAAAAAAAAGATTTATTTATTTAATGTATGTGAGTACACTGTAGCTGTCTTCAGACACACCAGAACAGGGCATCAGATCCCATTACAGATGGTTGTGAGCCACTGCGTGGTTGCTGGGAATTGAACTCAGGACCTCTGGAAGAGCAGTCAGTGCTCCTAACCGGGGAGGGTTCATCTCAAGCAGTTTACACTCAACAAACCTGACTGCGTCTTTTCTCCTTCCTCTGGTGGGTCCAGGGTAGCTCTGAACTCACTGTGAAGCTGATGAATGGTCTCAAACCCTAACTGCCTTTAAGAGGACAAGGACAACTCGCTCCATCCCTGGGATTGTGTCCCACTTAGAACAGCCCCTCTCTTGTGGTTAACTGTTCCAGTTGCTTCAGGTCACCCTGAAGTCATTACTGCACTATTCCTGCACTTCCTACTTTAACCATTAACACTGCCATAGGTCATTCGCCTGCCTGAGAACAAACCTTCTCCCCTGCCTAGCTTCACTCAAGTAGCTCCTTTGTCCCCAGCCCTGCTCTCTTGATCTGGGCAGGACAGAGAGTGAAGGGGGAAGGTGCTGACCCAGCCCAGCCACCAGATGGCTGCCCACTTTGGATTTAAAAGGTCCATATTTAGTCTAAGTAGGGCCTGTCGTCAATGGAGCTCCTCCCCGACCTCCCCTTCCACCATGTTGGTTCTGGGACTTGAACTGAGGCCATCAGTAAGGCTTGGCTGCAATGTCACTAGCCCCTCTCAAGAAAAATCTTAACCAACCTATGGCTAGAGTGGTGGCCCAGGTTGTGATACTATAACATAGGTATACCAGGCTAAGGGAAGGCTAGAATGAGACTCTGGAAAAAAAAACCTTAACCTGAACTGTGACCCAACTAGGCCACTTTGTGGTAGGGGGACAGCTTGGTAGCCTCACCATGTGCCAAGAGGCTCTGCCCCCCCCACCCCCCCCGCACCCCAAATGTTACAAATGAACGCCAGTCACCAAAGTGAATAGTGTGCAGACTGGAAGCAGGCTCAGGAGCTGATTCAAAAGCCCTGATCTCCATCAAAGTGTTCTCTCCTAAGAACTTTTCTCTCCTCAGACTTGGCTGGGATTTTTTTTTTTTTTTAACTTGTCTTTTGGCGGGTCTCTGTGTCTGTACACATGTGTGCAGTGGCCCATGGACCATGGAGGCTAGAAGAGGGCATCAGATCCCCTGGAGCTGAAGTTAAAACAGTCGTGAGGCCCCCAACGTCAGTACTTTCAACTTAAGTCACGGGGGCATCTCTCCAAGGCCTGCTTTGTGGCTGTTTTTTTAAAAAGACTTATTTATGTTATGTATGAGTACACTGTCGCTTTTCAGACACACCAGAAGAGGGCATCAGATCCCATTACAGATGGTTGTGAGCCACCATGTGTTGCTGGGAATTGGACTCAGGACCTCTGGAAGAGCAGTAGGGTGCTCTTAACCACTGAGCCATCTCTCCAGCTCACGTTGTTTTAAGAGGTGTCTTACTGAGTTGCCTAGGGTGGCCTGGAACTTTGGGGATAAAACAGTCCTCATGCTCCCACACCTAGCTTCTGGCTGACATTTAATTCTATTCACACTTCTCCCAGGCTTTACTTGGGATCCATAGAATCAAGGATTCCAGGAACAACCCAACCTACCACATCAAACGCCTTTACCCAACCCATTCTAGCCTTCAAGATCAAGGCCTAGCCCAGTCATCTGGCTCTGGACGGTTGGCCTGGCATTCCTGGAGACAGTACGGCTTGTCATCACGAGGTAGTCAGTCTCACTGAAGGTTACTGCCATCCAGGTGATGGCACCAATGGGCTTTCAAAGGTGAGCATTTTCCATAACCTGAGCCAGTGAACAGCCTCTGCTACACAAGAAGAGTGCGGCACACCACAGCAGGCCTGAGCACCCAGCATCCAGGATCTCAAAGGTAGGAGCGGTCCTGCCCAACTGCCCCGCCTCAGGGCAGGGTAGATATTCTATGTGCCAAAGGTATAAGTAGATAGTTTCTGGGAAAGCCATCTGCCACACCCGTGATGGCCAGCCTCTCTTCCATGTCCCAGGGATATTCAGGCAGGAGGGACATAAGGAACAGCTTTGTCAACCACCATCTCCTACTAGAGCTGGGCTCCGGTCACAGATCCCAAGTCCCTAGACCCTCAGGAGGGCTGTCCAGTTGAGCTTCCTCTTGTTCATTTCCCCTTCCCTTAAAGCTTTACTCTTGTTCTCATTAAACTCTGTACCTTCTGAAACCAAGCTACTCTTCCGCTTGTCCCGCCGCTAACCACTGCAAGAGTGGCCAAGGCCCATGGTTGGCACAGTCCTGCACAGGGCAACAGTAAAAAGCCTCCACAACTGGCAGAGAAGGGAATCAAGGAGAAGTCACAAATGCCAGTCATTCATGAGAAGGCAGAGCCCAGGTCCTCAGGGAGTGACGCCACCAGATGGAGTCTGAATAGAAGCTGTAACTTTGCCCAGTTGGCTTCTGTTATTTGTGACAGGGTCTTACATGGTAGCTTAAGCTGTGGTAGAACTGTATCTCAGGCTGGCCTCAAGCCTCTGGAGACCCTCCTGCCTCAGTTGCCCAAGTGCCCCAAGTGCTGGGATTAGAGGTGTGAACTGTGTTGGGTAAGGGTTCCCCGTTTCTTTTTTCTTTTTTAAAGTGTGCTAGGGACCTTTGGACACATAGGTGTGCTATGTCACTGAGTCACACTCCATCCATCAGGGCAGAGTCCTTGCCCAAATATATGAAACCCTAGGTGTGAGCCCCAGCTCTGAATAAAACTGATGGCGACGACAGAAATCTATAATGTCAGCATTCACTCAGGAGATGGAGGCAAGAAGGTCAGGTGTTCAAGGTCATCCCGGGCTACACAGAGTTCAAGACCACTCACGAGGAGGGCACTTTCTTTCTTTTTTTTTTTTTTTTTTTTTTTTTTTTTTTCCGGAGCTGGGGACCGAACCCAGGGCCTTGCGCTTGCTAGGCAAGCGCTCTACCGCTGAGCTAAATCCCCAACCCCATGGAGGGCACTTTCTTAACAACAACCACCACCACCCAACCAAAACAAAACCTAAAGTCAACCAACCAAACAAGAGAAACGAAAACGATGGTCTCTCCTGCTACGTGTCTGAGTTGGTTCAGGACTCCTGGGCTCAAGGCATCTTTCCGCTTCTGCTACGGAGCAGGGAATAGCACATGTGTGCTACTGGGCCTGACAAAATACCCCCTCGCCTCTAATCTCCTGTGGGGGAGACCCTGATGTCAGGGAGGCCTGAGGTTTTGGAGTTGAGGACATTAACAGGGTGCTTTCAAACCCTGAAACTCATAGAAAGTGAAACCTCACAAGGCAGAGCCACCAACGCCCTCCCTTCCTGTAATTTGTGACTGAGGTGTTCTTGTCTCAGTCACAAGAAAGATTTCTGAAAAGCAGGAAGACTAGAGAGAGCCTTTGGGACAGACCCCTGGGTTGGAGTCTGGGGGGTCCCGCCAGGGTCACAATCTGTACTCACATTTAGCAGGGTAGCTGGCAGCTGCAAGCCACAGGTCAGGAATTTCCCTCACCAAGCGGGATGACTTCCCTAAAGGGCTGGGCAGGCAGGGGCGGAGCTTGGGTATTTAAAGGGCCCTGCAACTGGATCTTTTTCTCCTCCAGGCTGCACTGAAGACACAGCAGCTAGGTTCATACTCCCATACTGGCGATTTCTGCCTCAGTGCTAATTGGTGGGGTTGGATGAGTCTAGGAAATCAGAGGACCTGGTATGTGTGTGGGGGGGCAGGGGGGTTGGGGTAAGGGGAGGTGTTAGATGATGGCTGGCTGCACCTCTGCCTCATCTGGCTTCAGTATATCAGTGTGGAGGGATACAGTTCTGCCTCTGCCCAAGTAAGAACATGTGCTTGGGTTGAGCGGCAGTCTCTCCTCTGAAAAGATCATCAGGCATCTTTTATTAGATTCAGCATATCCAGCTCAAAACTGTAAACAGACACTAAACAACAACAACAACAACACACACACACACACACACACACACACACACACACACACACACACACACACACACACACACACACACACACACACACACTCCTGCAAGGCACTGCGCTGGGAGCTTGAGGCTTTTTCTGTTACAAGAGCCTGGGACGGGAAAGGCCGGCCATGCTCAGCACAAAACAGTCTGCACCTGTAGGCCGGAGCAGCAACAGTCAGTACTTTCGCTGCCTGGGAAAGAGACTATTTCCTGAGGATCGGAGTGGAGGGCTGGCAGGGCTGGGGCCTTCTGAGTCTAAGCTGAAGAGGTCTCTCCCGGTCCGAAGGATCTGCTCCTCTAGTTTCTTATGTCGCTTCATGTCTGAGAGGACTTTATCCAGACGCGCCTCCCGTTTCTGGCTCCGGGCTGAGCTTCCTAAGAAGGTAGGAAATGTGACAGCATTAAGCCAGTGAGCATCCCCAAGCCCCTACACGTAGAGATCTTGTTAAACACATACTTTTTAGGCCTCGGGAGCACAGAGAAGCAAATGTTGAGGTTTGGGCCACACACAGGATGGCTGATATTAGGCTAAGATACCCATAATGCAATGGCTGGGGAACATAGCCATCAAGTGCAAAGGTCCTGGGGCAGGAGGCAGATTTATTCTGAGTACAGGGCACTGGGGCAGAGGCACTGGACATGCTCTTCCCTGTGATGGAATCCTCTGGAGGAGTACAAGCAGAGAAAAGACAAGACTTCACTTAGAAGGACTACTCTGGTTGCTAAGACCAGGACTGCGGATACTAGTTAGAACTGTGAAAAGTGTCAACAAGAGAAATCGAAGGTGGAACTGTAGAAGTGGAGCTAATTAATGCAACTTGCTGTTGGCTTAACCAGCTGGGAGAGAGCTCAAGAATGATTCTGAAAGTAAACTCTAGAAAGGCGACGGGCTGGGATGTCAGGAGATCTTGGACTTCTGGGAAGGTTTGTGGGTCTTTGACAGAAAAGTATAGCATTGACCTAAGTCAGAAATAGGCTGCCACTGTGTGAATGCTCCATCTTGCATGACGGCAGAAACCAGGCAAGGCCTCAGACCAGCCCTCTTCTGAGGTAACTAAAAGAGGCCCTTTACTTCCCCTCAATTCTTCCCTCTCATTCCTACCTGGTGTACGTCTTCTGTCAATCAGTGAGTCCTTGGGGGTCACTGGCTCATCATCAAAGTCAAACTCTGTAGGCATGTGCGGCCTGAAACAGGGTGGACAGAAAGCGAAGGGTGAGAGAAACTCTCCCAAACACCTGCGGGCATACCCCAGCCTGCTGCCTCACCCTTTCCTGCTCTCCCCTCCCTCCAGTTTCAGTGTTCAAGAGAGAAGTCCCGGGAATAATGTGTAAAGCATGGCCTCACTTTTCCTCCTCCTCCTCTTTGGCCTCTGGCTCCTCATCTGATCTCTCCTCTTCACTCTGGGCCTCAGGAGTAGGCGGCCGGCGGGGTAGGATCTCCGCTTGAAGCTCCAGAGTACCTTGGGTAGCCAGCAGTTCATAGAGCCGCTGGATTTCGGAGGGTGGGGGCATCCAGGACTGCCCATTGGCCGGCAGCTCCACCTCCTCATCGCTGCAGGGCACGCACCAGTCTTCGGATTCTCCCTCGGCACGCTCGTCGCTCACAGCGCTGGAAGCTTCTAGTGCCTCCTCAGCCCTAGATGCCTCACGCCCGGCCTCCTCCTGACTGCCTTTCCCCTCTTCCTCGGCCTTACTAGCCGAGACAGAGGGACCTCCAGTGTCCTCCACCGCCAGAGCCTGGAGGCCGGAAGTCACTTCCCCTTCTTCAGACAGAGGCGCCGCTGTGCTGCCTGCAATGGTTCCATGGCCCAGGGCAAGGGACATAGAGTACTAGAGAAGAGCCCAGCAATATAGGAGACTCTGGAGTACCAAACCAGGGTGCCTCACCCAAAAGGCTTTAGATCCAGTGGGGGTCTAAGAAATCACCAACGAGGCAGTCCAACAACTGACTGCGGCCAGAGCACGGTCCCCAGGAGGGGGCGCTCAGATCCCTGCTAGGACGGACCCCACCCCACGGATCCAGAATTCTGCCGTTCCCAGGGACCCGCAGGAGACACGCTCGGAGCTGGAAAGGGAAGGGCCTGCTTTCTCGCTTTCACATCGCCTTCTCCATCACCTGGATGGAAGCCATTTTTTTAAACCCGGCAAACCTAGTTCGCGTCTACTCAGCAGCGGTACAAACCTGGAGCTAAAACCCGCCTCCCTGGCTGCGCAGGATCGCAGTACGCAGGCGCAGAGAAATGGCGCGCGGAGGCTCCGTGGTAGTCAAAACTACTTGGAAGGGGGAAAAGAGAACACTTGCGCATGCGCAATGAGGCCCTCAGGCATCACTAACTTCGGCCCATACTAAAGATGGCCACTGCGGCAGCGCATGCGTATTCCGTTCACTAGGGCCTGCCAGAAAGCAGTACCTTCACTCTGCAAACCAACACAGGGACCAACTGAGGCCAGTCTCATGCATTCTCTGTTTATTAGTGTTTAAGACTCATGCAGCATTCAGCATACAAAAAGGGAGACTCAGTTTTATTTTTTAAAGGAATTTTAGTTTCCCCCCCAACTTTTTTTTAAAGAAAGAAAACAAACAAACAAACAAACAAAAAAAACACCGACCAACTCCGAAATGCAACGCAGCTGGCTCTCTGCCTCCTCAGTGGGCTGTCGCGTGCAACAAACCTCCCTCGTCCTCTTAGAGAATATTACAGAGCTCGCGCCCTTCCCTTGCTCCCTGCAGTTGAGAACTTTGGTCCTTTTTAAATTTTTTTTTAAATTCTACTGTTTACAAAGCACATAAATGGACCTTCGAGAAACTCTTGAGGTTAAAAAGCCCAAATGGGCAGGTCAATTTAAGCTGACTCTTCAGCCACAGCTATACCCCTTCCTCCCCTGGATGTTCAGAACCAGGACCACTCTTGTGCAAGTACCCCAGGTGAGGCCTGGCTTGCCAGCTTTGCGACCCAATAGGCACCTTAGGGGTTAGGGTGGGGGTATGACCTGGGCCTGGGTGGTCCCCAGTAGAGAACAGTCAGAGCCCCTAGCTAGGCAGACCTCTCCCCACACCATCCCTCTTCCCTCAGCCTGACCTAAGTACTGCAGGTTTTGCAGACTAAGTGTTGGCAGGAGGGTGAAGACGCTAAGGGAAAGATGAGAAGGGGTCAGGGGATGTGGCAAGGGGAAAGAATGTTAGGGAAGGGAAGAAAGGGATGGGTTAGATACCAAGACAATGAAAGTTGGGAGGTCAGGGTTAATTAAGGTTCAGAGGATTCCAGGGGCAGGGAGAAGTGCAAGGAGGCTGGGAGGGATGCGGAGGTGCAGAGTACAATTTAGATGTTCAGGGAGGCGTCCAGAAGTGCAGAGGGGTTTTCAGAGTGCAGGGCTAGGGGGGGTCAAGAGGCAGGAGGGGAGATCTGCAGGCAAAAGTGCAGGGAGAAAGGAAGCCTACGGCTGGCAGAGGAGCCTGGCAGGATGCAGGAGTAGGGAAGAAGCTGTAAACAAGGCCCCCTCAGGCTCCCTCAGTCCCTAGGGGTGGGGGCCAGGGCCATGGACTGGGATTCTCCCAGGATAGGGATGGACCCAAGACAGCTCCCAACAGGAAGAAAAGTCTTGGAATGCAGGGCAGAGCCCCTCACTTATACACTGTGGGAGAGGAGAGGGAAAGACAGACAGGGAGGAAGGAAGAGACAAAGGAATAGGGAGGACAGACAGGAGAGAGCAGGGTCAGGGGTTAGTAAAGCTGCCCTTGTCAACCCTCCACGCCTCCCCTTCCTGTCCCCGACCCCCACTCACCGCCTAAGTTGATGACGCAGGAGGCGATGATGATGAGGACCCCCCCAACCAGCGCCACGATGCTTAAGAGCTTGGCTACTCGACCCAGACGTTGAGCCCCATCCACGTCCCCCTGTTGCAGGCTGTTCCGGGACTGGGGTGAGGGTGAGGGGTTTGGAGGTATCATGGCCCAGGTCAGCAGGAGCCAGCCCAGCAGGGATCAGGTGAGAGTCCAGAGGGAAGTCAGCCCCATTGGATTAATGAAGGAGAATTGGGGATGCAGGAGGAAATGGGCACAGGTCAGCAAGATTATATGAAACATCTGTTTCCCTCCCACTTGAAGGGCAGTAGTGCCTTGGAGGGTTAGGTGAGAGGCAAGCAAAGGCCTGGCAATTGGAAAAGTGGGATCCATGCAGAGAGGTGAGGGAAGGTGTCGTTACTGGGGCTCTGGGCTGACACTGGCAGGAAGCTGGGAGCCATAGTACACTTGGGCCGGGGTCCCTTGGAGCTCACCATGACGGCATAAGCGAAGGCCACAATGTTGACAGGCCACATGGGGCAGAAGCAGGACAGGATGGCAAGGATGATATAGTCCCGAGGTTTCTGGGTGCCTTCACCCCCTTCCACCCCAGGACCTGCCAGCTGGGAGCTGGGATGACGGCTTAGGCTACCTCGAGGAGATCCTGGATGCCCACCATGAGCCCTTCCTATTCTGTCTTCCTCAACCAGCTTCTGCAGCACACGGGGGGGTGCCCCATTGGCTGGAGGTGTTTTAGTTGAGGGTGGTGAGTGAGGCTGGGGGGCTGGGCCCTCTTCCCCATCACCAGCCTGAAGGGGAACCACTGCTCCATTTTCTTGTTTTTCCCCTGTACTTTCTGTCAGGACCTCTGTGGTAGGGTTCTCTTGGGTGGGGGGCTCTGCCTGAAGGGGTGGTTTAGGAGGAGGCTGGGAAGTTGGCTGAGGGTCTGACTGGGTATTTAGCTGCAAAGCCTGCTCTGAGGTTGGCTCAGGAGGGGCTGCAGACTGCTGTTCAGACCCTTGCTCTGCTGTAGCCTCTCTGTTCACCTCTGGTCTGGATGCCGGCTCTTGGCATGCCTCTTTGGGGCTGGGGCAGGCTTTGGAGTCTTCTCCTGGGTTTACGCTGAGGTCTGTGGCCTGGACTGTTTCTGGGGTTTCAACTGGGGTCTCTGTGGTTTCTGGTGCCAGCTCAGCCTTAGGCCCTGAGTCCACAGGGGCTGCAGTGGTGTCTGGGCCTGACTGAAGGGCCTCTGGCTGGTCTGGGATCTCTGCTACAACCTGGACAGGACCCAGTCCTTCTTCAGAATGCCTGGGACCTTCTGAGTGGGTGTTGGAACTGTCTTCTACCCCCTTCATCTCAGAGACCTCAGAGCTACTGGCTGCCATCTTAGAGAAGAGAGATGGGAGAGGGCCGGTGGGAAGAGAAAACAGCAATGACAGTAGCAAATCCTGGAAAAGGAGGAGACAGGCTTGGTGAGGAGGGAAGAAGGTCTCCCATCACCACAGGCCCAAGAGGGCTAGGATTCTGATTTAAGGCTAGCCTGTACTGTCCCTTGGGAGAGGAGGAAAAGTTGGGGTTTCCTTTGCTTTAAGGTGGGACACCCTCGGGTGGAGAAGTGTTCTGCTTAAAGTCTGCTTGGAGAGTCATGGGGAGATAAACCCTTTTCTAAACAGACCTGCTCTTGGGTCTGTTTCTAGATCCATCCAACACACCCAACAAGACCCAGACTCTCAGCTCCCAACTCAAAGGTGCATCAGAACATCAAAATCTGTGCATGCACCAGATACTCCAACAGGCAGACAGACAGAGGACCCACACACTCTGTTCCTTTTGTACCCTTCCCTCCTCTCTGAGCACCACCTGAGAAGTGCAGCAGGTTTTTCTACTGCGCATTTGGGCTCAAATACCCGTCTGCCTCCTCCCAGTCCCTTCTTGGGGAGACCCAGTATCTTGTGCATACCTTCTCAGCCCTTCTTTTAGGGGTTCCCTTGTTGCTTTCAGCAGAGGCCAAGGGGGAGGGGATCTTCTCCTGATGGTACGACGCACCCAGCACCACCCTCTAGTTCGCCTGGCACCTGCATTCCCATGCCACCCAGCTGTCTGTCGTCCACACCTACCAGCAGTCTCAGTTCGTTCCAGTCTCATCCGTGGCCAGCCTCGGGACTGCTCCTGCGTCCCGCCGCCGCCGCCGCCGCCGCCGCCGCTGCTGCTGCAGCAGCCGCAGACCGGGGAGGGAACAAGTCTGTGAGCAATGAAGGGAGGTGGCGGGTCTCCCCTCCTCTCTCCTCCGGGTTTGCTCGGCCCTTCTTTTCTGGTCCCCTCCCCTAAGCTCCACTGCTGCCGCGCCGCCCCCGCCCCTAGCACGCCTCCTGCCCCTCCCGATAGCCCAAGGGAACCTCGTGCCAGGCCCCGTGTTACCTGGGTAACCGGCCCGGGGACCACTCGTGCCCCCTCCTGCCCTTTCTCGCCCCCCCCCTGCCTTTTCTCACGCGCACCTCCTGGTGGGGCACCCCCTTCCTAAGTCCTCGGCCCCTCCCGCCAACGGTCACCGGGGGATCCTGGCAGAGACGTAGGTTTGCGAAGAGTTGGACCAGTGAGGATTGGGTGGGTTAAGCAAACAGGTCTAAGTTTGGGGCGGTTGCAGGGGAACTGCGTGGGGTTTCACAAGGGAGCCTGCAGAACTGAAGCCGTCCTTACTCCTGGAAAGCAGCAGCAACAGTGCGTGATGAAAGCTTAAGGGTCTTTGTAAAGGTCTGAGCAAAGCCCAGAAAAGGGAATTCCAGAAAGCTAGAAACAGCTAGGGCAAGCAGTCCATGGCCATCACAGCGGGACCCCAATGCAGTTTACTGAACCCTCCCTGTAACAACCATGGGCCCTGGGGTCTACATATGCAGGCATTTGGAGGGGCATCTGTGCAGCTTGGTACCGGGTTGTGGACAGGGCAGCATCAATAACTAGCTTAGGCACCCCAAATCTCAAGTGGGTATTCCCTGAAGACCTGGAGTTTGCTCTCCACAACGTCTGTATTCTTGGATCTACCCTAAATTCGTGTTGTACTGCAGCTAGAGGCTGTACCTCAGAAGAGAGAAGGCTATCACTTTGCAGGGCAAGAAAGGTTGGGACTAAGATCAAGGCTAACAAAAAACCCCTCCCTCTCCCTAGAAGAGGTGAGGCACACAACAGGGGCTCGACGAAGGTAACACAGGAACCCAGAGACAAGTTTTTATTTAAAATTTATTGTAATGGGGTCTGCGCAAAAGGAGGGAGGGGAGAGTGGGGAACATGCAAGGGACACAGGAACACGATGACATGGCCAGGGCCATAGCTTCTGTTGTGGGAAAGAGGAAGAAAAGACCAGGGCTGGAGCTGGGGTGGAAGAGGGAAGGGGGAAGACACTATGGCTGCATTCCCCCACCCCCAGGAAGCACCTCTTATTCCCTGGCTCCCCTCCTTTACCCTGGGCCCCTAAGATTCCATCTCTCTTGTTCTGCCTCTGGCCCTAGTGGCTCCTTCTGATGCTCCCCTTGGGTTTTCCCTGGACAGATACTCCAGTAGGATGCTTGGGGTTTAACCACACAACCTTACTCAAAGTATCCCTCTGCCTTCCCTGCTTCTGCCCCTCAACACCACCTTCTCTCTTCTCTGGGACAGAATCTTAATTCCCCTCCTCTCTCTCCTCCCTACCCCTGGGAAAAAAACAACAACAAAAAAAGAAAGCACCAACTCCCCAGGAAGGGGCAGCAGACAGTAGGGGAGGGGACAGGAGGAGAGCACAGGACCTTCTAAGGAAAGGCTCACAAACCCCTGGGAGGAAAGGCAAGGGCTTAAAGGTTGAGGGCAGTGGCTGCTGCTGTCCTCTGCCACCCCTGCTCACTGTCCAGGGGACTTCAACACAACTCAGGGGACAGGTGTTTGTAGGGTCAGCTCTGATAGGGAGAAGAAAGGAGCAGGAGAAACATCGTTAAAACCTAGTGAATTCCTTCTTCCTCCTCTCCGTCTGGAGGCTCCTTGGTTGATGACGTGAGGAGTTGGTGGGAAGAGGAGACTGTACCAAGAGAGCTTTCCTCTGCTCTCCCCTGTCCCCCATCAACTTGGAGCTCACCAAGGCTGGGAGGGAAGTGGCTGAGAGCTCACTGGTACCCCCTCTGCCCCAGAGAGGGTGCCCACAGCTGTGGGAGGGGCTGCCACCACTGCTGCTGCTGCTGCTGCCGCCGCCGCTGCCATTGGACAAACCTCACCAGTACCTACAATAAGAAACACCAAGGATCACAGCACAACCTAAATGGCAAGAAACATACTTCATACCCCAGACTTTTCAACTATTTCCCTACTTCCCCTGGGACACAGCCGTTACTTCCTATCAGGTCCCCAGAGGCTTTGGCCTGCCTGCTTACCCAGACAGAGCATGTCCATACTGCCCTCTCTGGACCCCAAGTCTCCCTAATCTGAGTGACAGACTGGCATCCCTGGCCTTCCTGAGATCCCCTATTGGGCCCTTTGCGTTCCCCTGTCCCACACATCCCATCCTGCCCCCCCAGCCATGTCCCACACCTTGCCTGGTGGGTGCAGGGGTCCCCCTCAGCAGGTAGGCTGTGGCTGGGGGGCATCTCCCGGGATAGGAGGGGCGGCCCCCCCCAGATGGGTCTGCATGTGGCCGGCCAGCTGGGCAGGGGTCTTGCAGTGCACGCTGCACAGCTTGCACAGGATGCGGTCAGCCCGCGGGGCCTGGAGCCCATGGTCCTTCACCGCGTGGATGCGCAGGTATGCTGCTGTGGTGAAGCCTATGGGGGGTGGGGGTGGGATGGGGGTTTGGGGTCAGCCTGGTGGAGACCCCGGAGACAGGGCTGTTCTCCTAGGCTGGGGACACCCTCATGTGGCACTGTCCTCCTCCCACCACATCCTTGGTAGGCTGGGGCCAACTACTCCAGTGGAACATAGCCTTTCCCTGAGCTTGGGACCTGTTCCGAGTGGTACCCGTTTCTTAACCCTTAATACCTACAGAGACCTTCCCCCATGACAGCACGCTGTTGCCTAGCTTTCTAAAGGGCTGACTCTCAGTAGAGACGGCTGTGTCCCCCCATCCAGTGCCCCAGTCTCAGCTCCTTTAGTAAATAACCACATTGAAAACAGGTTCTGTTACTGGGTAGGGCTTGTTACACCCATGCTCATCTACTCCACCTGCCCCAGGAGTTGGAGACAAGAACTTGTGGCTGCAAAGTTGAAACCCTGGGGACTGGCTTTTTGGCGATTTCTTTCTCAAAGCAACCACGTCCCACTTCATTTTCCCCAAGCACACCCAAGAGGTTGAATTTCTGGTAGACAGCCTCCTGTGAGCCATGGCACTTAATTTAGTGACGGTTCAGTTGCTTCCAATGCTGTTGTGCTTGCTTCTGAAAGGGTTCTCTACACACCACGAGCTCTTGGCTGCAGCACCCTTGACCCAAATCAGTGAAAAAACCAACAGCTCTTGTGCCCACCCAACCCCACTTTATCCCTGCCCTCCTAGCATCCCTTAGCATGTACCTTTGTTGCAGAGCTCACAGACATGGTGAGGGCCCTGGCTGTGCACCTTCATGTGGTCCGAAATATAAGCTGAGCTCAGCATCTTGCCACACACATGACATGGCACCTTCTCCTCGTGTCGTACTGTGTGCGCTCGGAGTCGATCCTTCGTAGCAAAAGCTGCCTCACATTTCTGGGGGGGAGGGTGTGGGGGGTCACAGGAGAGTTAAAGCTTCGGGGAGTAGAGAGAAGGGAGCAAGATAAAGGGATCAGAGCCTTGGGGATCTTTGATCTGTAGGAAATGGGCGTGAGATGACCAGGCCTTGAAGAAGAAATGTGAAAATGGAGTGAAGAGGCAAAAAGAGAGAGAAAAAGGGGGTCTGAGAGGCTGAACCCACACAGCTACAATGAGGATCAAAATCATGAAAACCAGGACAGGAGGAAGCGGGCTTCCTACCTCACATTTGAAGGGCCGCTCTGTAGAGTGCACTTGTCTGACGTGACTGTTGAGGTGATCCGGCCTAAGGACATGTTGAGGTGGGAGGGGGCGTGTGTTAGGGCTAAGGCTACAAGGTGAGGTGTGCCTCAAATCTACTTAGGTTCCTCCAAAATTCCTTTCCAAAGTCCCAGCGTTTCCCCACAGCTTCAGTCCTCAGGCAGGAGAGCTCTCAAACCAAGATTCCTCTTCTGCCCAGAGGCTACTTTCCTTCAGCCCAAAGACCCACCTCTTCTACAAAAGTACCACCCCCTGTTCCTAATAACCACGAGGCTCACTTCCCTCCTCCCTGGGAGTGGTGCCTGTCCCCAGGAACGGGAGCCGCCTCCCCACCAGCCAAAAATAGGCCACCTTGTTGCCCTCCCCCCACCATCGGCCTAGTGGGCAGCCGAGGCCCCTGCACACCGGGAGAAGCTCTTGCCACAGTGGGAGCAGTTGTAGGGCTTGTGCACAGCGCCGTCATGTGAGCGCACGTGGTAACTCATGCGGTCCTTGCGCTTGAAGCGCTGCTGGCACACAGGGCACTGGTAGGGCTTCTCGTCCGAATGCGACAGCTTATGTCGGTTCAGGTGGTAGACGTCTCGGAAGGCCTTGCCGCACATCTCACAGGCGTGATTCTTCCGGATGCGCTTTCCAGAGGCAGTCGTGGTCACAACACCACCAGCCGCCACCGCGGCCGTGCCGCCGCCAGCCCCGGCTTCTCCCCCACCCCCGCTGGCCCCGCTCAGCTGGGGGACGCTCAAGAGGCTCAGGGGCACCATCGTGGGCATCTTCATAGCACCCGAGGGGACCCGGCCAGCCTTGGCTCCTGTGTGGATGGCTTCGTGCCTTCGGAGGTTGTAGCCGTTCTTGAACTCCTTGGCGCACAAAGCGCAAATGTAGGGCCCCTTGCTCTTTGTCTTCTTCTCCAAGACAGATGCAACCGGGGCCACAGCGACCGTCGAGGTTGGGGCGACAACAGCGGTGGCAGCCGCTGCGGCGATAGTGGCAGCCGCGGCGGGGGGCGCGGCCTCGGCGGCTGGTGCGGATACGGCAGGGGGTGGCGGAGGAGGCGCCGGAGGCTGCTTCAGGGCCGCTGTGTCCACTGTGGAGGCGGCAGCAGGGGCCGGGGGTGCAGTAACCACTGCAGCGGCAGCAGCCGCAGCAGCTGCAGCCGCCGCGGCTGATTCTTGCGCGGCGGCGAGAACCGGGAGCAAGTCCACTTGGAGGGGCTCGGCCGCCGGGGCCTGGGGCGTGGGTGGGGGCGCTGGCGCGGCCTGCGGAGACAAGGCGCCGTGTGGGCCGCGGTCGCTGGTCGGCGCCTGCCCGCCCGGCCCGGCCCCTACTCACCTGGAATGGACTCTGGGCGCAGCCCTGGGAGGCAAAGAAGCGGGACTGGAGCTCAGCCCCGACCTGCAGGGGGTTCTGGGCGTGACCCTGAGGTGGCGGGAAGGAGTTCATGAGGCCGCCCACCCCCCGGGAGTCCAGGCCCAGCACGGGGAAGGGGGGGGCCAGCAGCGTGCAAGGGGAACACAGGGAACATGGCCTCAGCCACAGTGGGGCCCCCCGGTGCTCAGCGGGAGCCAGGGGCACGGGCCGCGCAGGGCCCAGGCTCAGGGCGCCGCCCCTGGCCGGCCAGGTTGGGCCGAGCCAGAACGCATGGCCCGAGGCCGCCCGCCGCCCGCGCACCCCGGCCGGCAGGGAGGGGAGGAAGGAGGGCGTCTTGTGGGGCGCGGAGCGCGGCAGCAGGCGGCGACGCCCCCTGGGTGGGGGGGGAGAGGCCCCGCGGGGCCGAGGGCCGGGGCCGGGGGCAGGGGGCCCAGGGCGGCGGCGGCGGTGGTGGCGGCAGTTGGAGCCTGGCGGGGCGGGGTGGGGGAGCGAGGGAGCAGCTTCGGCCCCCCCGCGCGCGCCCCAGCCAGCGCCTCAGGGAGGGCGGGGAGGGCGCGAGGGAGGGAGGGGACAGCTGCGCGCGCACCAGGCGCGCGGAGGGGGTGGGACAGGAGGGAGGGCGGGCAGGAGGGGGTGTGGGAGGGGGGGCAGGGCAGGGGGGCGGGGTTGTTACCTGGAAGATGAAGCTGCTCCAGTTGCTGGGATCCATGGCGGAGGGAGGAGGGAGGTGGCTCGCGCTCACCCTGGGGCGGGAGGAGGCAGCGGTGGGGGAGGGGGGACCCGGGGAGGAGGCGCGCAAGGAGGGAGGGGGGAGGAGGGTGGGGGAGCGGAGCACACTGCGCGCCGGAGGGCGGGCGGGGGGCGCGAGGACACACAAGAGGCTGGAGCGGGCGCGAGCGCGAGTGCGCGCGGGGCCAGCGGGAGGGGGAAGTACAGGAGAGACTCTAGAGGGCGGAGGGACGGGGTAGCCACCCAGCAGCCCTAGCCGCCCCGAGCGCGAGACCCCCGAGACGGTTGCTGATTGGCTGGCGATGGTGCAGGTGGTGGGCGCGCGGGAGACTAGGCGGCTTCTCTTCCCCCACTTGAACGATTCCACCCCCCACTTCCCTCCGCCAGCGGCCGTTATTTCGCGCGCACGCGCACATAACACGGACGTCGTCGCTGAGCGGGAGAATGGGGAGCGCGCCGAGGGAGTACAGCGGGGCGGGGCTAACTCAAAGCGCGTGCTCGCTTAACGGTCGCTGTGCTTAAGCTTTCCGCTTCAGCTTTTTGATTCTTCTAGGCCACCGTCCCCTCCCCAATCCAGTGTTTTATTTACAATCTTGGCCTAGTTTGGGGGTTTCCCAAACATGGCGCCAATGGGTGTCCCGCAGAGCTTAATCCTGACCCCCAAGGTAGTTCTACATTCTCCCTACAGCCCTGCCATCAAAAATCAGGCTCAAGCACGGAATAAAAGCTGTATTTACACATCACTATACAAGAATTTTTAAAAGGAAAAGGTAGTGTCAAGAGCTGGTAGTCAAGAGGGACCACTGTGCTGGCTGGCAGCCAAGCTCAAGAGATTCGCCTGTAAAGAAGAGGAAAGTGCGTTAATGTAACAGCCGAAGGTGGTCTGGGGTGGAATTACAACATGCAGGCCGGTAGGGAAAGGGCAAAGGTGGCCTTACCTTCAGGAAAGACTCCACCTGCTTCCCAGAGATGCCTTCCACCTGTTCCAGGTCCTCCACCTAGAGGGACAGCAACAATAGGAAGGAGGTGGACAAAGAACGGGGACACCTCAGTGCACCTGTCTTCCTAGGCCGTTACCTCATTAAAGGGGCCATGCAGCTCCCTCCAGCCCACAATGAGCTGGGCCTTCTTCTGGCCAATTCGCTGCAGGCTTCGCAGATCCCGAGCTGAGCCTTCATTCAGCAGATGCAATAATTTTTTGCGCCCCCGTGCCAGTAACTCTGGGCTAATTTGTATCTCCCAGTAGTCCTCATCCTTTTCCACAGCTTCTGACTCATGTGATGACTCCAGCTATGAGGTAACAGAAATGGCAGTAAAGGCCAGTGGATGACTGTGCCACAATCAGGCACAGAATCCACCCTCTGCAGCCTCTCCCCTCTGGTCACTGATTTTGTTGGGCTTGTATAATTACTAGCTCCTTTCTCAGTTGCTATGAAGATTCGGTGAGTGAATGAGTGTACACATCGGTCCTGACTAGGAGGAAGTATAATTTTGTGATAAGAGCACTTGCCTACCATGCTTGAGGCCCGGGGTTCAATTTCCAGTACAGGAAAATGGGAAAACAAAGATCCCCTGTGATGGAAACAAAGCATCCGCTCAAGTCCTTAAAATGGGGCAGCACTACTGTTAACTTTGTGGGAAGAAAATTATATTTATATCTTATATTTCTTCATTCTATGTGAGAGATTCTTAAATAGTTGCCCTAAATGCAGTTCTCAGAGGGCAGGGGCCACATTAGATGCAGTCAGTAGCCAATGCAAGCAAGGGACATCAAGAAGAAAGGAGACACAGTGGTAGATACTAAGAGACACATCCATACCTGACACCCCTACTCCCACCTAAAAAAAGTTGAGGCAGCCTGATATGCAAAAGGCTCCCAGCTGGAAAACAGGGTAGTGCTCACCTTCCTTTTGTGGCCTTTCTTCAGGAGGTGGATCTTGTTTGAGGACTCTGACTGCTTCTGAACTGAAAGGAGGAATTCAGAACTGGTCTCTGGCACAGGCTTCTCCTCCCTCCCTCCCTAGTAACCATCTGCTTCCCCCATTTCTGACTTCTCTAGCTCCCTCCCTCCATCAGCTTTTGTTTTTTTCAATTCATTTTTTTCAAAAATGACTTTTTTTTTTTGAGGCAGAGTCTCACTCTATAACCAAGGCTAACCTAGAACTCATAGTAATCCTTCTGCCCTCCTGAGTGGCACCATATCCAGCCAATACCCCACTGTCTATAACCCCCTCAGACAAGCATCCAGGGCCTCTTCAGTCCCAGTGGGCAGATGAGTGACAGGAGAAAAGGAACTGAACTTACTCCGTTGCAGGGGCATCACCACAGCCTTTTTCAGGGGCTTTGCCACTGAGCCACTACAAGAGGGCTGGAGAATTGTGGGAGTATTCTCTTTTTCCTTTGGATCCAGTGCCTCCTGGGCCAGCACCTTGGCTTCCAGTTCTTTTTGCTTCATCTTAAGCCTCTGTTGGAAGAAATCGTGGGGAGATGTGATTTAGCTCCAGCAATCCCCAAAGCAGTGGATTAGGAAGGTGAGCAGGTAGCACTCTGAGGTCCAAGAGGACAGAGGTAGGACCAGCAGAATCAGTAAGACAGAATTCAAAATAACTAAGGGAGTTCTAGTGATCAGAGGGCTACCTAAAGACAGAATATTCTGTCTTTAAGCAAGGTATTCAATGTGAAGAGGTTTTTCGTTTTGGCTTTTTGAGATATAGATCAGGCTGGCTTCAAACTCTGATCTACCTGCCTCTCACTTCTGAGTACTGGAATTGAAGGTGTGCATGACCACCTCTCTGAATGTGAGGTGGTTTTATGAAATACAATTTTTTAAAAGATTTTTTTTTATCATGTATACAGCATTATGCCTGCATGTGAGCCTGCAGTCCAGAAAAAGGCACCAGATCCTATTACAGATGGTTGTGAGCCATCATGTGGTTGCTGGGAATTGAACCCAGGTCATCTGTGAGAACAACCAGTGCTCTTAACCTCTAAGCATCTCTCCAGCCCTAGTTTTTTTTTTTTTTTTTTAAAAGATAAGGTCTCAGGGTTGGGGATTTAGCTCATGGAGCCACTGCCTAGGAACTTAGTTCGGTCCCCAGCTCCGAAAAAAAAAAAAAAAAAAAAAAAAAAAAAAAAGAGCCAACTGGCCTAGAACTTAGAATTCCACCTTGAAAAAAAGAGCTGCCTGCCTACTTAAGCAAGTTATATATTTTTCTTTAGTGTGGGTGTTTGGTCTGCATCTATGTCTGTGCACTGAGTCCCTGGTGCCCTTGTAGGTCAGAAGGCAGTATTGGGTCCCTTGGAAATGGAGTCATGTAGTTGCTAGAAATTGAGTCAAGTGTTCTTAACTGCTGAGTCATGTCTCTAGCTTCGGGTAATATATTTACTATTTTGTGTATGTATGCATGTCTGTGTATGTACTCAAAAGACCTCTGAGAGATGTTGGCTCCCTTTAGCTGGATATTGCCTGATGTGGGTGCTAGCAATTGAATTAGGGTTCTCTATCAGAACATGTGCTCTTAACCACTAAGCCATTTCATTACCCTGAGATAATGTAATTATCTGTAATTATTTGTATTTCTTCCCAGTTACCTGATCTCAGTTTCTTAGGCTTCAGTCATGTCAAGTGTATTTGAACAGGGGCTGGAGAGATGGCTCAGTAGATAAATACACTGTTCTTCCAGAGAACCCAGGTTTGATTCCACCAATATGACAGTTCATAACTCAGCTCTAGACCCAGGGCATCTGACGCCCTCTTCTAACCTCTGAGGGCATTGCACACATGTGGTTCACTGTCATAAAGGTCAGCATAAAAACCATATACATAAAAATCAATCTTAAACTCCAAACAAAATATTCAAGCAGAAGACAGAAAATGTCCAGAACTAGATGAAGGCTGAATTCTTTAAGTACCCTTCCCTGTCTGAAGATACTAGGAATGCTTCTTAAAGCTGGTTGGAATATTCAGCCACCTTCTCCAACATTTACCTCAATCTCTAAGTTCTTTTCCTCCACTGTCTTAATGAGTACCATTCGCTCTCGCTTTGGGGTATTCAGTAGAGGTATCCCTTGGCTTCCCTGGGAACCCAGCAAACGTTCCATACTCAGGAGGTTCTCCAACATGGCTGGATCCATATTGCTTAGCTTCTGTAAGAGGCTGAGTTGGAAAAAAAAGGTTACCTTTCTCATCACCTCCAGCAGAGGACTACCCTTGTTACACCTTAACCTGGTGTATCTGGTTCAGGATCCTGATGGGAATGCTCTAAACGGTCTCTGACTCCAGTGTCTTTATCAGGTGAAGTAAACTTAGGGATGCCAGAATATCAGGTAAGAAGCTGTTAATATGCACTGGATGCCACACATTAGGGACCTACAACAATACTACCGTGTCCGGGAGGTACTTGTGATAAGGGGGAAAGGGAGGGAGGTGCTGGGAAGATAACTCAGAAGTTAAAGCACTTGCCATGTAAACAAGGGGCTTGGAAGTTGGATCCTTAGAGCCCACAATAAATGCCAAGTGGGTGTGGCAGCCTGCCTGTTATTCCAGCCTCAGAGGGAGACATAGGATGCCCCCCAAGCAAGCAAGCAGGCTAGGGATACTAGCCACACAGGGAGTTCTGGGCTTTATTGAGAACTCACCTCAGTGAATAAGGTATAAGAGTGACTGAGGCAGGGCAGATTCTCAGCTTCAACCTCAAGCATCCATATGCATATGCACACATACACATGCACTCACAAACATACAAAGAAGAATAGGATAGGTAAGAGCTGAGGGCTTGGGCCTTTGGAAACCAAGCAGGGAAAGCTTCACAGAAGAGGTTCTCATGAGCAGGAAAACTACTAAAGACCTACAGTGAGAAGAAGCCTTTATCCAGAGGGCTGTATACAGAAGTTTTGTTCTAGCAGAGTCCTGACTGCCTGAGCACAGTAATTCCTATCAGTCAGACATCATTCTGCCTGGAACCTTCACGTTCACTTCTGATAAAAATTGTCATTTTAAAGTGAAAATGCCACTTTTCCAATAATGTCCAGTGAGATTATCTGTGCTAAGTTGAATTAGCTTCTCAAAGACACAGGCCATGTCCTGTTCCTCATGCTCAAGCCTTAGGAGAGCAGCATAAGAGTGTAGGGCAAACAGAAAAACACTTTTCCTAGCTTTCACAGAACAAACCATTCTTTTCTGGGGAGTGGGGTAGGGTTAGAGACAGGGTTTCTCTGTGTAGCTCTGGCCGTTCTAGAACTTGCTTTGTAGACCAGGCTGGTCTAAACTCAGAGATCCACTTGCCTCTGCCTCCCAAGTGCTGGATTAAAGATGTGCACCACCACTGCTGGGAAATTTCGTTTTCTGTATGAGCTTGCTGGCTTTAAAAACTTAGGTTCTCCATCTTCTAAAAGTGAATCCCCAAGGTCAGGGTCTAAGCTTGATGTGTCCCAGAGTGCCAATTTGGTTGGCCCTTTAGTGAGTTTAAATGAATACTTTCGCTCAAGGATTTGACAGATTAAACCCATTGTTACCTACAGCTACTCTAGATTCTGCAGAGAAGGCCTGACTCTCACCTTAATTTCTGGGAGGCAGATGCTGGAGCTGCTGTAGACTCAGGGCTCCCAGTTGATTCTTCTTCAGGGCCTTTGGCTTTCTTTGCCTCTGATGGGCCTAGCAGTTCTTTCTGAGGCAGCTTAACAGGTGCCAAGGCTGAGATTAGAGAGATATAAAGGAGAACCAGAGTGGTCAGCTTCAGTGCTAGTGCTCAGTGGTTTTGGCAAACTTCCCAGTCATCCTGACCATTCTCCTGTCTTCCCTCGTCCTCACCATGAGGCTGTAGGCTCTCATTGGTGAAAGGCCGGTTAATCACCTCCTTGGACCTTGCAGTGAAGTTCAACGCTGAGATTGTATCCTGGTAAAAACGCCTTTCAGGAGCGATGTTGGCAATGAGGATGCTATGAGCTGAGCCTCCCAGAGAGTCCTAAGGAGTAGAATTGGAGTATAGGTCAGAATCCCATTCCTTGATAACCATGCCCTTACCCTAACCAGCAGATCTAAGAACCACCTTCTCCTGTCCCTTGTGACCCAACTTGGGTGGACATGACCTGCAGCAGACGAGTGAGCTTGCTGTCCCGGTATGGTATACGAGGGAGGCCCTGGTTTAATGCATCCACCACTTTGCCCAATACAAAGAGGGAGCTGTTGATGGCTCCACTCTCTTTTAGCCGAATTCCCTGGTTGCCTGTGCGACGGTTGTCCTCTGAACCAGCCAAATCAATAAGGTAGAGTTTTCCTTCCCGCTGGCGAAATGGAGTCAAACGTTCACGCTGTTCTACCTAGGGGAAGAGCAAGAGACCCAGCTCAGTTCACATTTCAGGGGCTTCCCAGGCCCTTCTGTCAATGAGTCTTACCTTGACCAAGAGCACCGCATGACTGCGGGAAGAGCGCTGGTTAAGCCGGGTAGCTCCTACGACTCGATTTCTACTGGCTGGAAGGAAGTGCTGCTCGAACTCAGAGAAGCTAGTGATGGGCTTCTGAGTGAGGCCTGGAATCAGGATGTTCCCTCGACAGTCCTCTCGGATCACTAGGTCTCCTGATGCAGGATCCAAGAGGTCTAATACCTATTTGAGCAGCGATGATAAGTCCTTTCCCCATGACCAGGGTGCCTGCTTCATGAAGGGGATTAGGATCCTGTTCTCTACTGGATTGTTAGGGCTCTTCCATTTGCTGCCCCAACCCTGTTTGTCTGGCTTCACTACCCCTCTTTACTAGAGGAGAGCTCCATGTTCCTTCTAGAAGGTTCTGTTACTTTACCATCTCACCTTTTCCTGGTAGATCTCCAAATAGGACATAGCAACAGAAATGTCCCAGGGCCGGCCCTCAGCACTCTCTTCCCTTGTTAGTTGCAGGAGGTCCATGAGAGCCCGAGGAATCACTCCAGGCTGTTCTGGGCTACCCAGCATTGTGTGTGTCTTCCCTGGGAAAAGAACAGAGAAGGTATGAAGTTTTCCCCCTCAACTTTCCTAGCTCTTCCTCATCCACAGTTCTCTTCTGACTCTCTCACCTGCCCCAGTAGGCCCATAGGCAAGTACACTGGCATTCTGCCCTTCCAGCAAGTGCCTGAGAATGGGCTGTACTGAACCCACATAGACATCTTGCTGAGTGCTCTTCTCTCCATAGAAAGCATCAAACCTATAGGTAGAAAAAAGGTATTAGTAGGATGTTCTGTTGACACTCTCACCTAGATGAGGCTGGCTTTATAGGCTCTATCCCATTTTTTTGACAAAAACCTTGAAAGTGTCCCTGAAAAATCTACCACATCCAGTCACATACTGATGTTAGGGAAACAAATTAATCTCGCATTGCAATCTGGTTGCCCAGATACCCATATTCTGCAATGATTCTGGAGACAAAAATAAGAACATTAGAAGGAATAAATGATTCTGCTGGCAGAAGTATTGCCAAGCAGAAGGACACAGAAACAAGATGTAGTGTTTTGTGGAGGGAAGCCTAACCTCAGGAAATAAGTCCTGAGACTGACATAAACGACCTCTTCCACCAAGCATATAAAACAGAACTCCCGAGAGATGCTCTTAGACCAGCAAAGCAGTCTGGAGAAACAGAGGCCAGTTGAGCTGCTCAGAAGAGGCTCACTGCCTACAGACTGTGCAGTGTGCTCCATCTCTGTGAGCTGTCACATGCTGGAGTGAGAACTTTGGTGATAACGTTGTTTTTGAGTCATTTCTGGGCCTGTAAATCCATACTCCTATAAGTAATCCGAATAAAACTTATTGTTCACCAAGTTGAATATTGGTGGTATCCTTATTTTGGTCTGTGGTTAATTCCTGCCCTATATAACTAGACATTTGTTTATATCTCCCCAGTTATGTGTCACACAACATGGTGTGAAAGGGCTTTCTAATATTTTTCTTGAGGTAGCACTGTAATAGGGTAGATAAAAGGTTGATCTAGTGATTCAGTACATGCTGACAAGAGAAAGCTGGAAAGGAACAGAAGCCAAATTATTAAGGGATTAGGACGTAAGTAAACTAATTTGTTGTAAAGAAGCAGACAATAAATATTTTAGGTTTTGTGAATATGTGAACACGATTGCTTAATTCTAAGGCTAGTTAAGTAGCTACTGTTAGGTAAACAAATGATAAAACTTTATTTCAGAAAAGTCTACTATGCTGGGCATGTCAGCACAACCCCTGGGACTTCAGCATTGAGGTAAAGAGAATCACAAGTTCAAGGCCAGCCTGGACTTAATGAGACCTTGTTTCAAAAGAACAAAATCCAAACAAACAAAAAATAAAACCACCAAATGGAAGACTCTCGGTTGGATCTGACCTGCATGCGTCTATGATTTGCAGCCTGTAGGCCAGATTAACAGGCCAAGTGTGAACTCCAAAACCCCATAGAATTTTAAAGTAGTTTCCTCTTGTGTACCATTCCCAAATCTACATGGTCTTCTCTGGTTGGCTCCCAGGCCTGGTTTCCTTCCTCCCCAGTATTTTCTAGAACCTATTTGGGGCTACATTGCTCCTTCCTCCCTTTGTCCCAGTTTGCAGCACTGATACCCAGTTTAACTTCCCATCTTTCTCCACTAGGTGAGGACTCACCTCACACCATTAACATCTAAATGACCAAAGGAAGGATGGGAACAAAGCCTTGCCAGCAAGGAACAGGATCCTGAGACAGAGCTCAGAAACTCTGTGAAAGTAACAAAACGCAGGCCTAGGTGGAGGAGCAGCTTGAACCTTACTGATATTTTAGAGTCTCCTGGTATTTCCTCCAGTTGGCTACTTCAAGAGAGCAGCTGTCTATGCCTCGCACACAGGGTGGTTCCTTTGCTTCATCCATAAATGGGCGCAGTCGCACAGCCACCCTTACTCGAGCTAGAGGAGGACGTCTGCTGACTCCTCCCTTGCTTAGAGAGCGACCGGGTCCTGGAAGAGACCAGTTTTAGGCGTTAAATCTTGGAGAAACACAGAGAAATGGGAACCAACTTTGCTAGAAGGTCCAGGAGTTCGGAGGTTCAGTCCATTATCATCAAGGCAGAAACAGCAGAATCCAGGCAGGCATGGGGATACAGGAGCTGAGAGTTGTGCCTCTTGTTCCGAAGGCAGCTAACAAAAGACTGCCTTCCAGGCAGGTAGGATGAGGGTCTTAAGGCTGACACCCACAATGACTCAAAACTTCCAAAGAGGCCACACCCACTCCAACAAGGCCACACCTCCAAATAGGGCTACTCCCAGGGTCAAGCATATACAAACCGTCACAGTTGTGCTGTGGGTTTCTCCCAAGGTTAGCCAGTTCCTTCTCTGCTATAAGTAGGGTAGGTAGACACAAGATACAAAACAGAATGCTCCAACTGTGATCTATCTGTCTGTCTGTCCATCTATCTATCCATCCATCTGTCTGTCTATCCATCTGTCTATCCATCTATCTATCTATCTCAAAATAAAAGAACATGGAAGATTTTGTTCAAATCTATAAATAGCATTAGTCTCTGAATGAATCTTTCAGACAGTGCTGGGCCCCACTGTGAACTGCCACTCACAGGAATGCTCTAAAGGACTAAGGTCTCTAAGATCTCTCTCCCGCACCCCCTTCTTCTCCTTCTGCTTTTCCTTCTAGACTTTATATCTGACATTGACAAAACCAATTGAAGGCTGGAGAGATGGCTCAGTGGTTAAGAGTACTTGTTGCTTGTGCAGAGGACCCAGGTTAGGTTCACGGTAGCCACCTTGGAGGCCAAGAATTGTCATGAGTTTGAGGCTAATTTCCTTTTCTAGCCTCTATGGGCACCACCCCACACATGCACACACACACACACACACACACACACACACACACACACACACTATTTAAAAAAAAAAAAAAAAGGAAAAGTCATGGGTTCTACTGAAATAACTTGATAACTTTAGATACTAAAGACAAACAAGACGGGCTGGGGATTTCAGTGGTAGAGCACTTGCCTAGGAAGCACAAGGCCCTGGGTTTGGTCCCCAGCTCCGGAAAAAAAAAAAAAAAAAGAACCAAAAAAAAAAAAAAAAGACAAACAAGACAAAGGCACAGACATGTACCTCTTATCTGACCAACTTTTCATTTCTTTCCAATGATTCAGTCAAGGGAAAAAAATCCTAAATTATTTTTTATTGTCAAAAGACACGGGGTTGGGGATTTAGCTCACCGGTAGAGCGCTTGCCTAGCAAGGCCCTGGGTTCAGTCCTCAGCTGGGGGGGCGGGGCACACACAAAATAACAAAACACAAAAGATTTTTTTAAAACTCTATTTTTTTTTTTTTTTTTTTTGAGCTGGGGACAGAACCCAGGGTCTACCACTCTACACCCAGGGTCTAGCGCTCTACCACTGAGCTAAATCCCCAACCCCAAAACTCTATTTTTTTAATTTTTATTTTTTATTTATGATATATTATGTTTGCATGAATGCATGCCCCACCTGTGGAGGTGCCTGCCAAGGCCAGAACTGAATGTCAGAACCTCTGGAGCTAGAGGTCTAGAGGACGGTGAGCAGCCCAGTGCAGGTGCCGAGAGCCAGCTCAGGTCCTTTGAAAAGCAGCAAGAGGGTTGGGGATTTAGCTCAGTGGTAGAGCGCTTGCCTAAAGCACAAGGCCCTGTTCAGTCCCCAGCTCCGAAAAAAAAAAGAAAAAAAAAAAAAAAAAAAAAAAAAAAGAAAAAGCAGCGGAGGTCCCTCTAGCCCCACGCCTTTATTTACAGTAGGTCTTTCTTAAAAAAAAGATCTGCCAAGGAAAATAATAAATCTATTTTATCTTGGAAAGTATCATAACAAAGTTCAAAGAGATTCAAGCCTGGCTCTCTTTATTCTAAAATTATGTTTTTGTTTTCAATCATAAGGGGCCTCTATACAACTAGATGCCCTCAGTCCCTCAGTCTAAATCCTATCTGACTTCCTAACGGAATTCGAAATTCAGCACTCTTATGAGACACTGTTTCCCCATCATCCATTTCCCTGATCGTCTTACTACAGTTTTCCTGATTATTCCTTAGTTTAACAGTCTTAATTAAATGTATTCCCTATGTCCCACCTTCTGTTAACTTGTATTATTAGCATTTTGAGTTGTATAGTTCTTTGAGGCTGTCATATTGTGGACTGGTCAACATATACCCACCACAGCGTGGTGGCATCCTTATTCACCTTCCAGTTGTAATGAGCAACATGTCTCTAGACACGTCTACTTGTTCACTGGGGTACGAGTGTTGTCCCTGGGTGAGACAGCTCAGACTCACTTCACAGGCACAGGCACCAATTATCTTTTATTCCTTTGTAACAATACCATCTTCAAGCTGATGACTGCTCTTTGGCACTTTCACATTAAAGAGCGGTCTCTGACGGGCGGCTCATCCTTCCAAGCTGCCAGCCAGCTTCTCTCGGACGGCTCTGAGGTACCTCAAATTCCAGCTGTGCTCTACTGACTCTTCCCCACCTCTGCAACAGCTTCTTCATTTTGCCCACAAATAGCTCAGACCCCCCCCCCCAGTAAGAATTTTTAACTGTTTTCTTCCTTCCACACAGCCACCACTACCTGCCAGCTTTTTAATTTAACATTTATTTATTTAATATTGGGTACGTCCGTGTGCCACCACGCTCGCTAGTTTTCTATCAGCTTCGCACAAGTTAGAGTCACTCGAAAGGTGGGACTCTCAGTTGAGCAAGCGCTTCCATAAGATCACCTGCGGGGCATTTTCCTAACTAGTGATTGGTGGGATAGTGCCATTCCTGGGTTGGTAGTCCTGGGGTCTTGTAAGAAAGCA
Organism: Rattus rattus; assembly: GCF_011064425.1. Classification (NCBI taxonomy): domain Eukaryota; kingdom Metazoa; phylum Chordata; class Mammalia; order Rodentia; family Muridae; genus Rattus; species Rattus rattus. The sequence continues at coordinate 74,854,611 of NC_046155.1, read as the reverse complement.
GGCAAAGCAAACCATACTGAACAGCCAGTGAACAGCGTCCCTCCGTGGCCTCCGCCCGCATCAGCTCCTGAGTCCTAGTTGCAACCCTGCTTTGCTTCCTGTTCTGAGTTCCTTCAGTGACGGATTTAAATGTGGAAGTCTAAGCCATATAAACCCATTCCTCTCAACCTGCTTTTGGTCACTGTGTTTCATCACAGCAGTGATAACCCTAACAGAACCTCCCATGTCCCTGATGTCCATGTAAGCCAGAAGAGGGCATCAAACCCTCGAAACTGGAGTTACAGACGGTTGTGAGCCACCATGTGCGTGCTGGGAAGCCAGCCAGGATTCTCGGAAACAGCATCCAATTTTCTTAGCTGCTGAGCCATCTCTCTATCTTTTTGTTTTTGTTTTTTTTGAGAAAGGCTGGCCTTGAGCTCCCAAACCTCCTACCTAGGCCTTCTGAGTGTGAGGATCGGTAGGTTATGCACACCCACACCTATGTGTGGATGCCAAAGACCAAACCCGAGTGTCCCTCAGCATGGATGAAACTCAGTTTTCACGCTTCCATGGCAAGTACTTAATCAGGCTGGTCCACCCTCCCAGCCCATCCTCTCTATCATGGAGAAAAGCAAATCCCCACAACATTTTTGGCCTCCTTTATAGCTAAATGACGCTTGTTCTTTGTTATCTTCAAGGTTGAGTAAAAGCCTGCCCAACCTTCGAACCCACTTTAACTACCATTTTACTATTTTTTTTATGTGCGTGTTTTGCCTGCCTGTATGGAGATCCAGTAGGCACTCAGTCTCAGTCTGAATCTTACCTGACTTCCTAATGGAATTCAAAATTCAGCTGAATTTTGAGACGTGCACCATGTCCAAGCTTGATGAACTAGACCCTGTTTCTGGAATTACAGAGAGTTGTGAACCACCATGAGGGTGCTGGGAACTGAACACAGCTCTTCTGCAAGCCAACCCTATCATTTCGCTCTCTCCCTCCTCTCCTTCTCTTCCCTTCTCTTATTTTGTTTTTTTTCCAGACAGAATTTCTCTCTGTAACCCTGGCTGTCCTGGAACTCACTTTGCAGACCAGGCTGGCCTCGAACTCAAGAGATCTGCCTGCCTCTGCTTCTTAAGTCCTGGGATTAAAGGTGTGTTCCACTATCATTTTCTTAATAAAGACTTCTCGAAATACCCAAAAGTTTGTTTCAGATTCTACACTACAAGCTTATGCCTATCTACCAGTGTATTTCGTCATATTACATTCATTTATGAGACTATTTGAAAATGATTGTAACCTCTAGGAAAGGGGCTATGGTCACTCAGCACTTTAATGTTTAATACCAAACATACTGGGTTTCAGTCTGTATCCGGGCATCGCTGGGTTTCAGTCTGTATCAGGGCATCGTCATCAAGGACAGAAGCATTACAATGTAACTACCTGAGTGTGAATTTAGACCCCCAATATTTACCAGTTGTGTTATCTTGAAGAAACTATTTAGCCCATTTATGCCTGATCCCCCTTGTCAAATACAAGTCCAGGGGCTGGTAAGCCTTAGAAATTAAGGGTGCCTACTATTTTTCTAGAGGTTCTGAGTTTGGTATTCAGGGTCCACATCAAGTGGCTCACAATTGCCAGTAACTCCAGCGTTAGAGGATCCAACACTTTTCCGGGCCCTGAGGGAACCAAACATAGGTGGGACACACTGATAAAATGAAAGCTTTTTCTTAAAGACAAGGCATTAACAGTAATGACCTCAGAGTTCTGTACAAACATTAAATGGTTCATCATAAAATGCTTGCAGCACTGCCTGGGACGAGACGTTCTCCTAAATGTCTGCCTCCCCCAAAGTCAAATAAACAGGCCAGAATTCGGCCTAAAGAAAGAGGAAGGGCACGCATATGCAAAGCGTCTTAGAAAAGATTTTGAATCTCCTGTAAGCCTTTTCAAGATGAAAACAGCATCCAGTTCCAAGGCTAGAGGGAAAGGATTTTCCTTTGCCGTGTGATTTTACAAGGCCGCTGAGAGCAAGCCTTCAGCCGGAGTGGGATCTCTGGACAGACAGCCAGACACCGCGTCTCTTCACTGCTCAGTCTTTACAGATGGGAGGCTGCCCGGCCTTACAGACGCCACAAACTGAAACGCACAGTAAGCGTGCAGGCTCTAGACAGGGGCTGGAGCCCCAGCAGGGTCTCAACCCCGTCTAAACTCCCGAAGGCAGCGAATAGAGGACAGGCGGCGCCCACCCCTACGCGGTCTAGCCGGCGTCCCCCCGCCCTTCCGCCGGACCAGGATAGTCCGGGACAACCGCTACTCCGTAAGTTTCACACACGGTGCCCCCTCCTCTAGGCCCGCGTACCTGAGCTGGCCGACGCCATCTCCCGTTGCTGCGGCTTTTTCTTAGCCCTAACGTTCATATCCCTCCCTTCTTCGGACCGCTTCTCTCTTTTGAATTGCCGGGGTCCGGCCTCCCTCTCAAATTCGACCAATCACGGCTACTTACGGCCGGAAGTTTCCGTTCTAACTCTCCGTAATTCGGCCGTCTCGGGCTCGCTTCCGGTCTCGAAAGCAAAAGTTCCCAGGGATGGGGCCCTGAAGTCTGTCACCAAGTGGTGGGCACCTCAGGGCCTTGCACTTTCAGGCTTTTTAATGTCCAAGTTGGGATTGGCAAAGTGCAGACTTTCGCCCTACTCTTCCTTCTCAGTTACAAATCTGAAAGCACTTGATTGATTCTTTATTCAAAGTTACCAGCTCTGAATACAATTTTTGCCTTTTGGAGAAGACAGATCTCTCTTTGTAGCCCTGGCTGACCAGCTGTCCTGGTGGACAGGGCAAAGTTTCTTCTTTGAACTTGATACACACCCCTCTGCTCCCCCCCCCCCCTTTTCCGTGGGAAAGATCCCATTCCTGTGCTAGAATCTTGGGATGAAATGTTCCTGCTAATTGCATGCTTTTGGCTTCTAGTAAAATGCTTGCTTTGTTTTGCCCTACAACTGCCAACCAGGATGTAGTTTTTCTGTGCTCTTTGCTTTTAAAAGCTGTAAAATGCAGTTGAGACTGCTTTTTGAAGAGTTTCTTTCCAGGAATTCGCCGGCCACTTAATACAGATTGTCAAATCAGACTTTGGCCACGATGAGTAGTCTTTGAGTCTCTGCCTAGTAACACTGAAACTCACTATGTAGACCAGGCTGGCCTTGAACTCACAAAGATCTGCGGGCCTCTGCCCTTGGAGCTGCAACAGGAAGGAACTGAAAACCAGGAAGGACAACAGTGAGACAGAGTATCTTTATGTAGCCCTTGCTGTCCCAGAATTATGCAGACTAAACTGGACTCAAACTCACATAAGCCTGTCTGTCTCTGCCTTCCTAGTGCTGGGATTAAAGACAGGAGTCAAAGCTGTGTGCCACTACACCCAGCTAAATTCAAAGATAGTAAATTAGCACAATTTACAATTCTAGAATGAAACCCCATTTCACACGGTTTAGTGACTCAAGGTTAACTTCATGGCAATGGAAACTGGACTGTTTGACAATTTGGTTATTACTTCTGAATTCTTACAAGAAAACTTTCAGTTTGATGATGTAAAAACTTTGCACCACATACCACTTTTTTATTGTAGCTGTTGTTTGTTTGTTTGTTTAGAAACAGGCTCTCTCTAGGTGTCTCTGGTTGTCCTGGAACTTACTATGTAGACCAGGCTAGACTTGAACTCACAGAGATCCTCCTGCCTCTGTCTCTAGTTCTGCAATTAAAGGCATGCACCACCACACACAGCTATCATACACATTGTTAAAAAATTTAAAAACATTTTTAAGAACAAGTTTTCCAGAATCTTTAGCTTCTTCTTCTATCTCCCTGCTTCATCATGCTATGTCTTCATTGTCCCATAACTGACTTTTTCCTTTCTCAGCACTCGGCCAGATATTTACTGAAGGCAAAACACACAAAGAGACAGACTCATCAGACAGGGAAGGGGTCCGGAGTTGGTGTCCCCAAGAACTGACGTTTTGTCTGGCATTCTAGAATCAAACGTATGCTGCAAATGTTCTCTCATTTTCCCAGTCATTCCTAAATCAACTACAGCTTAGCCTCAGCTTTGTGAAATTCCCAGGAACTCTGTCTAAATTAATGACATTCTGGTAGCCAAGGATGGATCCTTCTTGGCATTAACCACTCCATCACATGTCTTTTCCTGTTCCCGTGCACCACTCCTCATTTCCACTACTTCCTAAACCTTCCATTCTCTTCTTACTGGTACCAAACAGCAAGTATTGGCATTCTCAATTCCTACTATAGCCTTCTTTTTACCTTACATATACACAGTTTCCCAGCACTGGAACACCATTACTTCTATACTAATAACCCGTTAATCTATCCTAGCTTTAGACCTGAATCCAGCCACTTGAAACAATGTGCATAAACTTGAAATGAAATAAGCCAGGCCCCCCAAAAAAATAAATAAATAAGGACAAAAAGTAAAAAGTACTTCATTTCATTTACATACGGGAGTAGGAAATAGAAAGACGGTTCCCAGAGGCTAAAGGAGGTGTGGCTGAGGAAAGGACAGATGCTGATCCCAGTTTACAAAGCTTCTGTGTGACAGGAGGGAAAGGAGAGCTCTAGTGCAGAGAACAGTGTGGGTAAGAATCGTACACCACACGCCCAGAACTGACAAAGGAGTAGCTGTGTTTGTTCTTCAGATACACCTTGCCGTGTGTCAATGGATGGATTGGCACTTTCTGTGTAGGCTAGGCTGGCATCAAAACTAAGGTGATCCACCCTCCGTGTGTTTGAGTTACAGCTATGGTCCACCAGGCTCAGCTTTTTGTTTCTGTTGTTTGGTTTTGTTTTTCAGGATAGTTTTTCTGTGTAAACCTGACCGTCCTGGAACCCTGTAGACCAGGCTGGCCTCGAAGAGATCTGCCTGTCTCTGCTGGAATTAAGACAAGCACCATCACCCAGTCTATTTTTTTTTTTGGGGGGGGGGTGCAGGGTCATATAGTGAGCATTCTGGAATTTTGGTCCCGTAAAAAACACAGAGATATTATAAGAGTGTGTTTTCACTTTAATTCCAGGTGTGGAGAAATGGACTGCTTCAGACTGTCTGCACCAGTTGATGACGATTTGCTTCACACTCTAGCAGAGGCGTGGTTTTGCCATCTGCGAGTAGTTTCTGCGATTGTGTGAGTTTTGGAATTCTGGGAACTTTTCAAAAGGTTCAGAAATGCTAGTCCCCAGGAGGTGGGGTTGGTGGTTGGTGGTCATTTAGGGAGGTTGATTGTGGTTTGTTAGTAGCCATGGTCAAAGAACAAACAAAAGGAAAGAAATTAGATTCAGGGATTTTCCCCAATTTTTCTTTCCCCTCTATCCTGTCTCTCTCCTATCTAGTGTTATAAAAGCGGGGAGGGGCATAGAAGAAAGGAGAACCTACAAAGTAGCAAAGCTCCCAAGTGCAGAGAGTGCGGGCAAACACCAGCACAGCTGTCGGACTTACTTTCTTATGTACACAGGGCGCAGAAGCTGATTTCAAGGAATGTTTTGTTGTTGCAAGATTATTTAAAGATTATCAGGTGAACCATTTTACTTATGAAATAGTATATTGTCACTTAAGTCATTTTGATAAAAAATTATGTCATGGGCTGGAGAGATGGCTCAGCAGTTAAGAGCACTGACTGCTCTTCCAGAGCTCCTGAGTTCAATCCCCATCAACCACATGGTGGCTCACAACCATCTCTAATGGGATCTGATGCCCTCTTCTGGTGTGTCTCAAGAAAGCAACGTGTACTCACATACATATAATAAATAAGTAAATTTTTAAAAATTATTTCATTTTTATTTATGTATATGCGTCTCTGTATAGACACACGCACATGAATTCAGGTACCTGCAGAGACCAGAAGAAGGTATCAGATATCATGGAACTGGACTTACAGGTGGTTGTGAACCTCCTGGTATGTATGCTGGGATCTGAACCAGGTCTTTTGGAAGAACATTATATATTCTCAGCTACTGAGCCATTTCTCCAGGCCCCAGTCATCTTTTTAACAATGTATAACCAATATATTAAAAGCTATATGGGGGTTGGGATTTAGCTCAGTGGTAGAGCGCTTGCCTAGGGAAGTGCAAGGCCCTGGGTTCGGTCCCCAGCTCCGAAAAAGAACAAAAAAAAAAAAAAAAAAAAGCTATATGGTTCTGTCAGTACTGTACACAGTAATCCCTGAGCTGTATCACTAAAGATGCTGTTTTAGGATAAAGCTTAATTATTTCATTATTATTATATTGGGGCGGGTTGTTGGGATAAGGTTTCTCTGCGTGGCCCTGGCTGTCCTGGGACTCACACTGTAGACCAGGCTGACCTTGAACAGAGGTTCACCTGCCTCTGCCTCCTGAGCGTGTGCACCACCAGGCCAAACTTGCTTATTTATATCTAAGAGATGATGATGAAAACTCCAGCAGCTCCACCAGAGCCACTGTTCTGTGGCTATGAAGAGACACCATGACCAAGGCAACCATAATAAGAGAAAGCATTTAATTGGGGCCTAGCTTACAGTTTCAGAGGTTTAGTCTGTTACACCATAGCAGGAAGCATGGCAGACACTAGGAACTGCATTCTGGTCTATATAGACAGAGAGAGGAGGGTTGGCATAGGCTTCTGAGACTTCAGAGCCCACCCTCAGTGACACGCGTCCTCTAAAAAAAAAAAAAAGGCCATACCTCTTTTTCCTTTATTCATTTATTATATATAAGTACACTGTACCTGTCTTCAGACACACCAGAAGAGGGCATCGGATCTCATTACAGATGGTTGTGAGCCATCATGTGGTTGGTGGGAATTGAACTCAGAACATCTGGAAGAGCAGTTGGTCTCTTAACCGCTAAGCCATCTCTCCAGCCCAAGGCCATACCTCTTAATCCTACTAATCCTTTCAAATCGTGCCACCCCCTCTTGACTAAGTACTCACTACCTGAGCCTCTGGAAGCCATTCTCATTCAAACCACCACAGCCAGGTTCATAAAAAAACAAGAGAGAAACCAAAACAAAACTGCTGACTGTCTCTTTAGCATGATACAGAAATGGTTGTATTGTCCTTAAAAGCAAAATTTCAAGCTTGTGTTAGAAAATATCAACATTTGCCAACTTGCCACTCCGATAACTGAAACACACACTCTGGGAAATCTGTACGCAATGGGCCACCATGCTTTTGTAGCCTACCTCCGAGCCAATCAGCTCCAGCAGTGTGGTGCCTGCCCTCCTGCAACCGCAGAGGTTACGGTCCACACCAGCACTACTGCCGCCTTGGCCATGGCGGCCTCAACTCTGCTAGCAGAAGGTCTTTTCTGAAGTGCTCGTCATCTGACAGCCCATTTATCTTCTTCACAGGTTACCTCTTCTCAGTTTCAAGCTGTGTGATAGAGAAGATGGTAAGAAGCTCAGCTGAAAATCAAGAATGAAGTAATGAGGGCTGGAGAGATGGCTCAATGGTTAAGAGCACTGTCTGCTCTTCCAGAGGTCCTGAGTTCAAATCCCAGCAACCACATGGTGGCTCACAACCATCTGTACTGGGGTCTGATGCCCTCCTCTGGTGTGTCTGAGACAGCAACAGTGTACTCTATATAGAATAAACAAATATTTTTAAAAAAGAATGAAGTGACAAGAAGCTAGACCTCATTTTTATGTAGTGCTAGGGATCAAACCCGGAGCCGCGTGCCCCCAAATTATGTAGCTCTGGCTGTCTTAGAACTCACTATGTCAATCAGGATGGCCTCAAACTCACAGAGGTTTGCCTGACTCTCCCTCCCCAGTGTTGGGGTTAAAGATATACTCCACCATATAAAGTGTTATTTATTTTATTTAATGTGTGTGAGCGTCTTGCCTGTCTGTCTATATGGACACTACATTTGGGTGTGGGGACTTGAATCCAGGTCCTCTGCAAGAGCAACCTGCTGAACCATCTCTCTAGTGCCCAAACTTTTTTTTAAGTAAATGAAACATTTCTTCAAATATATATTTTTTTGTTTTTGTTTTTGTTTTTTGTTTTTTGTTTTTTGTTTTTTTTTTTTTACAAAAATCTAACATGTGGAGCTGGAGAGATGGTTCAGGGAGTAAGAACACTAGCTGTGAAAGCAAAAGGATTGGAGTCAAATCTCCAGCATCCTATAAGAGCCACGCATGACCATTCAAAAGTCTAACTCCAGCACTGGGGAGCAGAGACAGGGAGATCCCAGGAGGTCTCCGGACAGCCAGCCTCGTCGCTAAAACAGTGAGCTTCGTTCAGCGAGAGACCCTGCCACAAAACTATTAAGATGGAGAGCAATAGGAAACATGACAACATCTCTGATCCTCCATGTACACGTATGTGTTCACAGATGTGTGTACCTGTTTACGCGCATGCACACGCACGCATACACACACACACACACACACACACACTCTGCATGTACGTACATGCACATGCCACAGACTCTATCCCTACCCAAACAGCATTATTTAAAGGAGTGAATTTTGTGTTATGTGATTTATATATAAATAAATTAAAACAATGGCATAATCTCCTCCATGCAATTGTTTAAAAGAAAGGACATTTGGGGACATGGCTCAGGTGCTCACCTAGCATCACAAACTATTAGAAGTGTGATGGCAACCCCACTTCTGCAACCCCAGACTTCGGTAACTTCCTATTGCTACCCACTAAAACGGTTCATATTCTAGGACTTGGAACTGGGATCATAATAATTATTTTCAGAGTGATATATTTTGCTGACTGTCTAGTGGCCCTTAATCTCACCAACCTCTTATTTCATGACTATCCACAGTGAAGACCTCTCTGTGGACTTGCCTATCTATTTACTCTTGTATTCAGGTGCCTAGGTCAGGGTCTCCCTGTATTCAAACTGGAATTCACTATGCTCCCATGCTGACCTTAAACAGTGGCAATCTTTCTTCCTCCTTAAGCCACCTTACTTAGGGTCTCACTATGTAGCCCTGGCTAGCCTTGAACTCACTCTGTAGACCAGACCAGCGTAGCCTCTCAAATTCTGGATTATAGATGTGCACTGCTATGGCACACTTAGAATTTCCCTTTTTATTTTTGATTTTTTTTGAGTCAGTTTTAATAAGTTGATGCAACGGAGTCTTACCCTAGCCTCTGAACTATTAGGAAAAATTCTCAGGAGCTCTCCTGTCTCTTTTTGATAACGGATAAAGAAAAGCCCCACCAGGCAGTGATGGCTTGAAAGGCAGAAGCAGGTGGATCTCTGAGTTTGAGGCCAGCCTGGTCTAAAGAGTGAATTCCAGGACAACCAGGCCTACCCAGAGAAGTCTTCTCTCAAAACACACACACACACACACACACACACACACACACACACACACACACACACACGAAAGAGAAAAGGAAAAAGAAAGCCCCTAGCACTTCTCTCCCTCGTCCTCCCATTTCTTCAGTTATTTAGCCAGGCGTGGTGACACACCCCTCTAATCCCAGCACTATGGAGGCTGAGGCAGAGACAAGTCCATTGCTGTGAGTCCAGCCTGGTCTACACAGTGAATTTCAGAACAGCCAGGGCCATGGAGGGAGACCCTGTCTCAAAAACATTATTTTTATTTAATATTTTAAAAAGCCAGAAATAAGATTCACACATTTCTACTAGAATTAGGATGTAGAAAGACACCATCTTTAACCATATCCTTTTATTAAGCTATTTGCATGTTTGCCTGGGGCTTGTTGATAAGGGAGTTCTCATACCCACCACAGCAGAGGATGGTGGGTTTCAACAAGTGTTGCAGTGGCTAGGGTAGGTATCCCAGTGCAGGCTGATAGCATCTATGACAGAGCCAGATCGGCCACTAATGAAACGGAGGACAGTGTTGGGGTGCAAGGGAACAGCGTTGAAACTTGTGCCTGAGTCTTTTCCAAAAGGCAGGTAGCGGCCTTTGTCTGTCACGAAGATCAGCTGCTTCACATAAGATTTGTACTTGCCAGACACCTGGATCACAGATTCCCCGGGGTGCAGAAAGATCTCCTCCAGGTCTCCCTGTTTGCCACCCACATAGTCACTCCACACTGTGCCGTAGCGGACCTGGAGACTGGAGGCAGGAGGCAGGGGTGAGAAAAGAACACATTGGACATGGTTATCACAAGACTGGGCTGCTGAGATGGCTCCTCTGGTAGAGAAGCTTCCTGCCAAGCCTGACAACCTGAGTCCAACCCCTGCGACCCACAACTGGAGGGAGAGAACCCTACTCCCAGAAGTTGTCCTCCGGCCTCCACATGCACAACGAGGCACTTGAGCACCCACACAAGCACACAAACATAACACATAAATCTAAAAAATTTTCTCAGAGGTTAAGAGCACTGACTGCTCTTCCAGAGGTCCTGAGTTCAAATCCCAGCACCCACGTGGTGGCTCACAACCATCTGTAATGAGATCTGATGCCGTCTCCTGATGTGTCTGAAGGCAGCTACAGTGTATTCATGTAAATATAACAAATCTTTAAAAAAAATAAAATCAAGACTTCCTAGTCTATATACTGAGATCTTCAAACTGACAGATTCCATATGCTATAAAGGCTGTATGAGCCCTACGAGAGCATGCAGAGAATCCCAAACTCTCGTTTGGATGGCAAATAGGGCTTGTGGAATGAAAGTCAGTTTCTCAGTCGCTTAGACAACAAAAGTCTGAGTTTGCCCACAATACACACTTCAAAGAGGCACTGGAAGTCTGCCCAGGCCAGACAGGGAAGAGACAAGTCAGCAACTGTCTCATGGTTCAGAAAATGGACCAGAAAGAAATACACCTGGCTCTTCGTGTGATGGAAGTTTCCAGCTACAGAGTGGGATAGGACTATTCCAGGACAGACAGCAAGCAGAGATAAAGGATGCCCAACAGAAATATTGGAAATAAGGTGAAATCCAACCCAAGGGGTGTGAGGCTCCTGGGAGTTTGCCCTTACGACTTTCCAAGGTCATGTGCACAGGTGGGAATCCCAGGCCAATGAGAACTTTCCAACTTAGCAAGGTCCTGGACAGACCCCAAAGCACAGAAACACGGAGACTCTTACCCTACTATGTAGTATCTGTTGACACGGATCCGGATGGCAGTGATGGGGCCGTCCAGCTGGTTGCCAGAGTGAGAGAATCGCTTTCCTCCTTTACCGCCATACTCTCCACTGTAAGAGGAGGACCTGGACTGAACTAGAGGGGAAAGAAAGGCCTGGAGGGACGGATGCTCTGGGAGCACAGCTTCCCCACTCCCCTCCTTCCTCCCGCCAACCACTCCAGTGTCTGACAACCCTGCACAGTGGCAGTACACGGGCTGCCTTCCCACGATCTCCCTATGGCACTTCACTTACTGGAATTAGCAGACGCCGAGGCACAGAGAAGGACTAAGAGGGCGATGGCCAGCATCCTGAGGCTGCAGAGGGGAGGAGGAGAAAAAGAAGGCTCATTCCTTGATGTGACTGTAGCTGCTCATCTCTCCAAATCCCAAAGATAACCCTAACTTTCTGTCTGTTAAGCCGAGTCAAGCCTTCCTCCATCCTGGCACAAGGCACAAGAGAGCTCTCTGAAGAGGAAATAAAGGCCATCTCTAGAGTCCTGAGGCAGATGAGTTGATGAACCAAGAATCTGAGCAAAACCTACCTGAAGTCAGCTGGTCTATGAGGTATCTGAGGCACAGTTAAGTCTCTCTAGCATCATTCTACTCTTAAGGCAAAGAAGATTTTAGAGGAGCCTCTATGTCTCCTCAGGAGAAAAGGAGATGACAGAAAACACTGTATCAACGACAGGGTCTGAGCAGGACTGGTGGAGCTTAGAGAAGCTAATGGGGGGACATGTGTGAGCTCAAAACATCTGATCCCAGGTAACTTGTCTGTGTGTCATAACCCTGTCTCTGCCAGCTGAACGGTCCACATCTGCCCCCCACAAGCATCCCTTAGCCAAAACCAGACATCTTTGCACTCCAAAATAGCCCACGTCCAGGAGCTGATACCAGAGTCTCCCCTGCGACACTCCAGGCACTGTCGTTTCTAGCTCATATTTGAATATCTCCCAACTCACCTTTCCCCTAGTAGTTGCAGATGGAAATCTTCTAGAAATTTCCAGAGCTTTTATACCGTGTCCAAGCCCTCCCACTGTTCTTTATCATGTGAACCTCACCTGCTGAGCAAACATGACCAACTTTTAGGGTCAGGTATCGAGCAGGTCTGGAACATCTTATCCTGTCTTTCCACAAGGGTTACAGGTGGCAAGGTGGGGTCCACTCTAGACCAAGTGCCAGATTTGGGAAGAGACAATTTGCTAAACCATCTGAAGGGTGGGGAAAGCAGTTAATATTTAAAGAGTATAATTAATCCAGACAGACATGGTGGCTCATGTCTGTAATATCAACATTTGAGGGGTGTGTGGGGCAAGGCAGAGGATCATGAGTTCAAGGCCAGTCTGGGCTATAGATGAGACCCTGTCTGAAAACCCAAACAAGGAAATGAGAGTGCAGTCCAAGAGGCCTGGAGATCTGTAGGTATTCTTCCCCGAGAATCAGTCCTTGCCCTAGGATAGTCCCAAGAACTGACCCCACGTAACTGTTACTCTCTCCACTCATGTGTGGTACGTCTCCCGGAACACAAAATCACTTTCTACTCTGAGCGGTGCCAAATAGTGGCCTGATAATTTTTCTCTATTCATTGATACTATATTATGAAGAATTCAGTTAAAAAGTTTAAAAAATTACATAGTGAACACCTATATCACAAAGTCTGCTGTGATTAACCCTTTGCTGTGCCTGGGCTGTCTGTCTTTCACCCCTACATCTATCCATCCTCAGTCCAGACCCTTCTCAAGTCTTTTTTTCTCTGAGAAAGGGAACCTGGGGCTATAGGTGGGCAGTCCAATGGGCACGTGGGAAGCAGAGGGACAGTTTATACAAGTCCTTCTCCATGAATTGTTTGGGACTTGGACCTCAGGACCTCCAGGTTATAGACCACCAGAGAGAGCTTCCTCTCTTTAGGCCTGAAACACCCAAGAAGCAATGCTGTAGATTTCTTTTTAGGTCCTTCCCTCCCAAGACTGATTTCCTCTTGATCAAAAGTCCCTAGAACTGACCCCTAAGTCCTAGTACTTAGACCCTGTTAGCCGAGCCCTGTGATCCTTGAGTCACCAGGGCCTTCCTGGTAGAGAGGACGGAGCCTAGGGAGGGGCTGGAGTAAGCAGTATCTGTCCTTAATGACCTGCAGTCAGGAAGTCAGATCATCCACCCTCTCCTTGCAGGCTCACCATCTGGGACTGAAAGCTCATCGCAGATAGCTAGGGAGTCCTGCCCTGAGAAGCCGGAAACAGGGCAGCGCCCCTGGTGATGATAGATGCCAGGAATAGGACCAGACAGCCGCCACTGTTTACCTCTCCTCCTCTCCTTTTCTCCAAGTTCAAGAGAATCACCAGCACCACCACCAAGGCTTCATGTCCATTGTGCTGTCTCTTTCCCAGTTCTGCTTATGTCTTGATGCTCCCCCAAGTTTCCTACTCTAAGGTTCTTTGTTTATGTTCTTTCCCTTTCCCTGGTCATACCCCTTTCGAGCCCTCACGTCCTTACTCCTACATCTCTCCTCTCCCCCCTCCCCAGCCTCCTTCCTCCCAGTGTCTCGTACATACAGGTCTGGTACCCAGCCCTGGGAGGATGCGCTTGTATTTCTTACATGACATAGCCAGAACCCTTGGGACAGAAGTGTGCCTAACTCGTCACAGTTTCAGTCTATTGTCCTCACTCCTCCTATGCAGAGTCAGGAGCGCCCAACCTCCTTCCAACCCCTTCCAAAGCTTTCTGCTAGTGCAGGGTAACTGACGTTTCTCCTTTGCCTCTGTCCCCTTGGTAAAGAAACGAATTCAACTTATGGTGACGACTATGTTGGAGACCCCATTTGCCAGAGAGGTACAAGAGAGCCAACAGCCTAGCTCAGAGACCTGCTTTTCCAGCTACTGGCATTGGACACATTGATGTTAGTGTAAAATACGTCAAAGCTATGAAGCAGTGAAATAAAGGTGGGTGAGAGTGTGGAGGGAGTTAGGGAAGCAGGGAACGAGGGTTGTGGAGCTGCGAGGCCTCTCTGCTCAGATAGCTACTGGGAAGACACTAGACTGATGTGAGAGAAAAGGCAGGTGTCTGGGTGAACACGGGCCCATGTAGAAGCTTCAAACCTGGGTGGTGAGTGTGTGAGTCTAAAGAGAAGGGGTGGGATGATGGTGGTATGCAGGGGAGGCCAGCAGGAGGTGCCTCAACAGCAGCTGGTGGCAGCTGGCAGCCCCTGAGGGCAGGCGTGGGATGTCAGGGTTAGGAGTTCGGCTGCTATGCTGTGTAGAGCATTTTTATTTGAAAAGAAAATAAAGTGTGAAGAAATAGTCTTTGGGTTTTGGTAAGGTGGAAGAGGGACTGGGTAAGGTAAAGGAGGGATGGACGGGGTAAGGTGGAGGAGGGACTGGGAGGCATAGGAAAGTGGCATAAACCTCCATTTCACTGAGTCTCTCTCCCTCCCCTCTTGAATTGCCATGGAGACCAGAGTCTGCCTAAGAGAAGCACCCGTCCTTTTGGTGCAAACTCAGACCCCTTGATAGGGGTCCAGCTCGCACTCTACCAGAAGTAAAATCAACAAGTTTAAAGAGGTTGACTGGGTCCCCTGAACTCTCTGTCCTCCTATCTCGCCTCGCTTATAGTGTTTGGTGAAATGAAGTGTTGCCCGAGCCTAGGATTGCGAATGAAGCCACCCAACATCCACACCCGTACTTTTCTACAGACCTGTGCTCTGCTGCTCTGTGGCTATGAACTCTTTGCTTAAGAAACTCCAACTTCGCTTCCTATCGACGCGGCTAGACCTGAATTTTTTGCAAAGCTGAGTTAGCTCACCACCAGTGATTTCTCTTTTATTTTTAGTTTTTAATTTCAGGGTTTTGAGTATCTTGGTGAGTTTTCCTTGGCTGATGATTACTTGACCATTTTATTCTGATTTTCTTGTTTCCAGAGACCACCTAATGTGTGTGAAATAGCATTCACTAGAAGGATTTTCCCACCTAGCCCATGCCTGCTTCAGATGGAACAATTGCTGCTGTCACAGAAGGCATGGATGTGACAAATGGCCCACCTATGTCTTAGCTGCTTTCTAACCAGTAGAGTCAGAGAGCCACTCAAGGCTCTTGTTGAGGTCAACCAACTCTTAGAACATTTATTTATTTTTCTGTAAGTGCGTGTATATGACACATGTGTGCCTCTCTCTCTCTCTCTCTCTCTCTCTCTCTCTCTCTCTCTCTCTCTCTGTGTGTGTGTGTGTGTGTGTGTGTGTGTGTGTATGCTTGTGTATGAGGGCACATGCTCACCACAGAGCTTGTGTGGAGGTAGGAGGATAACATCGTGTATCAGCCCTCCCCTTCTACCTTGTTTGGGACAGGATCTGTCTTCTGCTTTCTGCAGACCAGCAGGCCCATGGGCTTCCGGGCTAGGGCTGCCAGCATAGGCGCAGGGGCGGTGGCTGTCTTTCCCTCCCACCTCTCTGCAGGAGCACGGAGATAGCAACTGGGTCCCACTGTCCCCAGCTTTTCCATGTGGACTCAGGGATCTGAACTCAGGCCACCAGGCTTGTATGGCAAGCACTGTACTCACCGAGCCGTCTCCCCATCCCAAGGTGAGCTAAGTCTTACGTGGTACCCCAATAAAACTGATCCCATTTCACCACATTTTTGGGAATCTAAAACACATTTGGATAGCCAACTCTTTGATATTAATAAGAAATCTGCAACATGGCTTGAAATAATAATAATTAAGAAAACCTCCAAAGGTGTCTCATTCCCGTCTTCTAAACAACAGAGCCCAAAGCCAGAATGGACAAATGCAGACGCCATACTTCTCTTTTCATGAGAGACATGGGGCTCAGCTGTTTCCTATATGTAGTAATTTTTTTTTTTTTTTTTTTGAGACAGGGTCTCTCAACAAAGTCTCGGGTGTCCGGGAACTTACTATGTAGACTAGAGATCCACCTGCCGCCGCTGCCTCTCGACTGCTGAGGTTAAAAGTCTGCACCGCCATGCCCGTCCAGGGACTGTTTTTTTTTTTTTTTTTTTTTTTTTTTTTTGGTTCTTTTTTTTTTTTTTTTTTGAGCTGGGGACCAAACCCAGGGCCTTGCGCTTCCTAGGTAAGCGCTCTACCACTGAGCTAAATCCCCAGCCCTCAGGGACTGTTTTCTAAAATGATTTACTTAGCGGTCCCCACAGACACCTGGAAGAAAATTAGACATCAGAGCCTCAGGGACTCCCAAGCCCTTTGCATAGCAGAGGAGAATGTCCAGGCCATGCTGTGGCTCTCCTGGCAGGAAGGAAGACACCTTAAAGACAGCTTGTACCGTGGTCATCAAAACCACTGATACTGCATTGCAACCACAGCCCCAGGGATTAGAACTTCCCCCGGGAAGCTTGTGCCAGGAGAGGGAAAAACTAATTACAAAGCTGAAGCCTAGCGCCAGCTGAGGGAGGAGCTTGTCTCCGTGAAGAGACTTCACATAACTACCGGAGAGAGTGGAACGCAGGCAATGGTGACAATGACAAAGGGAGGGACACACCCTGGCCAGGACTGCTGAGTTATGCACATCTCTTGCCTTTTATTTAAACCTAAATTTCACATTAGCAACCAGAAGATGAACTGGGCATGTTGCTGTCTCTTTATTCCTCTGTTAAGAGTAACCCCTTGAGTAAATATCCTTTCATGAATGTTCAGTATTGTGATTCGCTTTATATTAATTTATGTAAAAGTCTGGTTTACTTATATATTAATTCTTAGTTTGTCTATTTCTGTGCAAATGTTTTCTCTGCATGTATGAATATGCATGATGTGAGGGCCAGAGGCTTGAGGGGGTCAGAAGAGGGTGTTGGATCCTTTAGAACTGGAATTATATTATGTATGGCTGTCAGAAGAGGGTTCAGACCCTTGGTTATGTATGGTTGTGAGTTGCTCTGTGGGTGCTGGGAACCTGGTTCCTCTGTAAGAGCTATCAGTGCTTTTACTGCTGAGCCATCTCTATAGCCCTCCCTTCATTACTTAGTTGAGGATGCGTGGTTGAGCCTAGCTTGACAGGCTGCCTGGGCCCAGGCTCGGACCCTAAGTCTTGCCACAATGATGTCTGGAGTGGAGGATGAGTAGAGAGGAAAAGGGGAGGTGACTCAAAGGTGTTGAGTGTCCTGGGTTTAAGTTTTTCCTTTCTTCTTTCCCTTTTTGTTTTAGAAGCACAGGTGAACACAGGTAGAAATAAAACAGAGCAATGGGTGACCGGGCTTCGATCCCAGAGAATTTTCTTTTAGACTGCATCTCAAACAATCTGGTCCACTTCAAATAACAGATAGCCAAAAAGGAAACCAGTCTTTTTCTGCAATGTGGATTGGCTCAAAAAAAAAAAAAGTGTAGAGATTGGGCCTCAAATTGATATCTTATTTATTAATTAAGAGAGAGAAAGAAACAGAGACAGAGACAGAGACAGAGACATACATACACACACAGAGAAAGACAGAGAGAGAGAGAGAGAGAGAGAGAGAGAGAGAGAGAGAGACTGACTTACTGAAATGGAAACTTCTGGTTTCTTTAGAAAGTCAGTTATGTCAAAAGATGTTTTTCTGAGGCACACAGGTAAAAGGACATTTTGCTAAAGCAGACACATAAAATGTTTTTTTGAAGCAGATACAGGTGAAAAAATGTTTTGCTCTAGCAAACATTGAAAGGCGCATGATGAAGGAATATAAATATGGCCCCGCTGACAGTGGGAGCTGGAGCATTGGTTTGCTTTGCTCCACCTCACTATTCTTCACTGAGGACACACGTGTATTGGTTCGCCTTACATTGCGTTTTGCTGAGCTCTGCTTGTGGTAGCACCATTGAGAGAAACTCGCAGACGAACTTCTCATGTGGTTCCTGTGGCTTCTTTACTGCTTCTGCAGCCTTGCGTTGGTTGGTGAGCCTTGCAGTTTCTTCAGGATTGAACTGCTCTTACTGGTTCATGTTCGGTGTTTTGTGACTGCTGAGAGGACTGGACCGTAGCTGCTGATTTGTATTTGGTGTTTGCTACTGGACTGAACTGCTGATATCCTGACAACAAAGATTGGACTCACCCCCAAAGAACTATTACTTTTTTTTCTTTTCTTTTTTTTCGGAGCTGGGGACCGAACCCAGGGCCTTGCGCTTGCTAGGCAAGTGCTCTACCACTGAGCTAAACCCCCAACCCCAAAGAACTATTTCTAAACAAGCCTACTTCCCCCGTGACCTAATAACTCCCCCCAACTTCTGGTGGGTGGCGGGCTAGTGGGGAGGTTGAACATTTACTAAAGTAGGCTGGAAACAGTTTATGCCTACAACGCACTGTGTAACTCTGATTAGCCTGGAACTCTCTATATAGATCAGGCTGGCCTGGAGCTCAAGAGGTACATCTGTCTCTGCCTCTGCCTCTACTTCCCAAGTGCTGGGGTTGGAAGGCATGTGCCACCAACCCAGCTATTTTATTTTGTGCATATGAGTGTTTTGCCTGCATTTCTCTGTGTGTGCCATGGACTTGCCTCATCACCAGTGCCTTGGAGATCCTGGTGCCTGTGGAGATCATAAGAAGGAACAAAGAACTTTATAGGGTTGCACTGTTTCAGGGACCCATTGAATAACCTCAACTTTGGGCAATGCTTTCAATTCAGGAGCTGCAGGACCTCCAATCCCACCCCCACCCCAGCAACTCCATCCCCTCGTCTTTCCTCTCCACCACTTGAAAAGACGTGACACTTTATTTAGCATGTATGTGTATACGAGTGCACATACCTGCCCACATGCATGCCCATGCCGTGGTGTGCTTGTGGAGGTCAGAGGTCAATTCGTTCTCACCTTCTGAACATACGGGTTCTGGGACTGAATTTGGCTTGGCAGGCTTGGCATCGGGTGCCTTCATCCTCTGAGCCATCTCGCCAGTTTACAGCCTCACTTTCATATCTCCCCTTATCCTCAGGGCATAGACCAGGCTGCCTGGAACTCACAGAGATCTACCTGCCTCTGCCTACCGCTGAGATTAAAGGTGTGCACTACCACGCCCATCATAAAGACCAAATGTTGCTACATATCTTATCGGTCGATCTACTCCAGAAGCAAGAAGATGCTTCAACAGCAGACAGCAGGACGCAGACACTTCTAGCTCAGCTCTGAGAAGCCGGAGAGATGATGATACAGCTAAAAGCATTTTGCTGTGCAGTCCTAAGGATCTGAGTTTCAGACCTATTCAGAAAGTTGTTTTCTGATGTTCACACACACACACACACACACACACACACACACACTCACGCACACAAACACAGACAGACAGACAGACAGACAGAGCGACAAATATTCAGGGAAAGAGTGACTTTTGGAGCGTTCAACAACAGGAATAAAATAGAGTCCAAAAATGGTTCAAGGGAACAATCACAGGCAAAAAGAAAAAAAAAGAGCCAGTCTCCAAGGAATAATACATTTCCCTAGACAAATAAAATCCTGGCCTCTTAGAAAAACCCCTGGCAGATAAAATGCTTCTAAAAGGTGGATGGATGCTATTGCTCCGGGAAGCTACGATACTGGAGAGAAAGCTGCCCTTAGCGGGGTCCTAAGCAACCAGAACTGTTGGAGGAAGGCCAGGACTTGGAGAATAGAAAGCTCTCAGGGCCCCATTGCAAGCTTGGCGCAGAGAACATCTTCCAGAAAACAACAGGAAGGCTCAGCCAAGCAGCATTAGTCGCAATGTGAGCTGCTCACATTTTCACGGTGGAAATCACAAGGTGAGATGTTACACGCAAAGTAACTCACTCTAACGCAGCACGGGACACCAACCAGGCCCGACTGCCCTTATTTACATGGTGGAAATGCATACCGAGAGACTCACCTTAACCTAAGGAGAGCCCGGAAGTGGAGACCTTCCTAGTATATCACTCTATGCAGACATTTCTTTTTCTAGTTCTGCACTTTACCAAATCTGTTTTCTCTACAGCCCAATTTAAAGTTAATTTTTGGGGCTGGAGAGATGGTTCAGTGGTTAAAGGAGCTTGCTGCTTGTCTGGAGGACCAGAGTTCGGTTCCCCAAACTGGTGTTGGGTGGCTCCACAGATGCCCTTTGATACCTAGCCACTCTCTATAGCCCACACACTCCCCAGTCTTAAACCTAGTAGAGAATTAACTAGCCCAAACCTAAAGACCCCGAATGAAGCAATGATTTCATTTAGCAAATAATCCCAAATCCCCATATAATTTTAACTTAAATTCCACATAAAAATGCTTGGTCTTCTGTATTGAAGGGTGTTTTCCTTACCCCACTGTACGCTAAATCATAATCGCCTGTGTGTGTGTGCAGGGACTAACTCTGATCCTGTGGACGCCATCCACACGCTTGGGCAATGTTGGCTGGAGGGTCTAGAGGTAACCTCCATCTGCACACATTAGCTGAGGAACTGGTCTGTAGCTTTAACACAGACGTTTACTTCCGGATGTGGAGAATGTGATCTATAGCCCTACAAAATGAGGCTCTGATATCAAGGTTTCGATCTTTCTAGAAGTAAACCCTGCGCAGCCCCACAGACGGTTCAGCTTTCCCAACCAGAGGCAGAAAGTGCAGGACGGACTGTAACTCAAGGACAATGGGTTTGTCCCCAGGGGCAGAGGCAGGAGTGGGTGGGGAGAGAGAAGCCTTGTGAAACACAGGACCACTGGGCTAGACACACGGTTCAGCAGTTCAGAGTGCTCCCTGTTCTTACAGAGGATGTAAGTTCATTTCCCAGCACCCACGTGGGGTTCACAACCTCCTGTAAGTCTCGCTCCAGAAACAAACGAAAACGTCAGTGCAGCTGAGGGGAAGTCATTCGAGTGTATTCCGGCACTGTGTATTCAAGCCTGTTTGAAGAGCTGTTTGGAGCTGTGTGCATAGTTGGATCCAGAGCAGCAGGGCGAGATAGCCAGGCCCCGTGTCAAGACAAACAAAGCCAACCTTGAGTAAAAATCCTGGAGCACAACTGGGGGAGAGGAGAGGGAGGAGAAGTGCAGCTGTAGAGTGACTTACTGATAGACACTTTTACTCCAGTGAAGCCACCAGAAAGACAGGATGTGGCCCTCAGGGGACAGGCTAAAGTTCTTCCAACATTTCAGTTCCAAACACTCAACTGAAGCTGGAGAGATGGCTCAGTGCTTAAAGGCGTTTGCTAATGACTTCAGTCACAGTTGCACGTGCACAAAACATGCACACACACACACACACACACACCCCACAAATGAATGAATGAATGAATGAATGAATGAATGAATGAATGAATAGGGGTTGGGAAGATGGATCAATGGTTAAGAATCCCCATTGATCTTCCAAAGGACCCAGATTTAATTCCCAGCACCCTCGTGGTGGCTTGGGACTATGTTTCAGGGGATCTGACGCCTGCTTCTGGCCTCTGCAGGTATCAGGCATGTATATGGTGCACATAGGCAGGCAAAACACCCATACACACAATTTAAAAATTTTAATAGATAAATATGACTTTAAATGTGGTTTTTAGTTCTTAATCTATTTCTATAGATTTATTATTTTGTTTATTTATTTCCAGAAAGGGTCATGTATTTCAGACTGGCCTCAGATACGCTATACATCCAACGTAGGCAGTGAGTTCCTGCTGCTCTTGCCTTGACCTCCCATGTGTACCACCACATGTACAAAGAAGATTTTACTGGGGGAGAATTCTATTAAATATGGCCTTGCAGTTTTATCTCTTTTAGAGGCTGTGTCACAGGTAGCAACAGCACATTATAAGTGACACCAGAATGACAGACTCCCTCATTACACAGGGAAACTGACTGCCAAACGGTCAGCGTTTCAGGAGGGTACAGAGATGCAGTAACGTTTGCTCCATGTTTAGATGCCCATGCTATGCAGAAGCAGAGGATAGAGGCTGAAAATGGCTCCAGGGGAACGTGAGATTCTGGTGCCCCAAGACGACCAGGGAAAAATTGTGAAAGTGCTCCGTGACCCATGACTTCTGGAAAGAGAGGTGTTAGCTTCTCTAACCACTCCCTTAGGGGGAAAGGACAGACATTCACAGTCAGAGAGGCTGGAAGGACCTGTCTTCTCTGCATTTGTCCTAATCCAGGGTATGGGATCAAGAAGCCACCTTATGGGCTGGAGAGATGGCTCAGTGGTTAGAGCACTGACTACTCTTCCAGAGGTCCTGAGTTCAAATCCCAGCAACCACATGGCGGCTCACAACCATCTGTAAAGAGATCCGATGCCCTCTTCTGGTGTATCTGAAGACAGTGACAGTGTACTTATATATAATAAATGAATAAACCTTAAAAAAAAAAAAAAAAAAGAAGCCACCTTATCCTACACAGCTCAAAGCAGAGGTGGTCCCAAGAGAAAACTGGGAGCTGGATTTTACTCAGATGCCTGCCTGAAAAGGGTACATATATTTTCAACTGTGTGTCTCCATTTTCTCAACTATTCTACCAACAGAAGTATCAGAGCAAGTTGTTAAAATCTTATTAAAGGGAATCATTCCTCATTTTGAACTTTCCAAACCTCCCCGAAGTGACAATGGGCCTTCTTTGGTTTAAAAAGCCAAGAGATTTCATCACAATTTTTGTCACCCTCCATCTGGAAGATGTTTGCAAAAGCAAACTCACAAACGATGTCAAGAAAACTCAGAGACATGGCTGTATTTGCTTCTGTCTTAGTTAAGGTTTCTGTCACTGTGGTAAAAATGCCATGACCAAAAGCAACTTGGGGAAGAAACTTAATTTCAACTTTCATTTCCAGTTCACAGTCCATCACCAAAGGAAGTTCGGGTAGAAACTCAAGGCAGGAACCTAGAAGCAGGAACTCAAGTGAAGGCCTTGGAGTAGTGTTACTTGCTGGCTTGTCCCCCGTGGCTTTTTCAGCTTCTCTTATAGCAACTGGGCCCTCTAGTGCAGTGGCGTCGCTGCCCACAGGGAGCTGGGCCCTCTCCTACCAAACATCAACCAAAAAGGAAAAAAAAAAAATGCACCACAGGCTTGCCCACAGGACAAGATGCTGGGGCACATTTTCTCAGTTGAGGTTCTTATTTCCCAAACAACTTTAGCTTGTATCAAGTTGACATAAAACCAGCCTCTGCGGGTTGGTGATTTAGCTCAGTGGTAGAGCGCTTGCCTAGCAAGCGCAAGGCCCTGGGTTTGGTCCCCAGCTCCGAAAAAACAAAAAAACAAACACACACACACACACACACACACACACACACACAAACAGCCTCTGTTACTTCCTATTGCTTTGTGAAAAATTCAAGTCAGAGTCCAGTGAGGTGGCTCAGCCACTAAAAATATTTGTGTCATTACAATCTCTGGATCCCACAGTGGAGAGACAGAACGGACTCCTAAAAACAGGTCCTTTGACCCTGCCCCCACACTAATACTGCTCCTGCAACTCATAAGTAAAGTACAATTAAGAAAAATAGAATCGTTCCTAAGGCTGACTAATGACTACGCCCTTAATGATGACCTTTATGCTAAATCTTAAAAATTATTGAGGCAGGGATTCACGTAACCCATCCTGGCCTTGTATTCACTACAGAATCGAGGGTGGCTTTGAACTCTTCATCGCCCTGCCTCTACCTACTGCATGGTGGGATTAAAAGATGGTTCCACCACACCAAACTAAAAGGCCTCTTCTAATCTTTGACCTGATTATCGATCCAAAGACCCAAGGTATGATAGAACCACAATCTGTTTAGTACAAGTATAGCATGCGTTATTCGAATAGGGTAATAGGGGCTGAGGAGATGACTCAGCAGTTGCCAGCACACGGAGATTCCCATATCAGGAAAGCGAATGCTTCTGTTTCCCCAGTAAAGTGGAGCCAGCTGATTCATCTGACTTGGGTAAGGTAACCATCCCAGGCCTTGACGTACCTTCCCTTATGTTTACACTTAGCCTCTAAAACTCTCAGATCCATGGACCGGAGCCATCTAATTGGAGTCTACCCACAGACTATGCTAAAACTTTCTGCTGTGGTGGCTGGGAATAATATTTATAAGCCACAGGAAAGCAGTCAGGTTTTTTTTTTTTTTAAAGATTTATTCATTTATTATATATAAGTACACTGTAGCTGTCTTCAGACACACCAGAAGAGGGCATCAGATCTCTTTCCAGATGGTTGTAAGCCACCATGTGGTTGCTGGGAATTGAACTCATGACCTCTGGAAGAGCAGTCGGGTGCTCTTAACCGCTGAGCCATCTCTCCAGCCCAGCAGTCAGGTTTTTGGCTGTTTGAAGTACGGACTCCCACTGTTCATCATCGATGAGTTCTTAGAGCTGTAGTCGGTTATGACCTTGTAAAGGGGATAGCAAAGAAGAAACATTAGAAATACAAATCCAACAGTCATCGCGTCTTTGCCGGTGTCTCTAGCATCCTCCTGTGCCCAGTTTAAAAGGAATTTGTCTCAGGGTAAACAAGATTTAGTGAAATTGGGTTAAACGATTTTAAAAGCTCAAAGACATATTGACGTCATCTGCTGAGAAGATGGCAGAATCCAAAGGAGTAATTTCAAGAAGAAATCAGGTGGTGAAATAGATGCGAGGGAAACCATACACATTTGTAGTTGTTGAATGTATACGATTCCATTAGCAGTGCCTAAAAGGACACCAAAGAAAGGGGCAGCAAGATGGCTCAAGGAACTTGCAGCCAAACCTGACAACCTGAGTTCGATCCTCACACCCTACCTATTGAAAGGAGAGAACCGACTCCTGCAAATTGTTCTCAGACCAACAGGTATATCATGGCATTCAAATGCATGTCTGCCCAGGTATGAATGTGTACACAAACGAATAAATAAGCAAGCAAACTTATACACAAACGAATAAATAAGCAAGCAAACTTATAAACACATAGAAAGATTTAAAAAAAAAAAAACAAACAAAAAGAACAATCAAGGTGTAAATCTGAGTGGAGTGTGGTAGCCCAGCCTGTAATCCCGGCACTCGGAGGATCAGGAGTTCAAGGTCATTCTCAGCTACCTAACAAGTTTGAAGCTAGACTGGGCTACATGAGATCTTGTCCCAGAATAAAACAAAACAAACTAGATCAAAACATAAAGGATCTGGAGAGAATGGCACCATTTCTTCCCAATCTACCAGATGATGAACCTCTAGTTTCTAAGCTTCTTATATTCCTTAGATCAGGATGGGTCCCTGGATGGGCAGGGTCCTAAAAAGACTGACTTCCAACCATTGTCAAACCCTGACACTAAAGGATCAAAGTCTCAGAGAGTGGCAATTAAGGTAACAAGGCCAAGAAAGAGACACACACACACACACACACACACACACACACACACACACACACACACGCACGCACACAATCTACATCTCTCATTGTCTGAGAGTCAAGAATTAGTATGAATATCAGTATTAATGTCTTTCCTGCATTTATGTCTGTGTATCATATGCATGTCTGGTGCCCTTGAAGTCTAGATGAGGGCATTGGATCCCCTGGAACTGGAGTTACAAATGGTTTTATCAAGCTGGAGGGATGGCTCAGTGGTTAAGAGCACTGACTATTCTTTCAGAGGTCCTGAGTTCAATTCCCAGCAACCATGTGGTGGCTCACAACCATCTGTAATGGGATCCGATGCCCTCTTCTCGTGTGTCTGAAGACAGAGACAGTGTACTCATATACATAAAATAAGTACTTTTTAAAAAACAACAACAAATGGTTGTGTCATTTGTACAAGCGGTTTTTAACCACTGAGCCATCTCTACAGCCCATGAGAATCAAGAATTTTGACTTTTGAGTCCACTTATAAAGCTATAGCACATTCTCTGAGAATGTTCAGAAACAAGGTTAAAAATAGTTAATGATCCATGCTCAAAGTCAGAACACGTCCATGTTCTCTAACATACTATTCTGCAAGACCAGGAAAGTTATCCAACCAGATAGAGTGGTCTTTGACAATTCCTTTCTGGACTCATTGATAGAGTGCTTGCCTAACATGCAGAGGTAACATGTGTAAAGCCATGGATTTATTTTCTAGTGCCACACAGTCTGGCTGTGGTGGCCCATACCTGTAATTCTAGCACTTGGGAGGCATAGGCAAGAGTATACAAAGTTTAAGGTTCATCCTCAGTGTGGTGGTTTGAATAAACTTGACCCAGAGAGTAGTGAATAGCACTATTGGGAGGTGTGGCCTTGTTGGAGGGAATATATCGCTGTGGGGGTAGGCTTTGAGACCCTCCTCTTCTGTTTGCCTTCAGAACAAGATGTAGAACTCTCAGCTCCTTCTCCAGCCACCATGTATGCCTAGATATGCCCTGCTTCATGCCTTGATGATAATGGGCTGAACCCCTGAACCTGTAAGCCAGCTTCAATTAAATGTTGTTCTTTATAAAAGTTACCATGGTCATGGTGTCTCTTCATAACAATAGAAACCCTAATTAAGACAGAAGTTGGTACCAGGGACTGGGGTATTGCTGTGATAGGCCTGACCATGTTTTTGTTTGGAGGAATGTAGATTTAGGGACTTTGAATTTGGGAAGCAAAAGAATACTTTAAGTGGGGCTTAATGGACCATCCTAGTAGGAATATGGAAGACATTGGTGCTAAGGGTGATTTGCCCTGTGGGGGGCCTGGCTCAAGAGTTTTCTTTCTTTTTTTTTTTTCTATTTTTTTTTTTTTTATTAACTTGAATATTTCTTATATACATTTTGAGTGTTATTCCCTTTCCGGTTTCCGGGCAAACATCCCCTCCCCCTCCCCCTTCCTTATGGGTGTTCCTCCCAACCCTCCCCCATTGCCGCCCTCCCGCAACAGTCTAGTTCACTGGGGGTTCAGTATTAGCAGGACCCAGGGCTTCCCCTTCCACTGGTGCTCTTACTAGGATATTCATTGCTACCTATGAGGTCAGAGTCCAGGGTCAGTCCATGTATAGTCTTTAGGTAGTGGCTTAGTCCCTGGAAGCTCTGGTGGCTTGGCATTGTTGTACAAGAGTTTTCAAAGGAGAAGAATGTTACTATGTGGCCTAGAGACAGTTCTTGTGATATTTTGGTGAGGAACATGTCTGCTTTTTGCCCTTGTCTGAAAATATCTTAATTGCCTTGACAAAGGAAATCTCAAAAAAGCCTAGTTTAGACTTTATCCTGTGGTTCAGTCTTATGAAGAACATTTTGATCAAGCACAGCAAGTTTAGAAAGGAAAAATATGAAATGTACGGTCATGTAATAAAGGGGTACCAGGACGTGAAATGGAGCTGAATCCTGTGTTCAAGAAGCTGAATGAATTAAGGAAGTGGTGATCCCAGGGCAGGATCCCACCCAGCTAAGCTTACTGTTTGTGTTTGCAGCTGAACAAGGAACAGTTATGTCATGTTAGGTGTTATTACCTGGCTATTGTTTTCATTTGGATTTTAAATGTGAAACAAATTATTTTTTTAAAGATTTATTTATTTATTATATATGTAAGTATACTGTAGCTGTCTTCAGACACACCAGAAGAGGGCATCAGATCTTATTACAGATGGTTCTGAGCCACCATGTAGTTGCTGGGATTTGAACTCAGGACCTCTGGAAAAGCAGTTGGTGCTCTTAACCACTGAGCCATCTCTCCAGCCCATGAAATGAATTATAATCCAGAGATATAGAACACTACTGTGGTCCAGATCTTGAGGCTGAAAGAAGACCCAGGTTTTTGATATGGATCTTGAGGCATAGTGGCCATGAAAACCTTAGGCCATGACATGGAAGTACATGCCTTTAATCCCAGGTGACAGAGGCATGCAGATCTTTGAGCTCAAGACCAGCCTGGTACAGAGCAAGTTCCAAGTAGAGAGAAGCTTAGGTCCAGACATGATGGTACATACATTTAATCCCAGAACTCATGAGGCATGCGGATCTCTGAGTTCAATGTCAGTTCACAGAGCAGTTCCAGGACAGCCAAGCTTAGGTAGTGAAGAAATTGGAAAACAGAAAGCTGGTAATAATGTAATGATAGAACAAAGGAGCCATGTTCCAGTTCCAGTAAGCAACAGAACTCAACAGCTTTGGTCATGTGGCTCTGGCCCTTAGAACCCAGAATAGAAGGGGTTATTGGGATTATAGATGCTGGTTAGCTGGAGTTAAGAAATTAGCAGCAATTAAGAAGAGATCATGGTGGGGTTGGGGATTTAGCTCAGTGGTAGAGCACTTGCCTAGTAAGCGCAAGGCCCTGGGTTCGGTCCCCAGCTCCGAAAAAAAGAAAAAAGAAAAATAGAAAAAAAAAAAAAGAAGAAGAAGAGATCATTGTCACTGAGGTGAAATCTGGGAAGTGTTTTCTGAGAGCACAAAGAAGCTGTGTTCCAGAGATAGCTGAGGTTGTACCTCACACTTCAGCTGGACTTAGTGTACTGGTGTACTGGTGGTACTGGTGTTGAAGGCATGAAGGGGTCATGAAGAGCAACTGAAGCTTGGCACTGTGAGAGGCCAGGGAAGGCTATTGGTGAAGGTGTAGCCTCAGTTGTAGTTGTTAGCCCAGGACTAAAGGGGGTCATGCAAAGACGTTGAGGCTTGGCACCATAAAGAGAGCCTCTGAGGGGCTGTTGGTGAAGCCTAGCTGCAGTAAGAAACCCCAGCATGTTAGAGATGCCAGTACCATGGGATGACCATCAGGAACAGCAGCAGCAGTGGAGTGGAGTCAACCACACCCTGGAGTGCTACAGAGGGCAGAGCTGGAGATGTGACCAGAGCCTTGGAGGAGCCCAGAAGATCATGTGTGGATTCCAGACACTGGAACAAGAAGCTGTATCACTGATGTTACCTCGGAGACCCCAAGATGTTTGAAATGCCAGAGCCATGGGATACCTGCTGAGGAGAGCTGCTAACAGGGAGTGGAACCAGTCACCGAAGAGAATTGTGCTGCAGTCAACAGAGCAGAAGGGAGTTGGACGTCAGGCATGGAGACGCTGAACTTGCAGTTTGCTCAGCTGATTTTTTTGTCTTGCTTTGATCCAGTATTTCCTCACTATGAATTTTGGAGTAGTGATGTATATCTGTGATGTTGGAGGTATTTGATCTGCTTTTTTCATTTTGATTTTATAAAGGATTACAATTAAGTGATTGGATGAATCTCAGAAGAGACTTTGAATTTTTCTTGTCCCCCCACCCCACCCTGAGATTTTGAATTTTTATAGACTATGGGACTTTTGGGGTTAGATTAAATGTATTTTTTACTGTGCTTTGGTTATGTATGGCCCCCATAGACTCATGTGTTTGAAAAAGGGGGTCAGGGAGTAGAAAGTGGTGGTGTGAATATGCTTGGTCTGGGAAGTGGCATATTAGGAGGTGTAATCTTGTTGGAGTAGGTGTGACCTTGTTGGAGTAGATGTGACCTTGTTGGAGTAGGTGTGACCTTGTTGGAGGAGGTGTGGCTTTGTTGGAGTAGATGTGACCTTGTTGGAGTAGGTGTGGCCTTGTTGGAGTAGGTGTGACCTTGTTGGAGTAGGTGTGGCTTTGTTGGAGTAGGTGTGGCTTTGTTGGAGGAGGTGTGACCTTGTTGGAGTAGGTGTGACCTTGTTGGAGTAGGTGTGACCTTGTTGGAGTAGGTGGAGTAGGTGTGGTTTGTTGGAGGGTGTGGCTTTGTTGGAGGAGGTGTGGCTTTGTTGGAGGAGGTGTGACCTTGTGGAGGAGGTGTGACCTTGTGGAGGAGGTGTGACCTTGTTGGAGGAGGTGTGACCTTGTTGGAGTAGGTGTGTCACTGTGGAGGTGGGTTTGAAACCCTTCTTCTAGCTTCCTGGAACTCAGTCTTCTCCTGTTTGCTTTTGGAACAGCTCTTTCTCCAGAGCCATGCCTGCCTAGATGAACAATGCCATGCTTCCCGCCTTGATAATGGACAGAACCTCGGAACCTGTAAGCCAGTCCCAATTAAATGCTTTTTTTTTTTTTTTTTTTTTTGGTTCTTTTTTTTCGGAGCTGGGGACCGAACCCAGGGCCTTGCGCTTCCTAGGCAAGCGCTCTACCACTGAGCTAAATCCCCAACCCTAAATGTTTTTTATAAGCGTTGCCTTAGTCATGGTGTCTTCACAGCAATGAAACCTAACTAAGACACTCAGCTGTGAAGCGAGTTGAGGCCAGTCTGGGCTGAATGAAACCAAACAAGAGGCCGGAGAGACACACCAGCAGTTAAAAGCATTGGCTGCTCTTCCAAAGGACCCAGAGATTGGTTCTCAGCACCCATATGAGACGGCTCCCAACTGCAACTCCAGGACGAGGGGATCTGATGCCCTCTTCTAGTCCCCATGGGCAGTCCCACACACATGTCATACAAATACTCACACACTCATAAATGAGCATAGATCTTTTTAAAAAGAGAGAGGCTCTTTCCAGTCAGTGACAATCAATGGGCACCTCTAAAGACAACTGACGGGGTTGGGGATTAGACAGTGGTAGAGCGCTTGCCTAGGAAGCAAGGCCCTGGACAAAAAAAAAAGAACCAAAAAAAAAAAAAAAAAAAAAAAAAGACAACTGACACAGTGGCACAGGACAGGGGCAGGAAGAACCCTCTCACAGGAAGCAGAAGTGTAAGCTGGGACAGCCTGCTGCCAACACTGCGGTCACCCTCAGGGCATACACCAAGTTCGAGTTCCAGGAGGCAATAAGAGGAGCCCTGTGCCTGAGGTCGCATGGGGGGCCTTCTCCTGGGACTCTGAGTATTGAATTAGCAGCTCAAGGATCATGATAACTGTCTACAATGCCTCTAAAATGGCCCTGATTGAGAACTGCATATACTCATGAGCAGCACACAGTGACAACAGAGTCACAGTCCCATCATGCATTGCCCCTGGGCCACAGGAAGGGGACCAAGCTGACTCCTGAAAAGAAAGAGATTTTAAACAAAAACCAATCAAAGAAAATTCCAAAGGAATATAGCGAGAGGAAAAAGAGTGCCCAAGTCTTTGGTTCGCAGAGGAGCAGCTGCAGTGGGGCACACTTCTGGCCTGCTCTGCCTCAAGACCGAGTCGTGCGGTAGAGAAAAAGCTATGTGCCCTGGGCTGGAGATCTGTGTGAGCAGGATCAAATCCCAGAAAGGTAAGTAAGTCGTTATCCATAGCTCACGAAATAAAGGCGGTTTCTCATCCTATGTAATAAAAGAGGAGGTAACAGGCAGGATGGCTCACAGTTTCACCCCAGCACTCAGGAGGCAGAGGCAGGTGGATCTCTGTGAGTTTGAGGCCAGCCTGGTCTACATAGGGAGTTCTAGGCCAGACTAAGACCCTATCTCAAAACAAAATAAGACCCAAATGAATGTGTTGCCAAACAATGAGAGATCTGTTTCCTGCTTGGGGAAAGTCCTTTCTACTTTCTTTTCTGACAGAGCAGGCTGTCAGACAAAGAGCAGCAGAGAGCCAAACTAACCGGACACTGCTTTCTCCAACCGCTCCAATGGACACAGGATTCTAGCCAGCAAAAGTGGCTTCACCAGGCTGAAGAGGGGCCACCCTGTCTTGTCTCCTATTCTCCACCGCCTACAGGTCTTCAGCTCACTCTTTGCTTATTTGAAATCCAGCTGCCTCAGACCCCTGGCTTCAGCCCTCCTGGTGCTCTCCAGGGTGCTCAGCACCCTGTCCCCAGCTGGCCTCACGAAGGCCTCCACTCCCCTCTTGGCCCCTGTACTTCAAATACATTCCTTGGACTCTCATATTTCTCTACTGTAATTACCCCGCACTGTAATTTATCTGTTTACATAAATGGCCTCCTCCACTAAACTAAACTCAGAACAGGCAGGGGCCGTATTGAGTCACCTCGGCATTGCCAACAAAAGCGAAGGCATCGCACCTGGCCACGCCATAAAGGATTGTTGAATGAACAGGTGAGGCAGTGCCTTTGACCTAACATGTGCTACTGAGACTGCTCGATCATCATCCTTGGTCTCTTCCCAGGTCTGTGTCTCTCCCTCGAGATTAGATTTAAGCTATGAATTCTCTGTCTAACAAGGCTCTGGTCAAACTGTGGAGCTCAAAGTGGGTGGTGACATCTCATGGCCATTGTATTATAAAGAGACATGAGCTGCAGCCTTACCCACTACGAGACCTAGTGAGCTCCAGTTTCTGATAACCAGACCGAATTTGTGTTGCGAGCGTGCTTTGCATACTTTTATGTGCTCATGTACACACATGCACAACATTCTACCACCGAATTATACCCCTGGTCTAAGCCAGTCAAGTCCTGTCAAACCCCTAGCATAGGCCTAGCACACAAATCTGAATAATTATTTAAAGAGTTCATCTAATAAGGTCTGTCAGTCACCTGAAGGGAAAACGCCCCTCAGAAAAAGACCTGGACTAGAATAAACCATCTCTCCCAGCAATCTTTGTCTCCCTGTTTGATTTAGCAGAGGTGGCATGTCATGATCCCCAAACACCCTCACTGTATGACACATGACCAGGGTGTTTTTTCTTTGCAATGTCCTTTTGGCCCTCCTCTGTAGAAGGCACCCCACTTTACTCTGTAACAAATACTGTGCTCACTGTCCCCCAAGCATCTCTCAGGCCTTCTCTTTGCTTTTGTATGTCCATACATTTTAGAAGAGAATAATGACCCAAAGCTCAAGAAACTACAGAGCCAACCACACAGGCAAAAGCAGCCTGAACTCGAGGCTGACAGCTCTGTGGAGCCAGCATCTCCTGCCCAGGAGGTCTCACAGGTTCACAAAGGGCAGACACACAGAGATAATTCTTCACAGCACAGGGACCTGCTCAGGCACAGCCAGACACAGCGTGGGCTAACTCTACCTGTGGCTAGGGAGCGGTGCTCACAGATGCCAGAGCATAGAGCGAGAGGATTTCAGCCCATGTCAGAATATATGGGTGTCCTGTGGTCTTCCGCCTCAGCATCTTTTTGAATATGTTTAGCTTCCTCTTTCTAGGAGCAGGGCCTTTCTGCCCTGGCACCATCCTGTGCTCCTCCCTCTCCCAGTTTCTCAGTGTGATTAATCCAGATTCTTGCCTCTTGGTGACCATCTCCTATTTGACTCCCCCCACAGACACTCTCACTCAGAATAGTCTATGCAGATATACCACAGTGACCGTCTCAGTTGCTGTGGTACCTCCTGGAACTTTTGCTGGCTTACACTAAACCCAGCACTTAGCATTCCTCAGAAAAATCTTTTTTTTTTTTTTTTAAGATTTTTATTTATTTTATGTGAGTACAGTGTTGCTGTCCTCAGACACACCAGAAGAGGGCATCAGATCTCATCACAGATGGTAGTGAGCCACCATGTGGTTGCTGGGAATTGAACTCAGGTCCTCTGGAAGAGCAGACAGTGCTCTTAACCACTGAGCCATCTCTCCAGCCCCCAGAAAAATCTTGACTAACGCCATAGGCTGCAAGCAAGGCTTTAGTGCATGGGTCTCTGTCAATGGTTGGTCGCCATGCTGTCTCTTCCCATTGGTCCTCTATTCTCTGGGACCTTCATGGATTTTAAAAATGGCTTCTGTAACTTCACTGGCTTTGTTCTGCTGCCTCTTCTATAGCTCTCCTGACACACATGAGTCTAACTCTTCTCGCTGCCAAAGGTCTCCTGGAGAGTCAGACCTTAGAGTCAGATGAGAAGAAATCAAGACAGAAAAATGTAGGCTGAAGGCCAGTTCTGTCATTTGGGGCTGGTTTTTTAAAATGTCAACCTGTTTTTTGTGTTAGTAAAAGAAGGAGAAAGGCAGGAGTTTTGCTCAATGGTGTGTGCCTACTATGCACATGGCCCTGGTTAAAGGAAGAGTTAGGTGTTCTTTGAAGGATTGAATAAAATCTATGGATGCACCTAGAAAATTGTCAGGGACATAGACGCATACTTAGTTCTAGCTGTGAGCAGTGGTGTCAGCTTCCTGCCTAGGAACATCCAGAGGCCCTGTCCTCACCTGGCAGGAAGACAAAGGAAGATGGGTGTGATGGTCCACCACAGAACCTATGAGGAAGGCGTGGCTGGAGGATAAGGGAGGCACATCCTGGAGTGAGAGACAGGAACAACTCCCTGTCAGGTCGGTTTTAGAGGAAGCAGAGTGGAGTCAGGAAGACGGGTCATCCATGATGGCCTCCATCTAGCTCGAGAGCTCCACGGGAAGGAGGTGTTGGCACAAGGGGCCAGCAGGTTCCAAGCCTTGGGGATTTGATGACCAGTTTAAGACAACCCTGGAGGATAGCAAGACAGACACCGTGTGGTGACAGAACTCTCTAGAGTTCCCAGAAGAGAGCTGGAGCTATTTGCTGGGTTAGTCATTACTACAGAGATTAGGGTAAGACAATACAGGAGTGCCTGGACTCTCTCACTGAAGACCCAAACGTTTCAGGTGATTGGCAGGTTTAACTGAGGAATTCACTCAGCAGAAGGGGTTTCTGAAGCTGTCAGATCTGGGTTCGGTTTCTGCTCTGGCACTGGCTAGCCGTATGGCTTTTTTTTTTTTAAGTTTTCTCAAGATCAAAGGGCTCAATTCTAAAACCAGGACAGTAGTAGGTGACACAGGATAAATGCTCATCTCAGACGGACCACTGGGTCCCTTCACACTTTTGTCTCCAACTATAAGATGTGGCAGCCTCTTGCTTCAATGTGAGTCTGCCTTCCCTGATTTGAACCGTAAAGGTGGGTCTTTCAGAGGACTCCAGGGCAGGGGCTGTACTGACTTCCATATACACAGGAAGAACACATGGTTGGCCCCATTTTCATTTGTCTGCTGAAGCCAAATATTTGAAATGCAAAATGCTTTCCACCAACGTTGTGTTTGAAGGTCTTAGCTTTTGCTCATGTTCCTGTCTGAACCACAGCCCATCTCCCTTATAGTACGTTTCTGTGTCCCTCAGCAGGGATGTGTAGTGAGGCCTGGGCACACCATCCTCAGCAGGGAGGTAAGCTAAGTGGGAGCTGGATTCATAGTGGAATCGTAAGACAGAGGCAGGCATATGCACACCTATAATCACAGCACTTGGGAAGGAGAGACAGGAGGATCAGAAGTTCAAAGACATTTTCAGATGACCTTGAACTGGCCTTGAATGAGTCTAATTATTCAAGTCTGGGCTAGATTAGACAATGTACCTAAATATACACAAAACAAATACAAACCCAACAAAAGGATCAAACAGACAGAAAAGAAATAAATGCAACATAAGGAGAGATGTTTACGTTTTAGCCATAGGAGGTCTGGGCAAGCAGAGAGCCACGGTCTCAATGACAATTTCCTTGTCACCTCACCCCCCACACTTGCCGTCCATTTTTTTCCCATGTGTCTGGTGGTCTCCACGCTTTGGGGCAGGGAACATGTGGAAACTGCCATTGACGGGAAGGATGCGTTCTGAGTTGGAACTGGATGAGCCTAATTGTTATAAATGTGTTCACCCACAGTTCCTCACGGTCACCGTAGACCTAGGCAGTTCTCCTCTCAGGCACGAGCCCAGTGTCTTAGTCACTTTTGCATTGCTGTGAAGAGACACCATGACCAAGGCAATTTACAGAAGAAAGAGTTAGTCAGGGGCTCACAGTTTCAGAGGGCGAGTCCATGGCCATCATGGTGAGGAGCATGGCGACAGGCGGGCAGACGGGTGGGCAGGGCACCGGGTAGGAACTGAGGACTTACATCTGATCTACAAGTAGAGGGCAGAAACAGAGGGCTAGCTAGAAATAGTGTGGGCTTTTGAAACCTCAAAGTCCACCCCCAATGACACGCCTCCTTCAACAAGGTCACACTTAACTAATTCTATCCAAAATTTCACTGACTGAGGTCCAAGCATTCAAATATATAGGAGCTGTTATCATTCAAACCCTCATACCAAGGTAAATTGGAAACACAGCTACACAAAGATATGCACATGGATTATTCATTGCAGGACTCATGAGAGCCAGGAAGTGCAATAGCTCACATGCTCATCAAACAGCGCCTAGGTAAACAAAATGGAGCGTATCACATAATAGAATATCCTATAAAGATAAAAAGGAATAAAATGGGGCTGCAGGGATGGACCTGTGGTTAAAAGCACTGGTTTTTGGTCCTGCCTGCGGCCTCCAAAGTTTGGTTCCCAGAATAACCCAGGCAGTTCACAACCAGCTTTGTAACTCTAGATCCAAGGATCAGACGCCCTCTTGTGGTCTCTTTGGGTATCTGCACTTACAGGTGCACACACACACACACACACACACACACACAGAGTGAGACAGAGAGACACACAGAGAGAATCACAACTATGTAAAGGGATAAAATGAAGGAAGGAAGCACTCCTGCATACTACAGAATGAATGAACCTTGAAAGGATTTTGTCCCGTGAAAAAAGCCACTGTTAAAGAATTTTGTAGTGTGTAATTCCATTTGTACAGAATGCCCAGCATAGGCAAGTCCAGAGGCAGAAAGTGAAGACAGATTGCCCAGGGGCTCCCTACATATCTAGAACCTAGCACTGGTTATAAGGATCAGGCTGGCCTTGAACTCACAGAGATCAGCCTGCCTCTCCCTTGGAGTGCTCAGATTAAAGGGATGTGTCACCACACTCAGCTTCCATTATTCTTTCTGTTTGTTTTTTGAGACTGGGTCTCCCTCCCTATGTAGCTCTGACTGTCCTAGAACATTCTATGTAGACCAGACTGGTCTCAAAAACACAGACATCCACCTGCTGTGCCTCCCAACTGCTGGGATTAAAGGTATGAGCCACCATGAATGGCCTGCTATTCTTTCTCACTCACTTTTCCTACCAAACCTGGAGCCCTTGACACATTCAATTAAGGTTGCCTGCGTCAACATGGGAGGGGAGTTCGGAATTATTTACTCAAGCAGGGGCAACTTAACCAGTGAATATCATCGAAATTGTAGCTCCCCCCCTCTCAGCCACCACTAACAGCCTATAGTTTCTAAGAGAGGGGTGGAGCACAGGAACTCCTCCCCATCCATGATGGGATGAATGAGTCCAGCCTTGTACAGTCTTGTGCAGGTAACCACTGCTGATCTGAGTTTAGGCGTGCAACAGTCTTGTCACATCCAGAAGATGGTGTCTCACAGCATGCCTTCCCACCTTACCAGCTCTTACATATTTTCACCCTTCTCTCTGCCAAGATCCCTGAGCCTGGCAGGAGGGCGTGGTTTAGGCGTCTCATGTAACACTAAACAGTCACTTACGGTCAGTACCTTAGCTATAAGTCTCTGCACGAACCACTGACCACCGCAGAGAGAGCCTGTCATGGCCGAAGCTGAAGGAAGCACTACTCTATGTAATGGATGTGGAAGACACCACATCCATTAGCGTGACAAAAGCAATAGGCTCCCATACTGCCTATACAAGAGCTCTCCACCCTTGAGCTTCCCACCAGGCTTATGGTACTGTTGCCCTTAGAGACAGACAAAGCTGGCTACAAAATACTAACAGGGAGCTTAGCAAACTCTTCCCTTTGGTGGGAAAGGTTTGAGGACGGGGAGGGTGATAAAGGGAGAGAGAATAGGGCTGGGGGTACAGCTCAGTGACGAGTTCTTGCCCAACATGCAGGAGCTTGTGAATTTGAACCCCAAGACCACAAAACAAGAACAAAAATCCAAAATAAAACAATATCGCCAGTCAGGGTGGTGCACACTCACAATCCCAGCTCCGGGGAGGTGGAGGCAGGAGATGCTAAACTCAAGGCCAGCGTGGGCTGCACATTGAAATCCTATCTCAGAACACCAGCAAAACAAAAGTCAAGGGGTTGGGAATTTAGCTTAGTGGTAGAGCGCTTGCCTAGGAAGCGCGAGGCCCTGGGTTCGGTCCCCAGCTCCGAAAAAAAGAAAAAAAAAAAAAAAAAAAAAAAAAAAAACAAAAAAGTCAATAAAAAGTAAAACCTTGTCAAATACAGAGGTGAATGCTAGCAGCAAACCACCCAACTGAGAACAAGACCCCTGTTGGGGGAATTGGAGAAAGGAGTGAAAGAGCTGAAGGGGCTTGCAACCCCATAAGAACAACAACGCCAAGCAACCAGAGCGTCCAGGGACTAAACCACTACTACCCAAAGACTATACATGGACTGACCCAGGGCTCCAACTGGATAGGTAGCAGAGGATGGCCTTGTTGGGCACCAATGGAAGGTGAAGCCCTTGGTCCTGCCAAGGTTGGACCCCCAGTGTAGGGGAATGTTGGGGGGGGACGTAAGGAGGCGTGGATGGGGAGGGGAACACACTTATAGAAGGGGAGGGGGAAGGAGTTGGGGATTTGGCTCAGAGGTAGAGCGCTTGCCTAGCAACTGCAAGGCCCTGGGTTCGGTCCCCAGCTCCGAAAAAAAGAAAAAGAAAAAAAAAAAAAAAAAGAAGGGGAGGGGGAGGGTTAGGGGGCTTATGGACAGGAAACCGGGAAAGGGAATAACATTTGAAATATAAATAAGGACTGCCCAATTAAAAAAAAAGAAATAATATCAGAAGAATAAAAAATAAAATAAATAAAACCTAAGAAAATATTAGCCACAGCTGCGAATGTGCCATGAGGAGATGCGAGAACCTCAGGCGTCCTCAGGCAGCACACACCTTGGATTAGGAGCAGGGCTTCTCACTGGCCCAAGTCTCACTGGTAGACTGGGCTGGCTGGCTGGAGACATCAGGAATCTGCCTGTCTCTGTCCCTCATGCTGGGATTCCAAATGTGTGCACCTGAGTTAAGGTCTTCATGTTTGCACGGTGAGTGCCTTACAGACCATGCTGCCTCCCTAACCCCAAATCATCGTTCTCCTGACATAGCACCGTGACTTTAGAAGTTCCTGTCTAGAGGTTCGCAAGGAAACAAGGTTAAACGGTCTATACAGTCCGCCTTCTGCTCACTGTCTGAAATCGGACACAGAGTGAGGGCACTCCACTCTCCCCAGGGCTCACTTAGAGTGCTCCGGTGAGGAAAATCACCCAGACACCCCCATACCCAGCTGGTTCAGATTGCAGTAACTTCCCTGAAAAGTCACTCACCCTGAGCCATGGGTCCTGGGTTCATGCCAGGCAGAGCACTTACTGGCAGTAACAAGTCACAGCCATGATGTGGTCCTCACTCACAAAGCAGCTCTGGTTCAGATTCTCCAGGCTCTGCTCCTTCTCCTGGAGGATCTGAAGGGCCTGGAGGGGGCCAAGAGCAAATACATTCTATCCTCTGCTCCAGCTCCCTGCCTAGTTTCTGGGTCATTTCCCCACACCCAGCAAGAAGGATTCAGCATATTCTTTTGTTCTTTTAAAATTTTCGCATTTGTTGATTTATTTAGCATGTGTGTGTGGCAAGTGAGTACACACGTGTAAGTCAGAGGACAGCTTGTTCGAATGAGTTCTCTTCTTCCACTGTGTGGGTCCCACAGAT
Source organism: Rattus rattus (assembly GCF_011064425.1). NCBI lineage: Eukaryota > Metazoa > Chordata > Mammalia > Rodentia > Muridae > Rattus > Rattus rattus. The sequence goes on along the minus strand of NC_046155.1, from coordinate 74,815,318 downwards.
GAGACTTAGGCTTGGTGGCAGGTGCCTTTACTGACAGAGCCATGTCACCAACCCCAACACGACTTTCCTTCCTTCCTTCTTTCCTTTCTCTTTCTTTTTTGACATTCTCACTGCGTAGCTCTGATTGGCCTAGAACACTTTATGTAAACCAGACTGGCTTGAACTCCAGACATCCCCCTGCATCTGCTCCCAAGAGCTGGGATTAAAGACATGTGCACCACACCTTTTAATTTTAATTTAATTTTATATGTACAGGTATTTTGCCTGCATGTTTGTGCACCACTTCTGTGTTTGGTGCCCAAGGAGGCCAGAAGAGGGCATCAGATCCCTTGGAACTGAAGTTACAGGCAATCGTGAGCCACCATAACCACGTGACCACTGAGCCATCTCTCCACCCGGTCTACAGTTTCTTTTTTCAAAAGTGTCTTTGTGTGTCTGTGTATGCAGATGCCTCGGATACCAGAGATGGCGAGTCCTCTAGAAGTGGCCTTACAGGCAATGGTGAGCTACTCAACATGGCCGGGTCTTCTGCAAGAGCAGCAAGTGCTCTTAACTGCTGAGTCGTCCATCCAGGCCTCAAGCATATTCTCATTGGAGCATCCGTCTCCAACGAAAGTGGGAGAAGAGCCTTGGTTTGGTCAAATTGTCACATGTGGTTGGCGTCTAGAGAGATGAGGTGTCCCTTTGGTTCCCTTCCGCTTTGGGAACATCTCATGCATGGCACTGCATGTGTCATAGGGTCAGGCACTGGCTGAGTATGGAATGACCAACCTGGGAAGAGTGACATGTGGGACAGGCTGCCCCTGCACACACTCAGCTCGCTGAACCACTTCTTCCTGGAAGCATCAGAAACCCAGAGCATCCTGTTGTCTCTGCTGGGGCCTTTGGGCTGCAGCTTCAAAGCCTCCTTTAGGGCTACAGAGAACTGTGAAGGGGTGGCCAGACTGGGGAAGTAGGGTCCAGGACAAAGAAAAGAAAGTTCCAGGGCTTAGTTAGCAAGCCTACTAGGCTGAAAGCAAACAAAAACCATCATGGCGTGCTGGGAAGACAGTTCAGTGAGTGAGAGTGCTTGCTGTGAGCATGAGGACCTGAGTTCAAATCTCCAGCACCTGTGCACTCGGCGCTTGGGGGATGGGCAGGAGAACAGCTGGAGGATTAGGGCCACCAGTCTACTACCTGGTTCTATGGAAGGTCCTGTCTCAAGGGAATAAAGTAGAGAGATGTTGGGAGCGATGCCCTGAAGCCCTCCATTATTGATGTTAATATTATGGTTAGCGTTAAGTATGACTGGGTTCATGGAAAATCCCCAGCCAGCTGCAGGAGACTAATACAAATATGGTGGTCAAGATAAATAATAATATAATAAAGTCATCCTGCTGACTAATAAGATGACAAACCTGTGACCTTTCTAACATCCTGTCAACATCAGCTGATTCCCTGACCACAGGAATATTGTGTCCTTGGCCTGCATAAATGTTTCTTACTTCCCCCTCCCTCTGTTACCCATGTTATGGTATAAATTCAGCCTTGGGAAAAAATAAAATTGTCGCCTTGATCAGACTCTTGTCTTGGCGTCCTTCTTCGTGTCTCTTGTCCCCCCATTCTCTTCCACCCTCAGCAGCCCCAGTTGTTGACAGACAGAGATAAAGCAACACACCTGACCTCCTCTGACTTCTGTGAGTGTGCATGCACATTCACATGTACAATCACACACATGTAAATGAAATGTAAGCATGATTTTTAAAACCCAAGGAGTAGCTTCCAACTCTCAAATTTCTGTTTCTCTAAGTCACTGTGCTAAGTACCAGCTGGGCTTTCTGATTAGACAGAGTATAGTCCTGACCTGTGGCCTCCAGCTTTGTTCCCTCGGAGGGTCGTATTGGGGGAACCTGCCTTCCTCTGTCTACTTTCCAAATATTCGGGGGGTTTTATTCTGGGAACCTATTTAAAGGTCCACACGCAGTGCAGTGGTACACAGGTAGGATGAATTGAGGCCAGCAGGAACTTGGGCTGCACTGGTTACTCAGAATCAAGACCCTGGCCGGCCATTGCTATCTCCCGCTGAGCACATACACAGAGCCTGTGTGTGATTGTTCATGGAATCTGGTGACTGTCACATGGTAGTTGCCCTACTCCTTGGATTTATAGTTTTACTGGTGGCCAAAATTTAGATCAGGGTTGACAACCTAAGTTCTTCCCGAAGCAGGATGTGAAAGGGTGTCCTAAAGGGCAATGTGAGAGTTAATCTTGACTGTGAACCCGGTTAAATCAAGAACTCCCCAGGATACTAAGAAGAAACTGCTCTGGGCGTGCCTATTAGGGCGTTTTCAGAGTCATTAGGCCATGAGGTTATGACCTACTCAGTCCCTTGATGGTCACTACTGGGAAGAAGTGAAAGGGAGGGGCTGGAGGAAGTAGGTGGCCGTGGAAGTGTCCTGGGGGCTATACTTAGCTCTGGCCCCTTCCTGTATTCTCTCCCGCCCCCATGCCTTGATGCAAATTGTTTTACCAGCCTAGCCCCAAACACCACCAGACAATGACGGAATCCTATAAAACCAAATAACTGTTTTCCTCTTTTAAATTTCTTGAGTATTTGGTCATAAATGTCAGAAAAGCCTAACTAGAGCAGCAGGGCTTCAACTAGAAGGCAGCAGGCTTTCTCCGCAGCACCGTCATGGCTGCCGATCATCTGCAGCCCCATTCGTCCAGTGTCAACAGGGATTCTGCCATGCTAGGCACATGAAAGCACAGATACACACGTACTCACTGAGAGGTGGGATCACACTCATGCACATACACAGAGGTGGGAACACATTCATGCACATACACAGAGATGGGAGCACACTCGTACACAGAGGTGAGAGCATACTCATACACATACACAGAGGTGGGAACACACTCATACACATACATAGAGATGGGAGCACACTCATACACATACACAGAGGTGGAAACACACTCATACACATACACAGAGGCAGACGCACAGTCGCACACATAGACAGAGTTAATTTTCTTGAAATCAAGCCCAGACGTGAAGTCATTTTGTAGGAGACCTTGGATAAGCAGATTAGCATCACCTAACTCTGGAAGCCTTCCTTGCATGTCCTTTCTGTCCATTACGGAAGGAACCGTCTCTTATCAGTCTTCGAAAAAAGCACAAGTAAGAGTTGTCCAGGCATCCCAATCTCAAAGAGAAGGCTGATGGGGGCGCTGGCCAACACCTCTCAGCTCTGCAACAGGGTGGAGGGGAACCAGGATCTGGAGTTCTGTGGGCCCCATAGCAAGAACTCGTTTTGAAAGAGAGGGGTGGTAAATACTTTACACCCCACCTCCTGGTAAGGAACCAAGCTACTGTGGATGTATACGCATAAAGGGAAGCCAAACGATGAACTCCGAGACTTCTGAGTGTGAGGTCATGGTGCAAACACTGAGGTCAAGACTGGAGGGCTGGATTTAGTAGCAGATTACAAAGGATCCTGTGTGTTAAGGCAAGAAATTTAACTTGATCTTGTTGGCAGTTCTCAATTTAAATGAAGAAGAGAATGGGAATATATATACACACATATATACATATATATATACACACAAACATATATATACATATATATATATAACTTTTTATTCTTCATGAGTCTCACATTATTCATCGCAGTCCCACTTGTCTCCTCATTTTTTTTTATCCACCCCCACCCTTGCAACCTCCCCCACAAAAGAAAAAAAATATCTTTACAGACGCTGTAGTGTGTCACCGTGTACCACAGCACACCCTTCTGTCCACATGGGCGGTACGAGGCCTCTGGCTTCTGCTACACTATCAGTACTGGATCCTCACTGGGGTCCTTAGGATATCCCGTTTGCCCTGTGATGCGGAGTTCCTGTAGCTTTGGATCTGCAGGGCTGGCTCCTTCACACGCTCCAGCAGGTGATGGATGGGGTGGGTCTAGTCAAAGCCCTGGGTGTGGGACTAGGTAGTAGTGAGTTGGTGAGCCTGCCAGCTCTCCCGCACCACACCCCCGGGGCAAGCTCTCCCGCACTACCCTGGCTAACCCATCCAATGCCACAGCCAGCGGGGGGCAGAGCCAGGTCTCCCACCCTCATGCCCTCTAGGGCAACTCTCCTGCCTGCTAAAGGTGGCAAGGGGCGAGTGTGGGATAGACAGCAGGAGTGTGGGACAGACATGATACACATGCCTTCCTCACCCGTGTCACTGAATAGCAGACAAGTGATGGGGCCAATTCTCCCGAGCTCACCCACTCGGGACCAGTTCTACTGTGGGGCTCACTCTCCAATTTTTGTTTTGTTTTTTTAAGTTTTAGTTAGTTAGTTAGTTAGTTAGGTTGTTTGTTTGTTTGTGTTCCTCGGTACACACGTGCCATGGCCCATGTGTAGAAGTCAGAGGATAACTTGGGCGAGTTAGTTCTCTCCTACCCCGTGGGAGCTGGGGGAACGTGGGGGGTGATACTTGGTGGCGAGTGTTTTACCCACGGATTCTCTCTGACCCTCAGGATCTATCTTTTAAAGAAGATTTTCCCGGAGAAGCCCAAGATGGAAAAGACAAGAGAGAAACGGAGCCATCTCGGAAGGCTGTGGGAACAGACCAGACGGGGGAGAGGAACGTTCATCCCTGGGGGTAGTTTATGTCACCATCTTGACCAGGACATTGATTAGATGGGATGCGTGGAAGCTTACATATTTCTGTTCCAAAACCTACACATGTCCTGACGCTGCTAATTCACATCAACAGCAAGGACAGGCTCAGAGGGGGAATGCGAGGTTCTCCAGAACTTCTTTTTTTTTTTTTTTTTTTTTTTTTGGTTTTTTTTTTTTCGGAGCTGGGGCCCGACCCCAGGGCCTTGCGCTTCCTAGGCAAACGCTCTACCACTGAGCTAAATCCCCAACCCCCAGAACTTCTTACGATTACACAAAAGCGCAAAAGCGAGAAGAGCTCGGTGATAAACAATAAACTTATTTTTGGATTTTTATTTGCTCTGTGTGTGTGTGTGTGTGTGTGTGTGTGCCTGTTTGTGCACACACGCCCATGTGTGTGCACCACAGTGAGCACATGGAGGCCAGAGAACAGCACCTGGGAATTGATTTTCTCCTTCTGTCACGTGACTTCTGGGTTTTAAACTCAGATGGTCAGGCTTGGCAGCAAGCGCCTTCGCTGCTGCTGAGCCCTCTCGCTGGCCCTCCTCCTGCTTTGTGACTGTGAGTTGCCTGTGGGGGGTAACTGGAAATTCTGGTCTGGAATCTCGGGAAGCTCTAGGATTTGTATTTATTAACACTTACTGGCCTAAATTCAGAGCAAGAGGTGGTGGTTAGAGAGGGTGGCTCAGAGCTTAAGAGCACTTGCAGTTCTTGCAGAAGGGACATTTTGGTTCCCAGTATGCACATGGTGAGCCACAACCACTTACCTCTCTCCACTCCCAGAGGAGCCAACGCCTTCTTCTGACCTTTACAGGCACCAGGCATGCACTTGGTACACATACAGGCCAAACACTCAGAGCCTAAAACAGAATAAATAAGTCTAAAAAATTAATACAGCACGTACCTATAATCCTGGAACTTGAGAGTTGGAGGCAGGAGGATCAAGACTTCAAGACCTTCTGATTTCATCGGCAGTTTGAGACTAGCCTGGGCTATATTAGAGGGCGCGTGCACGCGTGCGGACACAGATGCTGAGGGCCATGCAGGAGGAACGACAGATGGCTTTAGAACTCATGGAATGCGGCCCACTGGTTACCACAGTCACAGTGGGTGAGCCTCAGGCCTGGGGAACACATGTCCTGAGGACTTCATGCTGTCGTAGAGTTCAGCTCTGCTTGCTGCCCTCTTAATCTAAGAAAATATGGAAGCTCTAAGGGGGCTTCCAGCCCCTCACTGGGCAGTGGCTCTGGCCCTCACAATACAATGTCTGATCTCTTTCAGGCATTGCTGCTGGAGCAGATTAGTGATTCAATCACCACCCTAGAGAAGAACTTAGAGATGCAGATTGTCAATAATGACCACCTCCCTTAGGTTTGGAAAAGTAAAGTTGTTAGTGAAGCTAGGTTGAGATGTTTTTACTACTGGCTCTGATGTAGGAAATCTTAGGGAGCAATATGAGATTGAGAAAGGCACCCTCTCAATAGTTAAGCTAGGGGCCCTTATGGTCAGGGAACAAGAACAGCGGCAGCGCTGGCTGCCATATCTCACTGAGGCTGGACTGGTGGGGAGTGATTTCCTGTACCCGTGTTAGCCCTCGGCCTCCTGATCTGATTTAACAAGAGTTGCTGATGAGTAGATAAGCTTTCTGAGGATTTACGGTAGATATGACTGATTTTTATATAAAAGTTTAGATTTGCGATTTTAAAAAGATTCCTTATAAGATTACTTTTAAGATGAATAATAAAATGATTTCTCCTTTCTTTGTCACCACAAACTGCTGCCTGCCAGTAAGAGAAGCTGGCTGAGAAAACGGCCTCGCTCGCTTACACTTCGTTAATCTATAACGAGTTGCTTAGTTAGGAATGTATGTGTGTTCTTGGGAATACTTTGTTTTCTTTCCCTGTACTAGGCAATGTTATTTCTTTTCTTGGGGAACACACTGTTTGTTTGTTTGTTTAACAATCATTCGCTAGAAGAAAACTAAAATGTAATCACACTGTCATTTTATACTTCTTGAAAGGTTTTGCTGGAATATGTCAGCTTATGGAAGGAAGAGTAAAGTGCAGGGCTCGGAACACTGCTCCTTCCCCCATCAACTGCACAAACATGTGTCTTCGTGTAAGGTCTGTGTGAGAGCGTGTTGGAGCTTTGTTCTCTCCATCAAATCTGTATGTGTGCGCGCGCGCGTGTGTGTGTGTGTGTGTGTGTGTGTGTGTGTGTGTGTGTGTGTGTGCATGTTTGGTATGTTGGAGCTTGCTCCGTCCACCAATTGTGTGTGTATTTATGTGTGTGTGTGTGTGTGTGTGTGTGTGAAATGCTTGGAGCCTATTTGCTGAAGCTTTGCCCTAACCATTCAATGTGTGAATGTGTATATGTCTGTCTGTAGGTCTGTATGCATGTATGTACGCATATATGTATATATGTTATGTATGAATGTATGCATGTATGTATATATTTGTATGCATGAAGTTATTGGTCTCTGCCTTTTGCTTCATTCATTCGGGTGTGTGTGTGTGTGTGTGTGTGTGTGTGAATTTTCTCTTTCCTTCACTTTCTGGCTGGCCCCAAGGAGTTAAAAGAATTTAGAGTTTTTTGCTGGCCCACAGGGAGTGCCAGCCCCAGTAAGTTAAGCTTTGTCCCTTCAGAGAAATGTCTGCTGAGTAATTTCTCTAATGGCTGGCTGCTGTTGACAGTAGCCCTTGTCAGTATCTGGACCAACCCTGTCAGCCACTCTCAACACCAATCCCCTCCAGCGACTGCCTGCCTCAGTTTACCCTCTGGTGTGAAAGGTGGTTTTTGGTGCACACACATACACACACACACACTCCTCCAAAACAGATTAATGAAAACCTCAGAAACCCAGGTCAAACTAGCTGGCACAGAGAGAAATGTGTGACGAGACACAGGAACTCAAAGACAGGATCCTATCAGGATGGCAGGAGGCACCTGGAACTCAGAGTCATAAACTTCTAGGAATTCCCCTCTGAAGCCCAAGGCTTCCTCCACTTCTCTGCAGACAGGGCCACCAACAGTCGCCAGTGTTTATATGTAACACATTTGGTTCCTCAGCAAGATATTTAGTCTCAGTTCTAAATCCCAAGAGAGGTCTGAGATGTAGCTCGGGGGTGGAGTGCGGGCAAGGCCTTGGGTTGCGTCTCTAAGGTTAGAAGGGGAAAGCGTTGGTTGAAGCTGAGTGTGGTGGCTCACAGCTGAAATCTTTTTTTTTTTTTTTTAGTTCTTTTTTTTTCAGAGCTGGGGACCGAACCCAGGGCCTTGCGCTTCCTAGGCAAGCGCTCTACCACTGAGCTAAATCCCCAACCCCCTGGACCACATTCTTAAACCAATCAAGTAGACTTGAGGTTGACAAGCGCCGAGGGCAGGGTGCTCGTGTTAACAGCTTTACTTGCTTCAGCAAATGGTGGGCACAGCAGCCCATGGGCCGGATCCTTTAACAGTGGGAATTGGGTTTCCAAGCTGAGTCAAGCTCATCCCCCACACCCATCGCTGGGGCAGCAGGTTTCTGCCCAGACTTACCCAATAGCCAGAGGTCTCTTACAGACACTCAGTGAGCAACTTCCTGTTTCCTTTCAGGAACATTTGCATGATTGGGTGGATGTCTGTGAGTAAAGACACCTAGGTTCTGGTCCACCACACTACAGAGGCCAATAAAAACGACTGAAGGGCTAGGCACGGTGGCACGCACTGTAAGCCATCACTCCAGAGCCTGAATCAAGAGGATTGTGAATTCAAGGTTAGCCTGGGCTCCATAGCAAGATCCTACCTCAAAACATCTACTAGTTCAAGTGTTTCTCGTGTGTGTGTGTGTGTGTGTGTGTGTGTGTGTGTGTGTGTGTGTGTGTGTGTGTACATGGAATCCCTGGTTCATATAATAATGCTTTTTTCTTTTTTCTTTTTAAAAAAGAATCAGTAGGGGCTGGAGAGATGGCTTAGTGGTTAAGAGCACTGATGCTCTTCCAGAGGTCCTGAGTTCAATTCCCAGCAACCACATGGTGGCTCACAACCATCTGTAATGGGATCTGATGCCCTCATCTGGTGTGTCTGAAGATAGCTTAATCTTAAAAAAAAAAAAAAAAAGAATCAATAAAAACTGCTAAACTTTTTAATTTAAGCAGTGGAAAATAAGAATCAAAATAGACAGCTTGATTCAACAGGAAAACCATGTCTCATCTTCCTCTTCCAGAGGTTTGTCTTTATCTTATGATAAAATGGTAATTAATAGCTCATCTTGCCTAGCATGCACCAACCCATTGGTTCAAGACCCAGCATTAAATAAACAAGATTTGGCTTTACACACCTATAACTCAGCATTTAGAAGGTGGAGGCAGAAGGATCAGAATTCAAGCTACATAGAGAGTTGGAGGCCAGCTTGGTCTCCAGAGACCCAGTGTCAGAAAAAAAAAATAATTGAAGCTTAAGCTTTTATTCATTTATTGATTTAGACTTTTGTCTGTTCGCTTGTTTTTGGATCAGGGTCTTGCTATATAGCCCAGGCTGCCAATCCTCCCTCTTACTGCTGAGGACCAGGTCATAGCTGAGGACCAGGGTCATAGCTGAGGACCAGGTCATAGCTGAGGACCAGGGTCATAGCTGAGGACCAGGGTCGTAGCTGAGGACCGGGGTCATAGCTGAGGACCGGGGTCATAGCTGAGGACCAGGGTCACAGCTGAGGACCGGGGTCATAGCTGAGGACCGGGGTCGTAGCTGAGGACCGGGGTCACAGCTGAGGACCGGGATCGGAGTTGAGGACCGGGGTCCTAGCTGAGGACCGGGGTCATAGCTGAGGACCGGGGTCATAGCTGAGGACCGGGGTCACAGCTGAGGACCGGGGTCACAGCTGAGGACCGGGTCGAGGCTGAGGACCGGGTCACAGCTGAGGACCGGGGTCGAAGCTGAGGACCGGGTCGAGCTGAGGACCGGGTCGAGCTGAGGACCGGGGTCTGGCTGAGGACCGGGGTCATAGCTGAGGACCGGGGTCATAGCTGAGGACCGGGGTCATAGCTGAGGACCGGGGTCATAGCTGGGGACCGGGGTCATAGCTGAGGACCGGGGTCATAGCTGAGGACCGGGGTCATAGCTGAGGACCGGGGTCATAGCTGAGGACCGGGGTCATAGCTGAGGACCGGGTCGTGCTGAGGACCAGGGTCGAGCTGAGGACCAGGGTCGAGCTGAGGGACCAGGGTCATGCTGAGGACCAGGGGTCATAGCTGAGGACCGGGGTCATAGCTGAGGACCGGGGTCATAGCTGAGGACCGGGGTCATAGCTGAGGACCAGGGTCATAGCTGAGGACCAGGGTCATAGCTGAGGACCGTGGTCATAGCTGAGGACCAGGGTCATAGCTGAGGACCAGGGTCATAGCTGAGGACCGGGGTCATAGCTGAGGACCGGGGTCATAGCTGAGGACCAGGGTCATAGCTGAGGACCAGGGTCATAGCTGTGGGTCACTCTGCTTTGGTTTTTCTATTTGAATTCTTTTAAATTAAGAACACCCTCTCCTCATATTAACATACGAAGCTTAGCATGGCCACCCCTTTCTTTCCTATTCATTTTCTGACAGACTCTTGCATGCAGCTTTAGCTGCCCTGGAACTTGCTAGACAGACTAGGTTGGTCTTGAACACTTGGTGATTTTGCCTATTTCCCAAATGCCAGGATAACTGGTGTGTGCTGCCACACTAGGCGCCATCTTGACCAGTTTCCTCCTCCTTCTCCTCCTCTTCCCCCTCTGCTCCCCCCTCCCTCCTCCTCTTTCTCCTCCTCCCTCCTCCTTCTGTTTGTTTTTCTTTTGTTTGAGACAGGGTTTCTCTGGTTATCTGTGGCTGTGCTGGAACTCACTCTGTAGACCAAGCTGCCCTCAAACTCAGAAACCCCCTGCCTCTGCCTCCTAATTGCTGGGATTAAAAGCATTTGTCACCACCACCACCTGGCTTAATAAATAACTTTTTAATGTGAATAAAAATGGAAAGAGTTGAGTATGTCACGGAAAAAACCCCAAGAGCTGAGCAAGTGTACTGAGCAGGTGTACTGAGTAGGTTTACTGAGCAGGTGTACTGAGCAGGTGTACTGAGTAGGTGTACTGAGCAGGTGTACCAGGTAGGTGTACAGAGTAGGTATACTGAGCAGGTGTACAGAGTAGGTGTACTGAACAGGTGTACTGAGTAGGTGTACTGAGCAGGTGTACAGAGTAGGTGTACTGAGCAGGTGTACTGAGCAGGTGTACTGAGCAGGTGTACTGAGCAGGTGTACTGAGTAGGTGTACTGAGCAGGTGTACAGAGTAGGTGTACTGAGCAGGTGTACTGAGCAGGTGTACTGAGCAGGTGTACTGAGCAGGTGCAGGTGTACTGAGCAGGTGTACTGAGCAGGTGTACTGACAGGTGTACTGACACAGCCCTGTAACCCCAGCTCCAAGGAGGTAGCTGGAAGACTGCCACAATTTGGAGGCCGATGTAGTCTACATAGAACACTTCAAGCTAGAAATGGTACATAGTGAAGCCCTGTCTCAGAACAGATGAAAAGATGTATGTTGGAATGCTAGTGGTGAAGAATTGTGCTCCCTTAGCATGAACATGATCGATAAGCAAACAAACACCCCTCCCCCCAACACACACAAAAGAAGAAAGAGGAGGATCAAAGGCTGGGAGAAGGCTCAGAGCAAAATGCTGTTTGACAAGCATGGACCTGAGTTCAGACTTAGCACCCACTTCAAAACTATGGGCACCACAGTGTGCTCCTGTAATCTCAGCACTGGGAAAGCAGAGAGGATCTTTGGGGATCACTAGACAACCGGTGTTGAAGAATCAGTGAGCTCCATGTTGGGGGGAGGGGAGAGGGAGAGAGAGAGAGAGAGAGAGAGAAGCTGTCTCTAAAAGTTAGGTGGAACACAAGAGCTGGCAACTGGAGAAGCATGGCCAAGCCTTGTGCAGTTCGCTTGAGTGGAGAAGCCTGTAAACAGGGGGGATGTCTTCAGACAAAATGTTTTCTGGGAGGCTGATGACCTCCTTTGCACTTTCTTGCCACGAAACATCATATCCCCAAGTCAGCTCTTGCAAGAGGATTCCCTCCATGTGGCTGACCTCTCCTCCCCCCGGACTCCTCTGGACATCCATATCCCAGGTCTCCACCCAAGGGTGATGAGGTGGAAACAGACACGCAGGAGAAGACAGAAGTCCCCAAGTGTGGCTTCCTCCCTGGGAATGCGAAGCTTCTGGCCCTGCCTGCTTTGGTTAAGCCAGAAGTCTGGGCTCTCAAAGCGAAGTGCATTCTGGTAATCACACGGATCCAGCACCTGATCTCCAAGATTGAGGATGGAAACGATTTGGGGATGGCAACTCAGGAGAAGGTGCTGGAGAGAGTGAATGTTGTCAAGACCAAAGTAGAAGCTTTCTAGGCAACCATTTCGAAGCACATGGGGATACTGTAGCCAAGGCCTCTATGGACACCCTTGTACTAGATTACGGGGACTATGGGGGCACTTAGGGCCATGGTGCTGGACCCGAGGGCCTTCTATGCTGAGCCTTATCATATCAGCAGTAGCAACCTAGAGACAATCCTCAACCCAAAGTGTGAAGAAAAGCCATCTACATACGGAGGTAAGGATTAGAAGGAAAACAAATGATTTATACTAAAAAAAAAAAAAAAAATAGGTGGGATCTGGAAAGACATTTGATGCCCCTGCAGAGCTCCTGGGTCCAAGTCCTAGCACTTACAAAGTGGCTCACAACTGTCAATCAACTTCCCAGAGATCTGACATCCTCTTCCGGCCTCCTGGAACACCAGGCACGCTTGTGGTGAAAATACATACGGCGAGCTAAACACCCAATCACAGAAAATAAAGTAATAGGGTGTAAATCAACTAAGTAGACATGACTCAGACCTGGTCTAAACACACACACACACACACACACTACATACACGACATGTAAATGTGGCCTAAACAGTGCAGAATAACAATTATTCTCATAGTTTTCACTATGTTAGGTATCAGAAGTAATGGAGAGATGAACTTAGGCTGGTGGCCTAGGACTGAAACCCCAGCACTCAGAAGGCAAGCGTGGGAGGATTTGGGCTACGTCTTAAATTCCTGTCTCAAACAAAAAATAAATAAATAAAAACCCCAAAAAACAAAAGTATGACACTGCTAGATGAAGAGGGTCAGAGGGCTAGACGGAAGGACAGGGACTGGACACCCTCCAAGATGAGGCAGTGCTCTGGGAATCCCTGAGCCGGTCTTTGTAATCTTCCTCTCCCCTGAGTGAGCAATCTGAAGTCTGGGGCTTGCCTGTGGGGTGAGAGGGTGAACGTGCTGGGGTCTGGGCCTTGCCCGTGGGGTGAGAGGGTGAACGTGCTGGGGTCTGGGCCTTGCCCGTGGGGTGAGAGGGTGAACGTGCTGGGGTCTGGGCCTTGCCCGTGGGGTGAGAGGGTGAACTTGCTGGGGTCTGGGCCTTGCCCGTGGGGTGAGAGGGTGAACGTGCTGGGGTCTGGGCCTTGCCCGTGGGGTGAGAGGGTGAACGTGCTGGGGTCTGGGCCTTGCCCGTGGGGTGAGAGGGTGAACTTGCTGGGGTCTGGGCCTTGCCTGTGGGGTGAGAGGGTGAACGTGCTGGGGTCTGGGCCTTGCCTGTGGGGTGAGAGGGTGAACGTGCTGGGGTCTGGGCCTTGCCCGTGGGGTGAGAGGGTGAACATGCTGGGGTCTGGGCCTTGCCCATGGGGTGAGATTGACTTGAGCAGAGCAGCTGTTCATTCTGGCTCCACCTTACTCAGGAAGTGGTTCTTCACCACACTGACCACATCCTCAGGTTGCCTTGGAAACACTCTATGGGGGCAGGAAAAGTTGGGGCACAGTCGCCCAGCAACAGGTGGTAGCCTCCCTTCCGCCTTCTTCTGAGGCCAGCCCTCCAGGGCCTTTCAGATAGCTACACACACACACACACACACACACACACACACACACACACACACTCCCGGCATGCACTGGGAAAAGAACGGCTCCGAAGACAGTGAAATCCAAGATTGACCCAAGGTGACAGGTGAGGTGAAGGGTACAGAAGCGACTGCAAATGGGGGAATGGCGGCAGAGATGTGGGCGAATACCAGAAAGAGAACAGACAGGCCAGTGATTGGGCAGAGCTGGGCAAGTTAGATTGGTGCCTGGCCACAGACCCGGTACAGCCAAAAAAGCACAACAGGGCCAACAGCTGGGCCACCTCCAAGGAGACGGGTAAGGTGGCTGGAAGAGTGGGTACATAGGGAACGGAGGGGCCAGCAAGGGGGTTCAGTCCAAGTCATCTCACTTAAGGCTGAGACAAGACCTGAGAGCCCCAGACTTTGACCCGTCATCGGGGGTTGGGGGTGGAGGCTGAAGGGGGGCTGGGAGGGGAAGTGAGGCCTGTGACTGTGCAGGGGAGCCTCAGCCAGCTCCGGTTTGTTCTCTAGCCTCCCCTGGTTTGCTTTTGTCCCCTTTACATCCCCTTTGCTCCTCTCTAATTTAGTCACCCATGCTCAGTAAGCCAATTAGAAGAGCTGAATTGACCTCGGGAAGCAGGAAGATGTAGTCAGTGTGGCCACCCACACTCTAGAGAGAGGCAAAGAGATCCAGCACCCCCTCCTCCCGGTCTGTCTCTGAGATTCTGAAGTGAAATTACAGTTTAAATAGAAGGCCAAGGATTTGCAGTCCCAGCAATATGCAGTCTAACCACTGTCTCCTCCTGTGAGATGGTCAAGTTGTTAGAACTGTGTTGAATCTCTTTCCAGGAAACGGGATATCCTCTGACTGGTGCCCTTTCCTTCTCCCAGTGGAGACATTCCCTGATTCGACTATTCTGAGCACAACACTGTGTCTCCCAGATGCCTGTGACTCCCCAGCAGCCCTCAGGGCACACGGAGGGGCTCACTGAGCCTACATCGGAGGCAGCGATGTGGGTTGTAATCCCCTGCGGCCCTTGTATTCCCATCATGTTGGGCCTGGCCTCTCTCACAGCCTTCTTCATCGTAACTACTGCTGTACTGGCCGAACGCCTGTTCCGCCGCCCGAAACCAGACCCCAGCCAGCGTGCACCCACCCTAGTCTGGCGCCCTGGAGGAGAGCTATGGATTGAGCCCACAAGCAGCGCCCGGGAGCGCTCTGAGGACTGGTATGGGTCCTCCATACCTCTGCTGATGGACAGGGCTCCAGATCCTCCAACCCCTGGGGGCACCTTGGAGGGCAGAGCAACTGCTCCACCAGCCGTTTCAACACCACACCCTTCACCCAGCTCTTTAGTTCCCCAGACCCCACTAGAAGTCCCAGCCCAGAGCACCTTCTGGAGGCCTCAGACCCAGGAGGAGGGTCCCTATGCCACAGGCTTGGTGAGCTGGGTTGGGCCTGAGCCGATGGCAGAGGCTGGCTTGGAGGTTGGGAGCCCCAGGGCTTGGAGGCTGAGGCAAGGGAGCCTTGAGCCTGACTGGAGTCTCCAGCCTCGGGTCACCCTGGAGCAGATCTCAGCATTCTGGAAGAGGGAAGGCAGGACCAGTGTGGGCTTCTGAATCTTCAGAACTCATAAGACTAATTCCCACCTAAGAGGAGATAGGGGGTCAGCTCCAGCATCCAGCCTCCAGCCTGACCCTCGCGCTGGATAGGGCCTTTTGTGTGGAAATATCTGTCTTCTGCACCTGACCGGTGGGCAGGTTAAGAGTGTGGACAGCTTGTACTCCAAGGATTGCACTGAAGTTCGGCTTTGGTTAAAATGCCTACGTTGTGACTCTGAGAATTGAAGACAAGGCTAGTTGGCTAAAAGCCAGAAGGCTTCAAGATGGTACGTCAGGGTACACACTTACCTAAGACAGCCTGTCAGAATGAAGAGGTCCTGTCTGCGAGGCCAGAGCTAGTGACTATGTGTGTCAGTCATGTGGGCAGGGGATGGCAGGAATCTTGCTCTCCAGAGCCACAAACCCTATCTGTTCCCAGCCACTCTCTCCCACCTCTGTGAGGCCCTCCAGTAAAACACAGAAGACAAATCCCGGAGGAGTCTTTGATTCCATACAAATCATGACTTTGGTTACTAAGTGGCAACATGGAATTTGCTGAGCCGAGCTGGAGAGGCTGTCTCTTGCCGGAAATTGGGACAGAGACTATAAAGGGATCAGTAGGCTCCTCTGCTCATCCACTTATGGCTGCACATGTGCTACAGTGCGGTTTTATTAATCCGTGTTAAGAAAAGGATGGCCGAAAGAGAACTGAGTGGTATGAGAAGGAAGGTTGTCCCAGGGAAGGGACACTCCCCAGACATAGCCTTTGCCGTCCTTCCCTCCAGCTTGCTGGAGTGGTTTAGAGAGCCAGGTTTGCTGTGAGGCAGACTTACTTATAGTGATCCATGCCACAGAAACGGAGTCCAAAATATCTGTGTGCCCGCCGGCTGACTTCTCCTTCAGGAGAGGGGTTCACAGCGGGAAACACACTGGAGCTCCTGGAGCTCCCTGTCCCTGGAAATTTGAGTTCCCAAACTTCAGTCAAGAACATGAAGATTTGGGGATGGGGATTTAGCTCAGTGGTAGAGCGCTTGCCTAGAAAACGCAAGGCCCTGGGTTCGGTCCCCAGCTCCGGAAAAAAAAAAAACAAAAAAAAGAACATGAAGATTTGTCCATATCAGTTTACCTTTTGTTTTATGATTTACTTTATATTTTTCCTTAAATTGATTCGCTGTTTGCTTAATAAATTTGTTTTAAAGTGAATCTTTTTGTATGACCTCTGTAAATGGAAAATCAGTATTACTAGTACTACTTGCCACAAGTAAAAACAAACAAACAAACAAACAAACATGAAAATAAGCCAGGTATGCTAGTGCCTTCCTTAAGCCCAGCACTCAGGAAGCTGAAGCAGGTGGGTCTCTGTGGTTTCCAGGCTAACCAACACCACACTGAGACCTAACTCAAAAAAAAAAAAAAAAAAGAAACGTGAAAATAAATACAGTGTAGACAATGGGGTCCTAAAGAGACAGTGTTGCCTCCTGGAGACTTTTACCTCAAATTCTGCTCCTTGTTGAAAGAAAAGGGGATAAAGCAGAGGTGGGGGGACAAGCCTGAAATCTTAGCACTCTGGAGGCTGAGGCGGGAGATCCCAAGTTCAAGGCCAGCCTGGGCTACTTAGTAAGACCCTGACAAAGGAAAGAAAGGGAGAAAAAGCGTGAGGGACAGAGGACGGAAGGGGGAGGTTTTTGTTCTGTCTCTGACTCATGCATGAACTAGGGAACAGACATTCTTACCATTAGTTAATTGTGTGTATCTGTCTGCCTGT
The DNA here is from genome assembly GCF_011064425.1 of Rattus rattus. Classification (NCBI taxonomy): domain Eukaryota; kingdom Metazoa; phylum Chordata; class Mammalia; order Rodentia; family Muridae; genus Rattus; species Rattus rattus. The sequence goes on along the minus strand of NC_046155.1, from coordinate 74,798,384 downwards.
GTGTTGATTTGTGCATTCTCGTAAAAAAGACAGAAGAATTTAACCTGAGCTGCAGCCCAATAGATGGTTGGGGGCTGTGTGGATGGCTGGATACATACAGGATGAATGCGTGTGATCTTCCTGATGACTTCCAATTACTATCCTTAGAGCCGTCTTTATAGTCTGAAACTGAGGACATGGACTAGAGCAGAAAGAGCTCGGCGAGGGAGGGAGGGATAAGAGATTAACAGACACATTAGCTGGGGAGAAGGCGCACCGGTGATGAGCAGTGACGGGCGTGCTCTAGCAGATGTCGGGTCCTCACAACTGCCTGTAAGTCCAGTTCCAGGGGATCTGATGCCCTTTACTGCCTCCATGAGCATCTGCACACATGTAGGGCATATGCGCTCACGCACGCACGCATGTTAGTAAAGAAAAAGAGCCCCAGCTCAGGAGAGAAAATCTGCTCACCCTCAGGGCTCAGCTTTCATTGTTAGCATCTTGCCATCGGAGTTCTGGGGTGGCAGAGTCTCTTGGCACCAGGCGAGGCCCCCAAGCTCTCTCCCTAGTGCAAAGTGGCCTAGTTCAGCCTCAGCTCGGGTTAAGCCTTTCTCCCTTTTTCATGTGTACAAACCAACACACAGACACACAGGCATATAAGTAATGAAATAAAATAAGTCTCTAAAAATACAGATGCGAATCTGGGTGGTGGCGGTGCATGTCTTTAATCTCAGCAGGGGCAGGCAGATCTCTGAAGCCAGCCTGGTGCAGAGCGAGTTCCAGAACAACCAGGTCTACACAGAGAAAAACCTGTCTTTTTAAAAAAAAAAAAAAATGGATGGACTTTACTCTTTTTCCTTTATTTCAAACTTTTTATTTTTATTTTAAAAAGATTTTTATTTTCTGTGTGTGAATCTCTTGCCTGAATGTATACCATGTGCCTGGTGCCCACAGAGACCAGACAAGGTCACTAGATTTCCTGGAACAGGAGTACTGAGGGCTGCGAGCTGCTGTGTAGGTGCTGGGAATTGAACCCAGGTTCCCAGAAGGAGCAGGCAGTGCTTTTTTTTTTTTTTCTTTTTTTTCAGAGCTGGGGACCAAACCCAGGGCCTTGCGCTTCCTAGGCAAGCGCTCTACCACTGAGCTAAATCCCCAACCCCAGGCAGTGCTCTTAACCCTTAAGCCATCTCTCCACCCACCTTGCTCCTGTACCCCCTTTTTGAGGTAGCCTGGGACTCACGACTCTCCTATGTACTGGGTTGGGGTGACAGGTGTGCCCGAGACCACCTTCTCCACCTTATTTTAATTGTTAATTTTGATGGTTTTCTCTTGATGAGTCCCTCCATAGGAATTGAAAACACAGTAAACAAATACAGCAACACTGTATCCTCAGTGTGCCCTGGTCCAGCAGCTGTGCCCTCTGGAATTCTAGGTCAAAGCTAAGTGTAAGCCAGGCATTTCTTAGGCTTTGTAATTAGGGGGTATGAGCTCAGCTTCATCAGGACTGGATCAGATGGAGGATACCAAGACCAAGCTTGAGGGCACTCTAATTTGGATCTTAAATATGTGGAAAAGATCAACTGTTACAGGCTTGGTCCTCAGGGTCACTCTGTTGGGAGGTGAAGAAATCTTTCAAGGCAGGGCCTACTGAGAGTTCGCTGGAGAGGTTAGTAACCTGGCCTGTTCGGTCTCCCTAGACTGTATGGCTCCCACCCCGTGAGTGATTTTGCTCTGTGTGCATTCCTAGCAGGATGTACGTATGGCTGCCTAAATGCAGGCAAAAGCAGCTACTACTTTTTCTCAGTGGAAACATTTCCTCCGGGAAACTCAAGGTTCCCATCTAGAACACCCCCCCTTCCCCCATCCCCCCATTCCCTACCCCTGTCTCCCCATCCCTTGACTCCCTACCTCCCACCCCTGCAAGATTGTATAATGAATAATGAGAAATGTCGGGAAGAGGAGAAGGTGTGGCTCTCCTCATGCCACAGTGGGTCTTTCATTGACCACAGCTGATTTTGATTCATCCATGAGTATAAGCTCATTGGTTCACTAGGCTGGATTTGGGTGGGCACGTTGTTTCTTTGATCTGTGTTGTGTATACTATCTGGAGTGAATAGGTATTTGTTCACGTGTCCTCGGGAGAAGCTCGGGATTCGGACCAACCAATGAATGGATTGAAACCGACAGACCGGAGGAGGTCAGGTATGCGCCTGTGTCTGCAGGCCCAGCTAGCCAAGCTGTCTTCAGGCTGGGTTGAGGGGATAGCATGGATGTGCCTTTGGGTTGAAGTCTAGTTTGAGCAGCAGAATGAAATTCCTTTTCAAAAGAGAAAAAACTGAACTGAAAGAATTTTTGTTTTCGGAGGACAGAGGAGCTCTGTTAGGGATTTCTCTGTTTCCACCGCAGGGAATGCAGACAAAAGCCAGAGACAATTCTCAAGAGTGGGAGAGAGGGGTTCCAGGGGGGGATTCCAGTTTGGTGGGGGGTTGTTTTGTTTAATTTCCTTTTTAGTTTTCCCTATTTTGTACGGGAGTTTTGCCCGTATTTATGTATTTGTACCACACGTTTGTCTACAGATGGTTGTGAGCTACCATGGTTACTGAGAACTAAACCTGATTTCTCTGCAAGAACAGAAAGCACTCTGACCTTCTGAGGTATCTCTCCAGCCCTTGCTTGTTTTTTAAGAGAAAGTCATGTTATGTAGCCTGGGCTGCTCTTTATAACCAATCCTCCTGCCTAATTTTCCAAATGTTGGAATGGCACGCACATACATGTAATATGTGGAGGTCAGAAGTCACTGTCAACTATTTTCCTAGAACACCTTATTCAACACACATGTACACACACACACACACACACACACACACACACACACACCATACGCGTGAAGGTCAGAGGATAGCTTGCAGGAGGCGGTTATCTCGTTCTATCATGTAAGTCCTTAGAATTGGCCTCGGGTTATCGGGGTTGGCAACAGTGCCTTTATCCACGGTTCCTTCTCATTGGCAGTCTCTACTTACTTAGGTTTTTTTAAGTTTTATTTTATGTATACTCGTGTTCGACCGGCACATATGTCTATGTACTCCCTGTGTGCAGTGCCCAAGGAAATCAGAAGAGGGTGTCAGATTCCCCTAGGACTCCAGTTAGGGATGCAGTGATCCACTGTGTGGGTGCTATAAATAGAACACGGGTCTTCTAGAAAAGCACCCTGTGCTCTCAATCACTGGGCCACCATCATGCTAGTCTAACCTTTGGTATTTGAGCATGTTGAGCTCACAATCTTCCTGCCATCTTACCCACTGAGCCATCTCTCCAGCCTGACATTAGATGTGTTGGCTCCCCTCTTGAAACCTCTTCCCTCAGCTTCTGTAACCCTATGATGCCTGCCTTCCCCCTCCTGTCTTTTTCTTGGGGGTCAGTCTTGAATAGCCCTTCTCCATCTCCACTCACTCTTTCTGGGCAATTTTACTCATAGCTTCAACTTCTTTTTGCCTGAAAGATCCCAGAGTTCCTACCTCCAGCTGCAGCAGATGTGGTCCCCATAAATCTATTCTCTTATTATTCTCCAAGAAAAACAGTCTGGCTTGTAACAGGCTTCATGGCCACCCAAAAGAAGGCCCCACTTCCCAGAATCCCTTGCAGCTAAGAATGGCTATGTATCTGTGCTAAATCCAGACACGGGATGAAACATCACTGCTGAGGGCAATATCTTAGGGACAGCTGATCAGTTAGAGAGAAGGAACTGGAGGGTCTATGAAACACCACACAAGCCCTGAATTGCCTACCTAGTGCTATTGCATGTTAAAGCAGCATTTTTATCTTATATAAATCACTGACACTGTGGGTTTTTGTAACCTGAAGTCAAACCTATGCCTTAACTAAATGCTTCATGTTCCCACAGTCATTCTTTCCATAAGGGATCATAGCCTCAGGTCTCTCCAACTCAAGGGTCCCTAGATACCGCCAGCCACTCCCTCACAATTATCTTGGGTGCATCACTATTCATACACACACTCGGGGAAGCTTTCTTCATGCCCCACCCCCAACCACCCCAAACGACCCATATTCTCCCCACTTCTGTCCCTACCTGCCTCCTAGGTTAGGCTGTATGTCAACCATGCTTTCTGAGGTCATTCACAATTCACCGGACAGTACCTAGTTACCTTCCTGTCTCTGTTTTTCACATTGTATCTTTTGTTAATCTGATTGCTGTGTCAAATACCAGACAAAAACTACTTAAAGGACAGAGGGTTTATTTTGCTCCCAGTTAGAGGGTATGGTCCCTCATGGAAAGGAACATGAAGCAGCTGCTTACGTTCAGCCCACAGTTAGTATGGCAGTTTGAGTGAGAGCCCCCATAGGCTCATATATCTGAATCTTTGGTTCTCAGTAGGTGGACTGTTTAGGAAGGATTAGGAGGTGTGGCCATTTTGGAGGAGGTATGTCATTGGGGCCGGGTGATAAGATTTCAGAAGCCCGAGCCATTCCCAGTTAGCTCTTTCTGCCTTGTGCCCGTGGATCAGAAATGAGCTCTCAGCCTCTGCTCCTACCTCCCTACCTCCATGCTCCCTGCCACAATGGTCATAGACCTCTGAAACTATAAGCAAGCCCCCAACTAAATGTCTTCATTTCTGAGTTGCCTTGGTCATGGTGTCTCCCCACAGCAATAGAACCGTGACTGAGACAGTCAGAAAGCAGAGATCAATGGAAGTTGGTTCTCAATTCACCTATTCCTTTCTGTTCAGCCCAGGTGCTATCCACAGCTAGGTTGAGTCTTCCTACCTCACTTAACCCAATTAGAAGCTCCATGATAGACATGCCCAGATATGCGTCTTCATTACCCAGCTTCTAGGTGAATGTTAGGTGAACTCAGGCCCCCATGTGCGTACAGGAAGAACTGTACCCGTTCTTGACCAGTTTACACAACTTCCTGAGTGGCATGTAACTTGCTCAGATGCCAAGATAAGGCAGGTTCTGGAAATTATAATGACTATGAAGTTTTTAATAGTAAAATTGATATTGGGGAGTGAATTTAAGAAATACTTTTCAACACGTTTTTAACAAAATGGTTTTAAATAATAGGAAATAGCTGGGCATGGTGACCCACACCTTTAATCCCAGCAGCAGGGGCGGAGAGATTTCTGTGCAATCAAGGCCAGCCTTGTCTGTTTGTAGATCTGCATAGTGAGCTCCAGGTCAGCCAGAGTTACAGAGACCCTGTCTCAAAAACAAACAATCAAACAAACAAACAAAACAAAACAAACAATCAAAAACCCAGTAAGATTCATTCAATATGTATCATTTGACAGAATTTCCAAACTGTAAAATCAGAGGAAATGAAAACGGGACAAAAACCAAAGAGGAGTCTGTTGAGTGTAGAAAAGGGTTGGTTTCCCTGCTCTCCCTGCCAGAGTTTCCTTATATAGCACTGTCTGTCCTGGAACTCACTCTGTAGACCAGGCTGGCCTCAAAGTCAGAGATCCTGATTGCTGGGCCACCACTGTCAGCTTGGAGAAAAGCTTTTGAGGCAGGAAAGACAGTGTGTGGTCTGTGGCGTTCACCTCGAGAGGACACTGGAATCATCTGCAATTTCACTCCTGGATCCTGGGACCACAGCTTCGGGGCAGAATGGAACCCATCATTAGCTGGGTTTCTATAGCCATCACAGTGAAGCCACAAAAATTCCGGAAGCAACTGACCACCGGCAACAAGAAGAGCAAGATTCCAGAGAGAAAGGGAACAGGTTTGTGAAGAGCTGCCCAGAGGACTTTCTGAGCTGGAGAGATAGAGCTGAGGGAGAAATGACAGCGGCAGAGGCTTCGAGATGGTTCACCAGAGGAGAGAGCTGAGCAGTGTGGAGCCCCAATCTTGATAGGATTTCTCTCAGCTGCTTAGCAAGGAATCACGGAACGTGTGTGTGTGTGTGTGTGTGTGTGTGTGTGTGTGTGTGTGTGTGTGTGTGTGTGTGTGTGTGTGTGCGTGAGAGCTACTCAAGGCCAGAGAAAGAACCACCTGCAGGATTAACCAAACCAGTGCCAGGACTGACACCAAGCCAGGGCAGCTCCTGCCAGATTAGACACACTCAGAATTCATGAGCCTGGGTAAACTATTCGAGAAGGCCTTGCCTCAGTGGCAGGCATGACTAACCCGAGACGGGACACTCCTTATCATAAAGATGTTCATATCATAAGGTTTATGTATAGGTCTGGTGTTTATCTGACAAGCAATATAAGATTAGCAAGCAGAAGGAGGCAGAGTGAAGAGACAGTATACAGTTGGGAGAAAATATTTGCAAGCAGCATTTGATAAGGGGTCAATATTTACAAAGCATAAGGCACCTAGGCAGAGGCTGAAGCCACACTCTTGTTTAGATAGAGTCCCATTCTGACACAACTTGACTCACAGAAGCAGAAGGGAAAAGGGAGGATTCCTGGACTGGGGGTTAGGGAGAGACGGGAGCTATGGCTAAAGAGTAGAAAATTGGAGTCAGACAGAAGAAATCAGTAACGATTTAAAGCAATTCATGCATAGCTTAATTCAATCATTGGCACTGTGTACAATTAGCCACAGAGACGATGTCTGTCTTCCTACAGAGGTCTCCAGTGAGGCTGCTGAAAGCAACAAGCTAATCCAGTGGCAGTGGCGTGGTGATAGAGCTCCCCGTTAGTCCTCGAATCCCAGAAGCAGAGCCAGGCAGATCACTGTGAGTTTGAGGCGAGCTTGCTCTACACAGTGGGTTTCGGGTCAGCCAGGGCTATACAGTGAGACTTTGTCTGGAAACAAAACAGGACAAACAAACAAACAAACAAAACCAAGAGACCGGTAAAATCATTTAGCTGCTAAGGACACTTGCCGCCGAGCCTGATAATCTGAGTTCAACCCTTGGAATCTATATGGTGGAAAGTTGTAATTCTTTTTCGAAATGACAACATTTGAATCATTATAACTTGGAAAATCACAAAACCCTAGCTAATCACTGTAAAGACATCAAAGCGAACCTCTCTCTGGGTCTCATGACTTAAGGGTATAGTGTCCTTTCTTAAACCTCTCAGTCTCAGTGTCTCGTAGTCGCTGTCTTTCTGCTCTCTCCCGCTTCCTCTCAAAGCTCATATCTAAACACCAAAGGCATAATAGTCCTTATAATAGTCCTATGGTCCAGACCTTTTTTTTTTTTTTTGAGACAGGATCTTACTATGTAGCTCTGGCTTGCCTCAAACTAACAGAGATCCCCCTGCCTCTGCCTCCTGAGTGCTGGGACTAAGGGTATGCACCATCATATCCACCCTTATTCCTTATCTTAATAATTTGATAACATAACTTCATTCTGACTTTTCATGAAATCCATTTCTATGTTATAGTCAAAATCCAGCTTGAGGGGCTGGAGCAATAGCTCTGAGGTTAGGAGCACTGGGTGCCCTTCCAGAAGTCCTGGGTTCAGGTCTCAGCACCCACATGCTTCCTTCCTCACTACTGCCTGTAACTCCAGCCCCAGGGGATCTGATGTCTCCTGGCCCCCGAAGGCACCAGGCACGCACGTGGTTTATAAACAGACCCAGAAGCAAAACCCTGAGTTTTTTATGTTTGCTTTGTTTTTCGTTATTTTATGCTTACGGGTGTTTTATCTGCACATCTGCGTGTGCATCATGTGAGCGCACGTCCCTCAGGATGTTCTCTGCCACTGAGCTTTGTCCCCCGCCCTTGTTTTCTTGGGGCTGGCTCTCTCTCTACTCCAGGCCGGCCTGGATCCTTTGGCCTCAGCCTCTCAATACTCTACCATGCGGGCCTGCGGCCATTGTAGGACTCCTGAATCTTTTAGCTGAAGCACTGCAAGAGGCTGCGTTATGATGGTTTTCCACCGGCTGGTTCCTGCAAAGGCCCTGCTAGTTTCCACTGACTGGAACATGTTAAAGACAGCCCTCACCATCAGGAGAAACCTGGTGTGCACGGAGGTAGCTGCAAATTTACCGATGGTCCAGTGCTCGGATTTTCTAGAGTTCAGAATTTGGCCTCACAGAGCTGAGCTACTCAAGGCCTCAGAGAGCAGAGCTGTCAAAATGATCTATCACCCAGGACACCGCAGGACAAGGCTAGGAGACGCTGAAGCATTTGCAGGGTTTTACCTCCTTCCAGAGCTGGTGATAAATAATAATGCATGTCTGCGTCATCAATACGACGGGGAGATCTTTTTTTAAATGCAAAATTGTTTCCAGAAACATTTTGGCTTGCTAAGAGTCTTGATGGTTTTAAATGCCTCTACCCTCCCTTGGCCTTGGCACATGACTCGTGCGTGGAAGCAATCTCTCTCAACTTAAGTTTGAGCTCTTGCTGTCCTTGAAAAAAGACCTCCTGGCTCTGGCCTAATGTAGCTTCAGTTGGTGACTGGATTGAACAGTAGGACCGGAGTTGAATAGATGGCAGGGTAGGTGGGTGAGTAGGGGGGCAAACGTGTGATGTATAGATGAGCGTGTTGATGTGCCTGTGTGTGAATGAGTGTGTGCAGACATATAGATGGACCTGTGTGTGAATGGGTGTGTACAGATGCATAGATAGGCCTGTGTGTGAATGGGTGTGTACAGACACATAGATGGGCCTGTGTGTGAATGGGTGTGTACAGACACATAGATGGGCCTGTGTGTGTATGAGTGTATGCAGATGCATAGATGGACCTGTGTGTGAATGAGTGTGTGCAGACGCATAGATAGGCCGTGTGTGAACGAGTTGCCACTGAGCCTGAGCTTTGCACATCACTAGGCTACCTTGGAGAGCTGGATGAATCTCTGATGATAAGACTGGGCTAGCCAGTAAGTAGAAGAATCCCCCTAGCTTTCTACTCCCTCCTGACCAAAGTCTCTTTGTTTCGTTCTTAGTTTTTTGATACAAGGTCTATGCAGCCCCTTTTGGCCTCCAAAATGTGATTCTCCGGCCTCGGTATCTCGGGTGCTGGGATTATAGGCTTGAGATACTAGGCCTAGTCCCGGCTTTCTTCTCTGGAAGAGGGTCTCAGTCTAGTTCAGGCTAAACTAGAACTGACTACATAGACCTAACTGGCCTCGAACCGGCAATCCTCGACTCTGTCTGGTGGATGCTGGGAACGCGAGCAAACTCCACCACCTCAGCCCTGTCTTCTGGAACAGACGCTGTACTTTGTTTCTAGTCAACTGGCCTATTGTCTTTTTGAATCCCCCGGAGGGCAGAGATCAAGCCATGTGGTTGCATTGCCCTCTGGTGGTCATAAGGCCATTTCTGTGAATTTTCCTGACCGGCTTTTCCATTGTTCTTCCTGACTGCACCCCAACCCCAGGCTCAGACCTCCATAAGGACAAACCTCTCAGTCTGTCTGCTCATCGCTCTATAAGCAGCACCCGGAATAGTGCCTAGCACCCACAGGAGGAGTGAAGAACGCTTCCGAATGTCGCCCTACCACTGCATTGATACGTAACCTCCAGCGATGCAATTAGCTCCCTGAGTCAGTTTCTTTGTGGGTAACACGGAGATGCTGACACCGCACCCCTCCCCCCATCATTAACTGAGGGATGGGAGCTACAGGTTTGGGGGCCAAAGAACTCATTCCCTGCTTCTTCCCTTCTCAATCTCTGGGTGCGCTGATGATGTCACAGGGGATGGCAGTGGTCACCTTCACTCGGCGAGTCAATTCGGCCATTTGTAAATGGGTTTCACACTGGGCATGGGTCAGCCTTGAGAAAGGTCTAGCCCTAGACCCAAGCTGAACAGGAAACCAACCACCAAGTGGAACGAACGGGAGACTCCTCTCTGCCAGCTCCTCTCCAGCCCCCTGAGCCACACCTAGCCTCTCTTTGCCCCCTGACCCCTGAGCCTTCCAAAAGATTCTAGTCTGTACCCCAGCAGTTCTCAACCTGTGGGTTTTCACCCCTTTGGGGTTTGAACGACCCACAAGGACCCCTTTCACAGGGGTCCCACCTCAGATATCCTGTATAGATCCATAACAGTAGTAAATACAGTTAGGAAGTAGTAACGAAAATTGTTTTATGGCTGGGGGTCACCACGACACGGGAACTGCATTAAGGAGCACAGCAGTTGGAAGGTTGAGGACCACTACTCTAGCCACACTGGTGCCTGCTCCACCAGCAAGACCCACGTTCCAGTCTTCCCAGGCAGCTTCTTCCAACTCCCTGCAGCGAGCCAGCTCCTCTTCAGATTCCCATCCCCTCTCCCCTCCACCCTTCTCCATCCTTCTTCGGGGGACTGAATCGGACGTGGCTTATTTTCTAGCTTGAATCCGATTGTTCCTGGGACAGAGTCCAAATCTTCTGACCTACCATTTTGTGGTCTGGAGCCAGCCCATCCCCTGGTCATCTTGTTTTCCAGGGCCCTGCTTCAACCATTTCAGCGCACAATGTAAGTCATTACCTTCCGCTGGGCCTTCTGCCCATGCAGTTGCCTCTGCCTGGAAACCGGTGCCTCCCTCTGCTGCAAACAGAGTGTGAGCTGCTTTGGCTCGCCTAGAATCTATTTGCTTTCCTCCAGTAATTCCCCTCCTGGTTCACAGATTTCAGAGACACCTGGAAGGGCCTATCCACTTCTGAGTTCAAAACTGAGCTTAAAACTCAGCCGGACAGAGTTCCTTAAAGAATAATTGCAACACTATCCAGGCAGTGGCTTATGCTGGAATCCCAGCACTCATGAACGTTCAGGGATTAGTAGCTCAGGGACAGCCTTGGCTACACAGTGAGTTCCAGGCCAGCCTGGACTGCGTGAGCTAATGAGACCTTGCACAGCAATTCTGCGGAAGGGATGTGCACAGGGTGCTGTGTGATCCTGGGCACAGTCCACTCCGCTCTGTCTGCTCCGGCCTCACTCACTAACTTTAGAGTCTGGAGCTAGAGTTTGGGTCTCCTAACACTCATTCCTCACTACTGCCCCTCCCGGGCTCCGATACCACCCACAATTCTACAATTCCAGGTTTAGGACTCTCTGGTTACCAGAGCTCCCCTGCCTCCCCTAACCCCTACTCAGGGTTCACATTTCCTGTACGGGTTCTCAGCAGTGCCCGGGTCTGCAGGGACTCAGTTCTGCCTCTTTAGAAGTGAGGAGTTAGGGCTCATAAAGACCAAAGGTCCCTGGAGTTGGGCTATTTTGCTAAGAGCATCCATGCTGCCCTGGGAGGAAGGACAGGACCAGGAGGGGTGAGAGACGGTGAGTGCTAGCCCTTGTGCACCTACAGGCTGTATCTGTGAGAACGGCCGCCTTGGTTCAGAACATGGGCCAGCTCTGTCCAGTTCTCTGCTAAGTAAATCTCACAACTGCTGCACGACTGCCAAGGGCAGGGCCATGAACCATTCAGGCCTCCGTCTGTTGGGCTCCAGACTGTGAAATGTGCTTAGCACTCCCCTGAGTGACACCAGGTAGGAAATAGGGTCACTGTGGCCAAGAGCTGAATTGTCCTTGTAGCTAAGCAGGGGGAAGTGGGCTCTGAGGCAGAGGAAGCTCCCGAGGAAGCTCCTGGGAGGAGTCACCTCATGGACCACCAGCGCCTAGGACCTCTCATGGAGATGCTCCTCCTGGATCTGCCCGAGGATCTAGGCTTAGGTGAGCTCAGGGTAGCTCCTCAGACATCAGTCAGGGAGAATGTCCGAGCGAGATGGCAAACCTGATGCCACACACCTTCAAATCTGAGATCCCTCCTGGTATAAAGAAGTACCATGTACTTCCTACCAGTGTCTTGTTACCGCGCACGGCTTCTAATTCACATGTGCGGAAAGAGTTGTTCTAAGCCAGGTGCAGAGGGCATAGTGCAAGCAGCTGAGTCAGGAGCACATCTGAGGCCAGAAGTTCACGGCCAGCCTGGGCTACATGGTGAGGCAGGGCAGGGATGGGGAGGCAGGAAAGGAGGAAGGGAAGAAACAGAAGAGAGCACGTCAGACTGTGCTGGCAGCTTATTTCTTGTCACCTGTCCCTAGCTGCACATACAGGCCATGTGATGTCAGCTGCCGGCTGCCAGAGTTGTGCTATGAAACACCATCTGCTAAAGGGGCAACCTTTCCAGAAGGTAGAGTTCAAAAACAAGTGTGTGTCTTAGGGTACACGAGCGGTGCTAATTTCTAGCATTTACCAACCACTCACCGTGTGGTAGTTGCCATCAACAACCCAGTAAGGCCGAATATTTATTAGACCCATTTCACAGATGAGAAAACGGAGCCAAGCAAAACCAAAGTCAGCCCTGGCAAGTCACACAAGCTGGAGATGGCAGAGCTAGTGGGAAGCCTAGGTAAATTCGAGTTATGTCCTGTTGTCCTCTGAACCTAAAGATGTATGACCCAAGGGCCCAACAAGCCATAGTAATCCATTCTGGTGGCATCTTCTTCAGCTTTAGGACCGGCGAGCATGAGGCACTGGAATATCTCCTTCAGCATACAGTTTGAGGGAAAAATCCAGGGCTGGAGCAGCCTGGGTCAGCATTCCCAACGAGATGACATCAATGTTCGTCCCACAGAACTGGGGGAGGTTGTCCAGTGTGACACCCCCACTGGCTTCCACAGACACGTTGGGGAATTTGGCTTTAAGAGTAGCTGCTGTAGGGTGCAGCTCCTGTAAGATAGAAGCCAAGGGGAGGTGAGAGTCTCCCAACCCCCACCCCAAAATTCTGCAGGCCCAGCCCAGGAGTTGGGTCCCATCTCACCTCAGGCTTGAAGTTGTCCAGCATGACCAGGTCAGCCCCAGCCTCTGCTGCCTGCAAAGCCTCCTTCAGGCTGCTACATTCCACCTCTACCTTCAGGGGAAAGCCGGCTGCCTGCCGGGCCTTCAGCACTGCCTGCCAAGCCAATAGAGAGAGGGTGAGGCTGGGTAATCCGGCCCTGGACCCTGGGGGCCCAGAGAGCTGTGCTTTGAATCACACACAAAAAGGAAGTCAGCCTCCTCCATCTACAGACGGAAAGGCTTGGAACATCCCTGATGCTGGGATCACTTGTCACCAGGCAGTGGCTGGTCTCTGGTTGGTGGGACTGAAATGCTGGTCAGAGGCGGACCAGAGTGAGAACAGAGGCTCATTGGGGCACTCACCTTCTCCATGCTGCCGGCTGCCACCACATGGTTGTCTTTCACCATCACCAGCCCTCCCAGGTCATAGCGGTGGCATTCAGCCCCGCCTACTAGGAGCCCATACTTCTCTACCAGTCGGAACCCTGGCGTGGTCTTCCTCGTGCCCGCTACATGTCCAGCCCAGCCAGTGCTTGTGGCCACCTCCACAGCTGTCGCTGCCGCACTGGCAATCCCACTGCAGCGGGCCAGGGTGTTAAGGGCCACTCGTTCCCCCAGCAGCAAGTGGTGAGCAGGTCCCCTGACCTCTGCCACCTTGACCACAGGTACCAGCTTCGATCCCTCCGGAAGGAGCCAGGACACTTGGCAGTTGAGTTGAGTGAAGATGGCATCAAAGAAAGGTCGCCCTGCCAGAACCCCGGGGGATTTGGCCCACAGCACAGCCTGTGCAGGGGCCGACCCGGTAACCAAGGACGCAAAATTGAGACCTGGGCAGTCCTCTTGCAACCAGCTGTTCACCAGAGCTGCCAGACTTGCAGGGGGCAACAGGAACTGCAGACCTGGGAGGAAGCAGAGAGACCTCTGTTGGGATTACACTTCCTCATAGCCAGAAGCTGCCCCAAAACATTTGACAGCATGGGCAATAGGACACTAGCCAATCAGGGTGGAGATAGGACTTCCAGGGCCAGGCTGGGGCAGAGCCTGGGGTCACCAAGCTGATCAGGTTGTCAGAGAAAATAAAACTAGTTAGAAAAGAGTGCAACTGGTTAAAGCTAAACTTCGCAAAAGTATCAAAGAGTTTTATAAGGAAGCTGAGTTTGGTGGTGCAGTCTCCGTACTCTGGGAGGCTGAGGAGGAGCTCACCAGACCTGGTCTCAGAATAGTAGTAGTAATAGTAGTAGTAGTAGTAGTAGTAGTAGTAGTAGTAGTAGTAGTAGTAGTATGTAGAAGCAGGTGTTTGCTCCTTCGTATCATCACCATGCCTCCCTTTTGTAATTTTTTTTATGCATGCATATGTGTGTATATGCGTGTATATGTGTATATGTGTGTGTCTGTGTGTGTGTATGTATGTGTGTATGTGTGTGTCTGTGCCTGTGTGTATATGTGTGTGTCTGTATATGTGTGTGTGTATATGTGTGTGTCTGTGTGTGTGTATGTGTGTATGTGTGTGTCTGTGTATGCATGTGTCCGTGTGTCTGTGTATGTATGTGTGTATGTATATGCATATGTAGGTGTATGTGTCTGTGTGTGTCTGTATGTGTGTATGTGTGTGTGCATGTATGTGTGTGTCTGTGTGTCTGTGTGTATGTGTGTGTGTCTGTGTGTCTGTGTCTATGTGTGTGTGTGTCTGTATGTGTGTGTATATGTGTGTGTGCATGTGTGTGTGTGTCTGTGTATCTGTGTGTGTGTATATGTATGTGTGTATGTGTGTGTGTGTATGTGTGTGTTTGTGTGTGCATGTAGATGTCATTGCTCTTGAGTGGAAGTCAAAAGACAATTTGCAAGAGTTGGTTTTCTAAAGACAAAGTTGGTTTTCTAAAGGTGTAGGTTCTGGGACTCTAACTCAGATACCAAATGGCAGTGGCTTCTGTGTCCACTGAGTCACCTGTCACCATTCACTTGCTTTTAGCTTTAATTGACTTATAAAGAACCAAGGAGAGGTGAACCCTCTTAACACGTTTGAGTCCAGCAGTATTAACACTCACACATCTCGTTCCTCCTGCAGAATTAAAGCTCTGTACCCTGGACAGCAGCAGCTTCCTCCTCCTCTTCCCCTCCTCCTCTTCCTTCCAACCTCCTTTCTGCTGTTATGAAATCTGATTATGCAGGTGCTCAGATAATTTTTCTGTATAGTGTGTCCCAGGTGACACATTTAACAACTCATAAGCATCATGGCCTGCTATCTGAAATTTGAATTAAACTTGGCATCTTGGATTTTATGCATCCAACCTATTGTTGGGTCCAAAGCTATTTACCAACAAGATATTTAATGTCCTGCTGTTCTTTGGAGACATGGCTTGCTTATGTAGCCCAGGATAGCCTGGAGGGCCAGCTATCCCACCTCCTGAGTACTGGGGTCCTGCACATGCACCACTAAGACCCTCGATATTTAACAGCATGGGCAGCCAATGTGTGCACACCTGCAGGGTGCCCTGCCTCCTTTCCATCTGCGATACCCAGAAGGCTTAGCTATTTTTGCCCTGAAGCCTTTCAGCAGACCACAAGCTTATGCATCTTGCTTCCTAGCCGTCTCCAGACGGTGAGGATTTAAACCAGGTCCTTCAGCTTCTAGAAAACGCTCTACCACCGAGCCTCACTCACAGCCCAACACCAAGTATTATAAAGCTGGGAGAGTTCAGGTGTTTACAACAGAGAACCACAGAGAAAAGACAAATCAGCCGAGGGTGCCGGCACAAGGTGGCCATGGGTTCAGAACAAGAAACCTTAGTGCAGCTGCAAACTGGACTCGGGTATGTCGTTTTCCAGAGACAATAGCGAGGGAGTGAAGGGTAGAGCTGTGGTTTCTCTTAAGACCTTCACCTCAATGTGTGTTATCAACTGAAGGGCCTTTCAGCCTCCAGGGCTGCAGAATCTGGCTCTGCAGAGACAGAACCCAAACACAATGCAACACTGCTACCTTTCGGTCTGCACAAGAACTGCAGCCTTCACGCAAACTGGTTCCCTCTCTCCCCACCCCCTTTCACCCAAGCTGTCCTGGAATTTACAATGAAACCCAAGCTGGCCTTGAACTCCAGGCACTCCTGCCTCAGTTTCCCAAATACTTTTGGATTTCCATGTTGATCTCTCAGTTGCAGTTTTGATGAGAACTGTTGGGTTGGTTTAACCAGAAGGCCTCCTTATCCTCAGGACTTCCTGTTAGTAATTCTGTGCCACTGACCCCACCCCCACTTCTGTGCTCTTGGGCTGTAAATTCCCGGTAGCTTGCACTGTATTTAGAGTTCTGTTTTGAGTGCTTGCCTTACGGTGAGCGTTCTGTTTTATAACTTGCCTTCTGTCCACTTCTGCTTTGTTTGTTTTTCCAAGACTGGGTTTCTGTGTGTAGTCATAGCTGTCCTGTAACTCCCTCTGTAGATCAGGTGGGCCTAGAACTCAAGAGACCCATGTGCCTCTGCCTTGTGAGTGTGGGATTAAAGGTGTGCACCACCACCACCTCTCGGCCACTTCAGCTGTGTTTGACAACTCTGCCATTGTAAAAACTGAGGTGCACATCCATTGCACCAGCCGTGTTCTCCACTTCACCCCACTTCCCATTCAACTCCTGACTGGGCAGCCGCCATGGGGGTGGGTGGTGGGTCTCCTTGTCACTCTCAGGCCTCAGCCTGTGCTGGCTCACATTGTCTGGCCCCACAGTCCCTCTCCTTGCTCCTGTCAACCCTGTCCTCTCAGATCTTTCTACAGACCTCTGCTTGGTGAGAAGTCTCAGTGATGTCCAGTCTGCTGTAGTCCGGGAGCTGGCCCAGCAGGGGGCGCAGGCCTGTAATCCCAGCACATGGGAGGGTGAGGTAGGAAGATTTCAACAAGGATAGCCTGGGCTATATATATACAGTGAGCTCCAGTACATCGTGGGTGACTGTGTAAAATTCTGTCTCAAAAACAAACAAATATAAAACAAAGCAGCCAACTGCTGAGCATGGCGGCACCTTTGATCCCAGCTCGCAGGGAGTAGAGCAGGTGGATGGCTCTCTGCAAGTTGGAGGCCTGCCTGGTCTAGAGTTCCAGAATAGACTGGGACACACAGAATCTTGTCTTTAAAAGGCCAAAGACTGACAAGTCCACACTGCTATAGCAAGTGGGCAGTAGGATTTAGGCCATCAGAGAGTTCCCTTGGTAGAGGGACTCGGCCCGCAACTCCAGGACCTGACCTGAGTTTCAGTCTCGGCCTCTTACTGCAAAGGGGAATGAGGCAGAGGCCTGGGCTCCTAAGCTCTGAGGGGGTGATCCAGCAGAGGGTAGGCGTGTTGGCTAAAGAAATGACTGAAGCCTTCCCCAAGTGTGGTGGGCACTGGAGGAGATGCCTGTGTGTCCCCGAGAAGGACAAGTCAGGTTCGCCAGGCAGAGGTGGCTGCGTTGAGGGGATTTGGAGCTGAAAAGCAGGAAGAGGCGGTGAGGCTGGAGAAATGGAGGTTTGCCAGAGTCTAAGAGGATTGAGCTACTTAAGCTTAGAAACCTGGGCTGATCCCAGAACCATCGCAGAGCTGGAAGTGAACTGGTGTGGGTATGGTTTTTTCTAGAAGGATCACCTTACCCACCAAATGACGATGGAGTGGGAGACACAGGGAGGTTGAGGCAAGCAACCAAGAGCTGTAAGGCTCCAAGCTTAGGCAGCTGTGTAGGAAGGGAGGGAAGGAGAAGAGAGAGCTGCTTCTGAGGTGGGATCTGCCCGAAGTGGCAGCTGTTAGGTGTCAAAGCTTTGGTTTCCTGTTCCAAGTGGTTGAACACAGACCTCAGATGTCATCCCAGGAGAGAGGTTTGGGCAAGGGGAAGATGAGGGGAAGGTGGAAAGGTACCACAGTCCCTAAGGGCAGCCTCATCTGAGCCTCCCCAACAGGGGCTCTTCCCATTTCGAAAGCATAGAAACCAAATCTCGGAGGTGCCTATGATGCTGTGGTGAGGCTTCTTGAGGCACAGCTGGGGAGGGAACCAGGCGGTTCTCTGCAGGTGTTGGTGTAGTTGCCCTCGAGAAACATTGTGACAGAGTAGGAAGATGTGTCTGTTCCCAAGAGACCCTGGGGTGAGGAATAGCCAGGCTGTGGGCTGGTGTCTGACATAGCTTGGTGGGAGATGCAGGCAGAGGTGTGGTTGACGCATACAGAAGAGTCAAGAGCGGATGTTTGGGGGTTGTGGGGAGAAGATTCAATAAATAGTGCAAAGTGGAAGGCAGAAAATGGGTCACTGGACTTAGCAACTTAGCGCCTAAGAGGCCTTGGCTGAAGCAGCCAGGGTGATGTGTGATGGAAACAGAGTTGCAAGGTCACAGTAAAAAAATTACACGGTGAGGTGAGGAAGCGGAGGCGGTGGGCGGGAGCACTGGCTTCAAGTGCGGAGCAGGGCCCTCCACACAGCAGCCTGGCTGGAGGCATCTAGAAAGGTTGTTTTAACTCTCAGCTGCCCCCTCTCACTGTAGATCAACTGCATCAGAAGCTGGAGGGTTGGAGGGGGGCGATCCCAGGCATCTAAGTGGTCCAAGTCCCACTCACATCCTGACAAAGACTGATACATATGCTCGTAAGTTAAGAATAGTGCTCAGAACCAGAGACGGCTAAGGTAAACGTGACCGCTGCCTAGCGTGGTAATCTCAGTCTGATCCCCGGAGAACTAACTCTCACATGTTGTTCTCTTGACCCCATGTACGTGCATGTGCGAATGCACACGTGCGCGCACACGCGCACACACACACACACACACACACACACACACACACACACACGAGAGGAGGGTAGGGAGAGACAGAGACAGAGACAGAGAGACCAAGAGGGTGTAAATGAATGTTAGATGCAGCAGCAGCAGCAGCAGCAGCAGCAGCAGCAGCAGCAGCAGCAGCAGCGAGAACCAGGATATCGCTGGGTGACACAGTACTTTGAAGCCTGCTGCAGATCCCGGCTGAGCTCAGTTCTCACACTCAGAGGGGTGAGTGTTGAACCTATGCTCATTGCCAAGTCATGGAGTCAGCCCCAGTGCCCATCAACGGAAAGGTAAATGAAGAAGACATGGTTGTATATGCACAGGGAAGGCTTAGCCTCCAACAAGAACAAAAGTATAGCATTTGCAGGAGAATGGTTAGAACTGGAAATCATGTTAAGGCAGACACATTTGTGGACTGTAGACTGAAAAAGCCATGAAAGTAGAAGGGGGTTCTGTGGGGGAGGGGGCGGGCTTGAGGCACGAGGCAAGAGGGTGATTAGCTGGTGAAGAGCAAAGTACCAAGCAGCCCTGTCTGAAACTTTGTACAAATAACATATGCTGATCAACGGGGGTGACAGGGGCGAGAAGAGACCAAAAAAACAAAAGCAGCAAGGCTGGGCATCTCGGCTCATGGCTTTAATCCCAGCACTTAGGAGGCAGAGGCTGGTAGATCTCTGTGAGTTCGAGGCCAATCAAAGCAACCAGTGAGACCCTGTCTCAAAAGGAGGAGGCGGCTGGAGCGGAGCTCAAGTGTAGCTACGGTCCTGATTGCAACCAGGGCCCACCCCAAAGAGCTGATGCTTAAAACCAAGCGTAACGCGGTGGCACTCAGGAGGCAGCAGCAGGCGGATCTCTGTGAGTTCCAGGCCATCCAGAGCTACATAAGACCTTGACCCAACAATAACAACAAAAACCAAACACACAAAAACTTTAAGGTTAGGGGCAGCAAGATAGCTCATTAGGGAGAGACTCTTGCCACCAAGCTTACCCACCTGAGTTCCACCCCTGGAACCTACATGAGGGAAGGAGAAAAGCTACTCCCATCTCTACTCTATACCGACAGACAGACAGACAGACAGACACACACACACACACAGATGGGTTATTAACTCATTCTTCAGGATCTGAGAACGAAGTCCTCAGCTTCTTTCTGCCAACCCTTCCCTAAAGACTACCCTTATACCAGGAAATTCAGATGCTGTGTTGGAAAATAGAATGTTAGAACAAAAGACTTTTCTAGGGGTTGGGGATTTAGCTCAGTGGTAGAGCGCTTGCCTAGCAAGCACAAGGCCCTGGGTTCGGTCCCCAGCTCTGAAAAAAAGAAAAGGAAAAAAAAAAAAAAAGATTTTTCTAGTTCTATTGTTTAGGGTTGCAAGAACACAATGGCTAGGAACCAGAACATATATTTCTTATCCTATTTTCCTTAGATTTATTTATTTTGTGTGTTTTGCTTCCATATATGTGTATTCACTGCACGTGTACCCTTGAAGACCGGAAGTTGTTGGAGCCCCTGGAGCCAGAGTCACAGATGGCTGAGCCACCCTGTAGGTGCCAGAGACAGACAGAGTCCCAGTCCTTTGCGAGAGCAGCAGGTGCTCAAACTCCTGAGCTGTCTCTCCAGTCTCTGGGTTTCTTTTTTTTTTTTTTTTTTTTTTTTCTTTTTTTTTTTTTTTTTTTTTTTTGAGCTGGGGTCCGAACCAGGGCCTTGCGCTCTCTAGGCAAGTGCTCTACCGCTGAGCTAAATCCCCAACCTCAGTCTCTGGGTTTCTTGAACAGCAGTAGTGGAGATCTGTGCAAATGTTGGTCCCTGGGCCCCAGCAGGGGATTAGGGTACCATGTGGAAGGAGGAGCATGAATCTAATTTCTGGCAGAGCTTCTCAGTCTGGGAAGATCAATCACCACTACGCACTTGTGCCCGCCATACCAGGGCACTGGTTGTGTGCTGTCATAGATCCTACCTACAGTCCCTACGGTACACAGCAGTCATTATCCACTATCCTTCATGTCACACAGCAGTCATTACCCACAGTCCCTCACAGTACACAGCAGTCATTACCCACAGTCCTTCATAGCACACAGCAGTCATCCCTCACAGTCCTTCCTAGTACACAGCAGTCATCACCCACAATCCCTCATGGTACATAGCAGTCATTACCCACAGTTCCCCACAGTGCACAGCAGTCATTACCCACAGTCCCCCGCAGTGCACAGCAGTCAATACCCACAACCCCGACTGTATACAGCAAATACAGTATTTATAGATGGAAAACTGAGGCTGGAACAGGAAAGGGAAACTTCCTCAAGAGCAGAGCTACAGAGTGATGAGGCCTGAAGCTTGACTGCTCTTCCTCTCCACAGTGAGCACTTTCTGGACAACCCAGCTGCTTCAGCCCCCACACTTCCCCCACACAGCCATCTTGGAGACGTGCTGCCCTGGTTGCCTGTTGTAGGGCACACTGTTCACACTATTTCCACTTGAGAGAATAGACAAACACATGTGGTGTTCTTTAAGGCACGTCGGCTCACATTTCCAACAAAAGGGATTTCGGAGACAGTTCTGAACATCCAGGATCTCCTAATTAGCAGCTGTCCCTGGAAGGCACTAACTTCAGAGGGAAGCTTCACTGAGCTTCAGGGGGAGGAGGGTGGGGCTGGTGCAGTGAGCTGCGGGACAGAGACAGCTGTCAGCTGCCGATGACCATAGTCCTCCCCACATTATCTGTGGAGAAGTTCCTCCTAGACACCTGGACCCTGGAAAGAAAATCCCACCCAGCTATAAACCTTATCTCTCATGGATACCTTTAAAAAAAGATTTATTTATTTAATGTATGAGTACATTGTAGCGCTCTTCAGACACACAAGAAGAGGCATTGGATCCCATTACAGATTGGTATCTGGGGGAATAAAACTGATAAAATTGACATGGCAGCCATGATATGTAGCTAACTTGCTGGAGTGCTTCCCTGCCATGCAGGATGCCCTGGGTCCCATCTCCAGCACATCTGTAATTCCAGCATTTGGAAATGGAGACGGAACAATCAGAAGTCCAAGCTCACCCTTAGCAAAATAGAGAGTTTGAAACCACCTTTGGTCCAATGAGATCTTTTCTTTAAAAATCTGTCTTGGGGTTGGGGATTTGGCTCAGTGGTAGAGCGCTTGCCTAGCAACCGCAAGGCCCTGGGTTCGGTCCCCAGCTCCAAAAAAAAAAAAAAAAAAAAAAAAAATCTGTCTTAAGGGCTGGAGAGATGGCCCAGTGGTTAAGAGCACTGACTGTTCTTCCAGAGGTCCTGAGTTCAATTCCCAGCAACCACATGGTGGCTCACAACCATCTGTAATGGGATCTGATGCCCTTCTCTGGTGTGTCTGAAGACAGAGACAGTGTACTCATATACATTAAATAAATAAATATTTTTTAAAAAATTGTCTTAAATGAACAAAATAAAAAAGGTGTTTCAGGTGTGGTGGTACTACTAAGATACCGAGACAGGAGAATTTCAAGTTCAAGGCCAGCCTGAGCCATCTCTGGGATCCTCACCTGAGGTTTAGATTAAATACAGGGCAAGAGGCATGAATAAACTAAGCAGTCCTGATTGAGGTGGTTCAGCCCCTCATTGCTGCTCCTCCAAGGTGGTCTGACCAGTAACCTGCGTGCAGCCTCCTTCCTGGACACACGCTCCCGGTCTGGTGCTCCTGAGCGTCAGCATGAGGCTCCCAGGAAATTCTAAATTTTTTGGAGATCATTATTTGCGTAACGTCACAGCCAAAGAGAAGGCACAAGTATCTCCTTAGGCTAACTTCAATCTGACGTTGGGTGATGGCCCAGTGGTAAAGCACTTGCTGTGAAAGTACGGAGATCCCCAGAACCCACGAATAACACACACAGAAGCCAAACTAAGGGGAATGGCTCCTGAGGAAACACCTCTAGTCTCTACATGCACGTATACCCGTACCACCCCAACACACACACACACACACACACACACACACACACACACACACGCATTCAGAAGCAAAAGGACTCTCACCAGGTCACCAGGACACTTATAATTTAACCTTCATAACCACAATTATACCCATTTTATAGGTAAGGAAATGAAGGTACAAAATAGGGTAAGTTCACACAACTGGGCAGTATGGGCTCAGTCCTGAAGCCAGGCTGGCCATGGGGGTCCCACACAGCCGGCCACGGAGAGGGAGAGGCAGTCACTGGTCTGGCTCTGCTTTGTCCTCTTTTTCCTGAGTCATGCCTGCAGTCACCTTAGATCCCAGGAAAGACAGAACTCTGGAGACAAAGGACCTGAACGGCCTCAAGCAATGGGTCCCTCGTTCCACCACCCTCCCATGTGCCCACTGTCTATGGTGGTAAGGCTACACCAGAACTACAACGGTCTTCTTGGGGAACCAGAGTGCCCTGGCAAAAACTTCCTCCAGGTCAGAAAAGAGAAAATGGTGGGCCAGACCACATGCTATATTAATACAGCGCTCTCCGAGATTCCAGGCTTGGCTCCCGGCCTAAGGAAAACGGTGTGAAGTATGAGTCAGAAACATCTGGACTGCAATCCCAGCTCCGCCCATGGTCCCTGGGGCTCTCTGAAAGGGAGTGTCGCAGGGTCCCAGAGCTGCCTGTGGTGAGGGAGGGGAACAATTCACATCTAAATCTGAGACCAGCCACCAGCTGGGAGTCTCTCAGCTCCATTCTTCCCTCTGCTTCCTTGTTGATTCACTGGACAAACAGCAGGTGGAGACAGAGGCTTAGCCAACACCGATCCTCCCCATAAGCTCCTTCCAAGTACCCTCACCTCCTAGGGAACAGAAATGGTTTCCAAATAGGACTCAGTAGAGCTCCTGTCACCCAGGGCTGGAGCGGCACACACACTTGGAGGGAGTGAAGGATGATTTGAACATAGAGTAAGGGCAAAGGGGAGGCTGCAACCACAAGGGTGTGCTTCTAAAGGTCACATCAAGGTCACGAGGACAGGGCTCAGAGATGCTCAGTCCTGGCCCAGTGTGACCACTTTATCTACTGGCCCCCAGGTACTTCTGCAGCGGCGACTCCCCAGCCTGAGTGTCACTCCCTTTCCTTGTCCACCTTGCCCTGGCTTATTTTATGCAGGTCATGGTCCTCGCCAACCTTCTGGCTGAGCCGGAGTCAAACATCAGACTGTGTGTCGGTCACATGTGTGAGGCAGCAGTGGACCAGAGCCTTGAGCACAGGATGCTCTGAAGAGGGAAACAGAAGAGAAAGGACCAGATGCTGTGAGGTAAGTTGCAGGGATGTGAGCACTGACTCTGAGAGGCCAGTAGGGTGAGTGGGAGGAACCTCCGTCTCCAGCTCAAGAGGATGAAGAAACAGGAAGAGAGTCTGACACACCAAACATGGAGATGGAGAGTAGGGGTTCCAGAATCTCTCAGGAGGCAGAGGCAGGTGGATCTCTGAGTTCAAGGCCAGCCTGATCTAGCGTGAGTTCCAGGACAGCCAGGGCTACACAGAGAAACCCTGTCTCAAACAACAAAATACAGAGGCAAAGTTGAGGCCCCTCTCTACCCTGTTTCTGGGTTCCGGCCCTTTGTGATGGTGTTTAATCCCATAATTCTCTGGGAAGACACTATTTCTAATTTACCAACAAGGAAACCGAGCACAGCGAGGTGAGGTATCTAATCCAGGTGACACAGCTGTTGAGTGTCAGAAGTAGGATTTTATGTAGGTGACCCTGGGGTCACCTCTGAGCTCTGTGCTGGGGAGGCCATAGAGGTGTCCATGGAGGGAGTGTGTGTGTGTGTGCGTGTGTGTGTGTATGTGCATGTGTGTGCATGTATGTGCGTGCATGTGCATGCACACACATCTGAGCCTGTGTGTGGAGGCCAGAAACTGATTATCGGCGGATTTTTCTTTTTTCTTTTTCAAGACAAGGTTCTCACTCTGTAGCTCTAACCATATTGAAACTCACTCTGTGGACCAGGTGGCCTCAAACTCACAGACATCCACCTGCCTCTGCCTCCTGAGTGCTGGGGTGGGCATGCGCCACCACACCTGGCTAATGTCTACTGTATTTTTCTATCATTCTCCTTTTTTTTTTTTTTTTAAAGACAAGGTCTCTTGCTGGATGAACCTGGAACTTACTAACTCCCCCACACCCTCAGTGTGAGGACTGCAGACTAACTTTTGTGTGGGTCCTGGGGAATCCAACCTCAGGTCTTCGTGCTAGTAAGGGTGGCACTTTTACTCTCTCCAGACCCCATCCTTGAACTCGTGTGGTTTTAATTTACTCTTATTAAGAATTCACATCTGGAACCTGTTGTGGACCACACACCAGTAAGGTTGGCATTTGAGAGGTTGAGGTTCATACGTTCAAGGTCATTCTGAGCTACACAATGAGTTTCAAGCCATTTTGGGCTGTGAGTCAAGACCCTGGAGATATGGCCTTGCATATCAGTGAGGCTGGAGAGATGGCTCAGAGGTTAAGTCCTCGCTGTTCTTGCAGAAAATCTGAGTTCTGTTCCTAGCACACAGCTCACCTCTGCCTGTCACTGTAGGGAGATCCAGTGCCTATGGCATCTGGCAACCCCACACACGTACACATACCTCCTGTCATGCATACACATAGTTTAAAATACTAAAGAATACCCTGTCTTAAAAATAAACGAAACCAGGCACACACCTTTAATCTCAGCACTTGGGAGGCACAGGCAGGAGGATTGCTGAGTGTTCCAACCCAGATAGGACTCCATAGTGAGGCCCTGTCTCAAAAATAAAAGAATAATCAGAGTGGAAAGACAGTTCAGGAGGCCCCTGAGCTCCATCTCCAGAGACATACAAATCTTTCTCAGTAAAGAACTCAAACCTACAGGGGCCAGCCTGGACACCTGCTCCTTGCCACCCTGAAGTGTCTTCCAGATGCAGAAACCCAGGATCCTACTGGGTGAGTCACTTCCCACACTGCGAATACTCCTGGCCTCAAACCCAGGTCAGTGTTAACGTTAGGAGGGAAAGGTAGACCAGGCATAACACAAGTTTGATCCCAGGACTTGGCAGACAGATGGAGGCAAATTTCTGTGAGTTTGAGGACAACTTGATCAGCACAGGCAACTCCGGGGATTCTAGCCAGACCTACAAACCCAGAGCACGCTCCACAGGCAAGCCTGAGGAGTTGCGTGCAAACCAGCAGGAAGGGGTGGAGGATGGGGGAGGAGGCCCTAGGGAGGAAAAAAAAAACCCCACAAAAGATTCAAATAAGAGTGGCATACCTTGTTGATGGGATTGCAGACTGGTACAACCATTCTGGAAATCAGTCTGGAGGTTCCTCAGAAAATTGGACATTGAACTACCTTGAGGACCCAGCTATACCTCTCTTGGGCATATACCCAAAAGATGCCCCAACACGTAACAAAGACACGTGCTCCATTATGTTCATAGCAGCCTTATTTATAATTGCCAGAAGCTGGAAAGAACCCAGATGCCCTTCAACAGAGGAATGGATACAGAAAATGTGGTACATCTACACAATGGAATATTACTTAGCTACCAAAAACAATGACTTTATGAAATTCATAGGCAAATGGATGGAACTGGAAAATATCATCCTGAGTGAGCTAACCCAATCACAGAAAGACATACATGGTATGCACTCATTGATAAGTGGCTATTAGCCCAAATGCTTGAATTACCCTAGATGTACAGAACATGTGAAACTCAAGAAGGATGACCAAAATGTGAATGCTTCACTCCTTCTTTAAAAAGGGAACAAGAATACTCTTGG
Source organism: Rattus rattus (assembly GCF_011064425.1). NCBI lineage: Eukaryota > Metazoa > Chordata > Mammalia > Rodentia > Muridae > Rattus > Rattus rattus. Next base: position 74,772,210 of record NC_046155.1, on the reverse strand, counting down.
CAGGGAATAGGGAGGCAAAGTTTAGAACAGAGGCAGAAGGAACACTCATTTAGAGCCTGCCCCACATGTGGTCCATACATATACAGCCACCAAACTAGATAAAATGGATGAAGCAAAGAAGTGCAGGCCGACAGGAACCGGATATAGATCTCTCCTGAGAGACACACCCAGAATACAGCAAATACAGAGGCGAATGCCAGCAGCAATCCACTGATTGGGACCCCTGTTGAAGGAATCAGAGAAAGGACTGGAAGAGCTGAAGGGGCTTGAGACCCCATATGAACAACAATGACTACCAACCAAAGCTTCCAGGGACTAAGCCACTACCCAAAGACTATACATGGACTGACCCTGGGTTCCAACTTCATAGGTAGCAATGAATAGCCTAGTAAGAGCACCAGTGGAAGGGGAAGCCCTTGGTCCTGCCAAGACTGAACCCACAGAGAACGTGATTGTTGGGGGAGGGTGGTAATGGGGGAGAATGGGGGGAACACCCTTATAGAAGGGGAAGGGGGAGGGCTCAGGGGATGTTGGCCCGGAAACCAGGAAGGAATAACAAATGTTGGGGTTGGGGATTTGGCTCAGTGGTAAATAGCAAGGGCAAGGCCCTAATCCCCAGCTCAAAAAAAAAAAAAACAAAAAACAAAAAACAAAAACACAACCCCAAAAAAAAAATAAAATAAAAAAAAAAAAAAAAAAAAAAAAAAAAAAAAAAAAAAAAAGCAGTATACCTACTAGGGTGGAAGGTCTTAAGCATGCAGAGCAAGTACTGGATCCCGAGTACACCCCAGCCCCAAAGCTACTGCAAGGAGGAGAGGCTGTGAGGATGTAGAAGTCTGTCCACTCTCCTGCAGCCTGTCCTTGCTGCACTCTGGACTCAAGCATGTTCTGTGACTCCCGAGATAGACGCTGTGTCCTGAGCACAGGTTCTGACTTCATCCCCTCCCCCCACTCTACGGCGATGAGGCCGGACTTTGCCTCTGCTTCTCTTGGCTGCTAAAAAGGGGCAGAGTTCAGGGCTGCTCGCCTTTCCAAGTCCCACTACCAGTCCGTCTGACCCCAGCACAGCAACCCCATCTGTTCCCGAGCTTCTGACCTTCCGTAGGGCTCAACACAAAAGGAACGGTGAAACAAGAGGACGACTTTGGGGTTCAACCAAGTCAGAGAGAAGCAGGCTTTGGAACAAGGTCCAAGGAGAGGTCTTTGGTGCGCGGGCGGGGGAAGGGTCTTTAGAGAAGAGAGAGGGAGGCAGATGGCTGGAATAAGAAGAGGAAGGGGCAGTAGGGGACATGAAAATCAGGAACAGAAAGCAGAGACTTAGGTCACCTTCAGGGTCCATGGTGACTTGGAGCAGCCAGCGGGTCAGTGTGTCCACTACTGTTCAGATCGAATGCTCCCAGAAGCTGAGGCTGGGGGTGGGGCTGCCAGAGAGAGGGTAGGGAGGGGCTGATCTGGGTCAGTCCTTCCTGAGAGCCCTCCCAGTACTCCTCATGGACCCTCGCTGAGTCAGCCCCATTGTGAGCTCCAGAAGCAGTGGGAAGTGCTCAACTGTGAGATTTAGAAATTCTGACTCCTCTGGCACCAAAGAGGCCCTGTTTTCTCCCTCTTCCAGCCCTCCTGGAGCTCCCCTCAGAGTGCAGGGCTATGAATGCCCGACCTCACTCTCCTGTGAGAGCCGGAAAGCGTTGTCAGTGGTGCGCTGGGAAAATCATGGGCCCTAGACCTGCAGTCAAGTCTCAGTATAAATTCACCTGCCTGTGTCCTCAAACCCGTGCTAGGATTAAAGTATGCACAACCACACGTGGCCTATTCTCTTTTTATCTCAAATACCTTTTCTGAGGGACAGAGTAGGAACCCCACAATTGTCCCCTGACCACCCCCCCACTCTTCTTTCTTGAGAGCTACAGTTTGAACGTGTTCCTTCAAAGTCAGTGTGTTGAAAACTTACCCCCCAAATTTATAGATATTTGGAGGAGGGGTTTTGGATGAGGTTGTAAGGGTGACAGTGGAGACCGTGGCCTCAGTGACTTTATAGTAAGACCCAGCAATGTTGCATGTTCTGGATCCTATGTGGCTCCTAGCTCTAAATCTTTGGTCATGTATGCTTAACCTGGAGTACATATGGGAGCCAGAAAACTTGAGATGGACCACAGGGGTGGCTACCTAAGCGTGAGTCAGTAAAATAGAGAAGGATGGAAGCAGGGAAGGTCAAGCCTGGGGGAGAGAGGAGGTTAACCAAAATAAAAGGGATGCGGAAAAGCTATAGGGAAATCATCTTCCAACCCAAGAAAAGCTATTAGTGAAGAGAGTAGAACCTGAGACGTGAAACTAGTGTGTGTGTGTGTGTGTGTGTATGTGAGAGAGAGAGAGAGAGAGAGAGAGAGAGAGAGAGAGAGAGAGAGAGGGAGAGGGAGAGGGAGAGGGAGAGGGAGAGGGAGAGGGAGAAGCGGGGGCACTCAGGGTTAAAGTGGAGAAAAGAGATTCAGGAAAGGAGTGGGGGAGGGGTAGCCCAAACTAAGCACATATGAGGAAGCATTGCAGAAATGCACTGATCTAAAAGCTATTTTTAAATAAGTAATATTTTTAAATAGGGAGTTGAGCAGAAGTACCCTGCATGGGTGGACAGTGCTTCTCAGAAGACATGAATTATTAAATGAAAAACGTCAGTGCCAGGGGTGGGCCTCTTCCCTCTGAGTTACTACTGGTCAGGGAGCTCCAGATGCTCCAAACAGTTGCTGCAGGCCATGCCCCACAGCTACAGGGTAAGGCTCTATCGCTGACAGGACCACTCAGAATGCAGAACATGACGAGATTGACCTTGAACTGATCAGGAAACTTTCTCCCTCTTGGCTAGTCTGATGGTGCGATGCAGGCTTCTGGAATAGAAAAGACACATGTCTTCCCCACAGCTGGACTCTTCATGCTATAACTGACAGGGCAAGGTGCAAGCGAGGGTGGTGGGGTACCTTTGGAGCGTCCATGCCAAGGTACCACTGAGAAATTACTCCATGAAACAGATCTAGTAAAGAGGTTATTGAGGAGGAGAGAACGAGAAGGACAGAGGGGCAGACTGACTGACAGGCAGACAGACAGAGGGAACAGGAGAAAGAAACATGAGACAAGGCAGAATGCCACAGGAGAAGACAGAAGCTCTGGGGTGTCTGGGAGCCCTTTTATGCACAGCACACACCTGGCACACCTGGTGGTGGCAGGGGATGATGTAGGCGGATGCTAGGTCCCTGGGAGCAGGCCAGAGAGACCGGCTGTTTGCTGGCAACAGCACTGCCCTGTGGGTAAGATGTGATCTCTAATGTTATGTGTGTCTTAGTAGGGTTTCCTTTGCTGTGCAGAGGCATCATGGTCAAGGCGACTCTTATAAAGGACAACATTTAATTGAGGCTGGCTCACAGTTTCAGAGGCTCAGTCATTATCATCATGGCCGAAAACATGGCAGTGTCCTGGCAGGCATGGTGCTGGAGAAGGAATGAAAAGTTTCTACATCTGGATCCAAGGCAAGCAGGAGAGTCTCAAAGCCCACCCCTACAGAGACACACTTCCTCCAACAAGGCCACACCTAATACTGCCACTCCCTAGGCCAAGCATATTCAAACCACCACATAGTGGCATGGCAGTTCCGGGGGCGGGGGTGGGGGTGGGGGAACATGACCAACTACTTGTTTGTTTGTTTTTGCTTTTAGGTGAAGCTTGCTCCACAGGAAGGATTCCCTGCCGGGTACTATAAACCTGTTCCCAGGTCCATGACTAGAGAAGACTGTGGGGCCTGTGGTAGACTCTACTGCTGTTATTTCGTTAAACGGCCATGCTGTCAAAAGAACTGCATTTTAGTATTTGAGGTTATATCCTTAGATGTGTACTATGCTCAACTCATGCTGGCTGTAAATAACAGTGCTTAGCAGTGGATGGATCGTCTAAATCAACCCCCACCACCCGTGGCTCAGGACACATCATGGAATAGAGGGTAGAAGAGCCCTGAAATGCCACGTTTTGATCATCTCACAAAAGCTGTGGATGTCTGCACAGGAGCCAGCCAGTCAAAATGTCATCATTGAAAGGTCCCACCCTGACCAGAGGAGCTGTTGGCAGTTGATAGATAGATACTGAAAGAGGGGGAGAGAGCCACTCTCCTCTGGGGACATGGCTGCTAGTAACTTTTTTTTTTTTCCAAAACCTACTTTTAATGATGGTTCTTAAACGATTTAACCTCCCTTGTAGCCCACCACCCACCAGAGGTATTGGAAAAGAAAGGACACTGAGGAAGTGGACCTGTTTAGAAAGGGTCTTTGGAGCAACCCCCATCTGTGTTGTCTGGAAATCAGCAGGTCAGTCCACAGGTCGGCTGTTACAGCTCAATCTACTTGCGAGCACTTCACAGATACACTAGCCGTCCAGTTCGGTAGAGTTGGGATAGCAAACAGAGATCAGCAGTGGTGGCACGACCTAGCAGAGACAGCCAGGCCCCAGTCTTGGCACAGGTCAGCAGGAGGGATCAGGAGGAGTGCCAGGAGAAGTTTTCTACTGTACCTTTCTTAGCAAGGCAAAGATCAGAAGATCGGGGAAGTCACAAGAGCAACAAGAGTTGCACAGCTAGTTCTATAAGCAAGCCAAGCTCAGTCCCATCACTGTCCATGCAGTCCTATTGATATCCTTCCAAATACCAAGTGTCCTCCACAGGTCTTACCTCAGTATGTGATCTGTCTTAGAGGACATCATTCTCAACAATCAGCCACGTCTGAGGAAGCTGTAAGAAACTGCATCACACCACCAGAAGATTTTTGGTGCATTTCTCTGTATGGAGTCCCAACAAATGCAGCTCAACTACATAATGTAAGGCAGACCAACACATGCAAAGAATCCTGTGTCACGTGTCCTTTCACGTGCTTGCTTTAGCAGAACGTCCTTTCGCCTGTGTCTGCTTCAGGAAAACCCTCCTTACCGTGTTTGCCCCAGCAAAACGCCATCCAACACAACCGACTTTCCAAAGAACCCTCAGGTTCCACTTCAGCTGCTGGTAGCTTGCTCATGCCCCAGGGGACGGCCACACACCTAGGCGAGTGTGGGCAGCGCAAGCCAGACTCAGAGTTCTGACAACAAAATCTGAATAAAAGGAAGACAGGAAGCTGGGAGGGACATGGGATGGAGGCACTATGGGGACTGGGAGGCAGTGGTGGGTAAAAATGATCAATGTGCTCTGGATAAATCCATCCCCTCCCCCAAGACAGGCCCTAACTGGGTAACCCTGGCTGCCCTGGAATCCACTGTGTAGACCAGGCTAGCCTCAAGCTTGCATTGATCCACCTGCCTTTGTCTCCCAGGTGCTGGGGTTGAAGATTGTGCCACCACAATGAGTTAGTGAATGATCTTTCTAATAACAAGAAAATATTAATTAAAAATATAATCTAGGGGGCCAGAGAGATGGCCCAATGGTTAAGAGCCCTTGCTACTCTTGCAGGGGACCTGGATTCAGTTCTCAGAATGCATAGTACCACTCACAATCATCTATAACTCCAGTTCCTGGAGGATCTGACACCATCTTCTGGCCTTGAGAGCACCAGACATCCATGTTTTACTTACATGCAAATACTCATACATTATTAAATGGGGACTCCTTCGCTTCCTACATTATAAAATAAAAGAAAATAAAAAATCTTAAAAAAAAAAAAACTCTAGGAGCCAGATGTGGTGCTACATGCCTTTAATCCCAACGCCCAGAGAGCAGAGGCAGCTGGATCTCTGAATTGGAGGTCAGCTTGGTCTACAGTGTATTTTTTTTTTTGAAGATGTATTTATTGTATGTATGTGAGTACACTGTAGCTGTCTTCAGACACACCAGAAGAGGGCATTGGATGTGCATTACAGACAGTTGTGAGCCACCATGTAGTTGCTGGGATTTGAACTCAGGACGTCTGCAAGACCTGTCAGTGCTCTTAACCACTGAGCCATCTCTCCAGCCCTACAATGTAATTATATATAATAAATAAATCTTTTTTAAAATCTGGGCAGAAAGATGAAGTGAAAACCTCTAGTTTCTTTGGAAAGTCAGTTATGTAAAATGATGTTTTGCTGAAGCAGACACAGGTGAAAGGATGTTTTGATATAGCAAACACTTGAAAGGACCCGTGTTGAAGGAGCATAACTGTGACCCCACAGACAGTGGGAGACGAGCATTGAGCATTGGTTTGGTTTGCTCCACCTCACTTTTCTTCGAATTACCTTCCATAGCTAAACTCGTGGTAATGCTGCCTTTTGAGAGAGAAACTCACCCAAGAACTGGTCATGAGGTTCCTGTGGCCATTCGCCGATTCCACAGCCTTGACCTAGGCCAGTTGTCGAGCCTGGCAGTTTCTTCAGGATTGACCTACAGCCGCCTGGTGTCTGCTGCTGAAAGGACTGGACTGTAGCTGCTGGTTTGTGCCAGTTTTCTGAGGACTGGTCTGCAGCTGCTGACTAAGAAGATGGAGCTCGCCCCCACAAAGCTATCGCTGAACAGGTCCACTTCCCCCACATCCTAATAACTTTTCTCTTCCACTACCTCAGCTGGATGGTTGAACCCTTATTAAAAGTAGATTGCAAAAATCTTATGCCTACAGAAAGAACTTTGTGGTTTTTTCCTTGTTAATAGATTGTTAACTAAAATACGGAGATGCTTAACGATACAAATAAGTAGGTCGCGGGTGGAAGAGACAGCTCGGCTGAGCACTGGCTGCTTTCGAGGTGACTGGCTTTCCATTCCTAGCTCCACATGGTGGCTCACACACATCTGTAACTCCAGTTCCAGGAGATCTGACACTCTCTTCTAACCTCTAAACAGGCAGGCATCTGGCACACGTGTGATATGCACACATACACTCGCACAGGCAAAACACTTATACACATAAAGTAAATCTAAAAATATGTTGATGCAATAGTAAATATTAACATCATGTTTATGTTTAAAATTTGATTTCATCATATTTTTAAAATTTTAAGAAGAAAAAGGAGAAGCAGAGCCTGCATGCTCTGTGTTCAGGGGCAATGTAATGCCCTCCCCTGACCTCCCCTGACCTCCCCTGACCTCCCCTGACCTCCCCTGACCTCCCCTGGCACCAGGCACACATGCAAGGCACACACAGACACACAGTCAAAGCTCTCGAACACGTCAAACATTAAATAAAGACTTATGTACTTATGTATTTTATGTATATGAGTGCTTTTATCTGCATGTGGACCTGCAGGCCAGAAGAGGTTCTCAGATCCTATTGTAGATGACTGTGAACCACCATGTGGGTGCTTGGGAATTGGACTCAGGACCTCTGGAAGAGCATCAGATATTAAATAAATAGTTCTAAAAATGTTTTTAAAGAAAATGAAGGGGGGTGGGAGGAAGGCGGGGGAGAGAGGTGAACCTGGGAAGCTCTCACCATCCTGAGATAGAAGCTCCTGCTCAGGCTTAGCAGGGTCTCCATTTCTTCACTGGAAACCATTCTTGCTACAGTCTTCTGGGGACTGATTACCAAAGCCTCTGGCATCTTCCAGCACCACACCCTACCCCACTTCCTGTGCCCCTTAACTGGGTGGGGAGTAAGGTGAGTTAAACAGCCCTGGGTGTGTAGAAGTTAAGGGTTCCTCACTGCAGGCCCTTTCACCTCAGTCCCTTGCTTGTCTCATTTTGGATGGGGAAGTACATTCCACCACCCTTCACACTGCTGTTTCCTGTCCTCCCAGCCACTACCGTTCTCTCCTGGCTGATCTTCTGTTGTTATGTTTTTTTTTTTTTTTTTTTTTTTTTTAGTTCTTTTTTTTTTGAGCTGGGGACCAACCCAGGGCCTTGCGCTTTCTAGGCAAGCGCTCTACCACTGAGCTAAATCCCCAACCCCTTGGTTTGATTTTTAAGACAGGATCTTGCTGTGTAGATCAGGCTAGCCTGAAACTTACTATGTAGACCAGGCTACCCTCGATCTTCTTGCCTCAGCCTCCCAAGTACTGGGATCACAGGTGTATTATGCTCTAGGTCACCTTGAAGCTTTTCCACCTTGAGTCCTGCACTTCCTTTCTACAGCAACTCTTCCAGTTTGGTATTCCCTCCCTGAGGTTGGGGATTAGTTGTTTTTTGGTTTTTTGGTTTTTTCTGAACACCCAACTAAACTACATTTCCCAGCATTCTTGGTGCTGAGGCCAACACAGTACCGGATTCTGGTTAATTGTTGTGTGTGTACAAGTGCTACCACTTCTTCCAGACTTTTATATAAGCCATCTTGCATCTTTCTCTTCCCTCCTACAAGCTGCTAGAAAGCAGAGCCTTTCCTGACCTAGAAGAATAACACGAGTACAAAATGGAAGGAGGCTAAGTCCCCAGATGGTCCGAATGCCAGCAGTAAATTGTTACGTAAACAGAAACACCTTTGCCTCCTCCCCATTTAAAAAAATATGTATATGTGTATTTTGCCTGAATGCACATCTGTGTACCACCTGCATGCATGGTGCCCAAGGAGGCCAGAAGGGGGGTGTCAGATCTCCTGGGACTGAAGTGACAGTTGTGAGCTGTCACATGGATGCTGGGAATCAAACTAGGTCCTCTGGAATTATAGTCAGTGCTGTTAACCACTGTGCCATCTCTCCAGCCTTGGCCCTTTCGAATTTTTGATTAATTAAATTGTTTATTTATTTTGAGACAGGTCTTTCTCTACATAGCCCATTCTAGCTATTCTTGAATTCACTATGTAGACCAGACTGCTCTCAAGCTCGCAGAAATCTACCTGCCTTTGCCTCCAAACTATTAGAATTAAAGCATGCGGGCTGGAGAGATGGCTCAGTGGTTAAGAGCACTGACTGCTCTTCCAGAGGTCCTGAGTTCAAATCCCAGCAACCACATGGTGGCTCACAACCATCCGTAATGAGATCTGATGCCGTTTTCTGGTGTGCCTAAAGACAGAGACAGTGTGCTTATATAGTAAATAAATAAATCTTAAAAAAAAGAATTAAAGCATGCATATGGCAGGTCCCAGCCTCTAGACATTAAAAAAAAATAGTCTTGATATCTATGTAGCTCAAACTGGGTTCACGCCTCAGCCTCCTGATTGCTGGGATTATGGGGCAGGCTAACATAACATACAGACCCCAAATGTCAGCATTCTAACTCAAGGGTTTTTTATCGCTGGCACAGTGCATAGCCTATTCAGTAAATGATATAACTTCTCTATTCATACACCTAACCATTATTACAGTTGGTCATAAATGGGTCACCGTAGTTCATGCCTGTAAATCCAGAGGGACACTTGAGTCCAGCCTGGGCTACCCAGAACAAAACAACAAACAACTAGAACCTCTCTCCAACCCCGTAGCCCTCGTTGCTAGGCCGCTAAGCATCTCCAAAGAGTATTTCAGAATCCATTCCTGTGCTTGCACCTCTGTGTGGTAACTGTGTACTGGGCAGCCTGGGTTCTCAAGCTGCATAGATGACGCAACATTGGAAAGCCCCCTGCTCTGACATCCTCATAGCCACACAGCCCGGTCTTGGAACTCAATGCCCTGAGTGGGATCTCCAGTGCTGTACATGTCAGGTACGGTGGCACTCACCTATAATGCCAGCATTCAGGAGGCAGAGGCCATGGAGAGGAGGGAGGTTAAGTGGGTCAAGGTCAAGGTTAGGGAGATGGCTCTGTATATAAGAGCACTGGCTGTGCAAACTTGAGGACCTGAGTTTGGACTCCCAGCACCTATGTGAATAAGCCGGGTGTGGCCATGCTCTTCTATAACCCCAGTGCCTTAGAGATCGTGGAGATAGAGGGTCTTTGCTGCTTTCTGGTCACCAGCCAAGTCTCTCCCCGACCCCTCGAATGCCTGACAGCTCCTGGTTCAGTAAGGAACCCTGTCTTAAAGAAATATTGTGAAGACTGTCTATACAGCATATATGAACATAGCATTGTCATGAGAAAATACACACATAGATACACACACACACATACACACATACAGACACACACAGACAACACACACAACACACACAGACACACACACAGAGACACACACAGACAACACACACACAGACACACAGATTCACACAGACGCACACACCACACACAGATACACACACAGACACACACAGACACACACAGACAACACACACAGATACACACAGAGAGACACACACGGAGAACACACAGACAACACACACACAGACATACACATACAGACACACACACACACACACGCAGACACACAGATTCACACAGACATACATACCACAAACAGATACACACACAGACACACACATACACAAACAACACACACAGTTCAAGGTCATTCCCTACTATATAGTGAGTTTGAAGCCATTCCTTGGTCATAACTGTCCCCCAAAACAAACCAACAAATCAAAACCATACAGCCTAGTCATTCCCGCCGTCACAGGAGTGGAGACAGCAGGAGTGGAGACAGCAGGATTGACATTTGAGTCAGAGCTTCATGGTTGAGGAGGAGTGTGGTGAGAAGTCATCCGGGTGTACTGTGAGGACAACTGGAGGTGGGCTGACTTTGGGCAGAGTCTGCATAAACACAAAGGCAACCAGGGAGGCTCTCTTGGCTCAGGATTGGTTCTGTTTTCACTGGGATCTTGGCCAAGGTACAGCCAGCCTGTCTTGATGTCACAACCCCTAGGTTACACAGGGCTCTCTTGTAACTCACTGTTGAGAACACTAGATGGCGCACTGAGAGCTCCTACTCATTACAGTCCTAAGGAACCATTCTCTCCTGATTTAGTTTCCACTTTGGTATTTTAGAGCCATGTGATCATATTCCTTTCTTGCTTGTTAATAGTGGGAGATTTGTCCCCTGCCACAGTCTGAACATGGTGGGTCAGAGCGGAAGAGGCCCTCCATCCCTGCCCCTGGGAGCCCTGTCTTTCCATCCTGGCTTTGCCTACCCCCACTAGATAAATGGTCAGGGTCAGCAATGGGAACAAAAAGAGAAGTAGCTGTTCTCATTGTTAGGAGAACAGAGCTCTCATAGCTACACATTGACCTCTTCTCATGTGGGATTTAGTAAAACATCTCCTATCCAGATCTTCCATCTGGAATTTTCACTTAAGAGAATAGAGCTTCAGGGCTGGAGAGATGGCTCAGTGGTTAAGAGCACCGACTGCTCTTCCAGAGGTCCTGAGTTCAATTCCCAGCAACCACATGGTGGCTCCCAACCATCTGTAATGGGATCTGATGCCCTCTTCTGGTGTGTCTGAAGACAGTGACAGTGTACTCATATACATGGAATAAATCTTTTTAAAAAAGAGAGAGACCAGAGCTTATTTGAAGCTGTGATTCCCTTCCTTTCCCTCCCGCCCTTCCCTTCATTCTCAGAGCTGACAACAGAATCCAGAATGCAGACACTAGGCAAGTGCTCCCAAGTTCCATAACCATGGTCTTTTTTGTCTGGTTGGTTGAGTTTGGTTCTTTACATCTCAAAAAGATGAGTTTCTCTGTGTAACACCCATGGATGTCCTGGAACTCACTCTGTACCCCAGGCTCAAACTCGAAGATCCACCTGCCTGACTCCCAAGCACTGGGATTAAAGATGTCCACCACCACGCCTGGTAAGATTTATTTTCATTATTTATAAGGCAGCGTATTTGTCGTGTGCATCTGTGTTAGGGCGCATTCATGAGTGCTGTGTCCATCAGAGGCTAGGGGCATTGAATCCCCTAGGGTTAGAGTCACAGGCGGCTGCAGTCACCTGACATGGGTGTAGGAACTGAACTTGGTTTTGTTTTTTATTTTTTTTTTGAAGATGTATTTATTGTATGTATGTGGGTACACTGTTGCTCGCTGTCTTCACACACACGCACCGGAAGAGGGTATCAGGTGCCCATTACAGATGGTTGTGAGCCACCATGTGGTTGCTGGGAATTGAACTCAGGACCTCTGAAAGAGCAGTGTTCTTAACCACTGAGCCATCTCTCCAGCCCCAGAACATGTTCTTAATGGCTGAAGAATGTGAGACTCAAGGCAGGACAGCTCAAAGTGGCAGTATTAACAATGTACTCGGCTCTGGTGATAAAGTTTATAGTTTAAAGGAAATTTAAAAGTGGGAGAAGATGGCTTGGTTGCTAAATTTCTAGATGCACAAGCGTGAGAGCACCCGAGTTCCATCCCCAGAACCAAGAAAGTGAAACTGAGCTGGGACGCTGGAGAGGTGGCTTGGTGGTTAGGACCTGGGACCAAGTGCAGTTCTTAGCCCCCACATGGGATGCCTCACAACTGCCTATCACTCGAGCTCCAAGAGCTCTTATGCCCTTTTCTATCCTACACACACAGATACACAGATATGTAGACACAAGGGGGGGGGAGATATCAGTCAAAGCACCCAGAAACTTAAGAAAAAATGAGATCTCAAAAGACAAAACCTACGGATTTTCCGACCCTGACAGGCCAGCCGAGTCCCCTGCCCCTTCCCTTCCCTGAGAAAGAAAGATACCTAAAGGATGCTGCCTGTCCTCAAGGCTTGTCCTCCCCTGGCCTCATTCCCCAAGCATTACACAGGATCCCAAGGTGTAAAGAAAACCCCCTGGGCTCTGACCTGGAGCACTGGGCCCTCTGAGTCATGATGTGGTGTCCTTAGTGGAGACCCTTACTTCCTGCTCAGGGACTACTCACGATGGCCGGCTGCAGGACCCTGGATGCCAAACTCAACCAGGGAAGTTTGCTTTTTGTTTGAAACGGGGTCCCACCCTGGAACTTGCTATGTAGAGCAGAATGGTTTTAATATACTAATTTTTATTTTGTATGCAATGGTGTTTTGTCTGCATGCGTGTATGAGGGTGTCAGATCCTCTGGAACTGAAGCTGCACACAGTTGTGAGCTTCTGGAAATTGTCCCCAAGTCCTCTGGAGGAACAGCAACTGTTTTAACACCGAGTCACCTTTCCCGCCCGACATCTCCCCTCATGCTTTTTAGGTTTGTTTTTTTAATTACTTTATTATATGTATGTGAATACACTGTAGCTGTCTTCAGACACACCAGAAGAGGGCATCGGATCCCATTACAGATGGTTGTGAGCCATCATGTGGTTGCTGGGAATTGAACTCAGGACCTCGGCAGTCAATGCTCTCAAGCACTGAACCATACAACCCCCCCCCTTTGTTTTGTTTTGTTTTGTTTTGTTTTGTTTTGTTTGAGACAGGCGTTCTCTGTATAACAACCCAGGCTGCTCTGGAACTCACTCTGTAGACCAGGTTGGCCTTGAACTCAAAGGATCTGCCTGCCTCTGCCTCCTGCGTGCTGGGATTAGAAGCAGGTGCCCCCACCACTTGGTTGTTGCGGTGCCCTCAATGACTGAGCCATCTACCCAGCCCTATATTATTTAGCTGTTGAACTACCTGAGTTCCAGGTCTTACTTTTGAGTCAGGTTCTCATGTAGTTTAGGATGGCTTCAAACTTGCTGTGCAGCCCAGGGTAACCTTTAAGTTCCTGATCCTTCTGTAACGTTTTCCAAGTTCCAGCAGCAACAGGCTTGTTCCACCAGGGCTGGCTCAGGGTTTACGGTTTAAAATGACTAAAGAAAGGATTTTGAGCTCTTCCCCCGTCGTCCCTTCTCTCCCCATTCTCCTCCCTCCTTCTCTCCACGTGCTCATGGCTGCCCTCTACTCCCCCCCCACTACCCTCTCTTAACTCCCCTCCCCATGCCCTAAATGAACTCTATTCTATACTAAAAAAAATTTAAAAAGGATTTTTTTTTAACATTTTGCCACAAATAAATATCCGAGTGGATAGTATGTTAGTCACTCTGACTTGGTTAAACATTGTGCATATATTGATGTAGATGATACATATGTACCTCGTAAAACTGAACAATTATTGCACATCAATTCAAAATAGAATAAAAATGTGCCTGGGTATGGCTGAATACTCCTGTACTCCCAACACTTGGAAGGCTGACATAGAAGGAGAGTGAGTCCCAAGACATCTGGGCTAATGGTAAGATCCTGCTTGTCTCAAAACAAAAGCAAAACCAATACTCAAAAATAAACCTTTCCAGGGCTGGAGAGATGGCTCAGTGGTTAAGAGCACTGGCTGCTCTTCCAGAGGTCCTGAGTTCAATTCCCAGCAACCACATGGTGGCTCACAACCATCTGTAATGGGATCCAATGCCCTCTTCTGGTGTGTCTGAAGACAGCTACAGTGTACTCATATAAATAAAATAAGTAAATATTTAAAAAAAATAAACCTTTCCTTCTTAAAGGAAATGATAGCTTGATATGGTGGTGCCCACCTGTAATCCCAGCACTTGCCAGGTAGAGGGAGGAAAGTCAGGAGTTCCAGGCCAGTTGGACATCAGAGGCTACAGGTCTTAAAATACAAAAGCAAGCAAGCAAGCAAACAAACAAACAAAAACATCGCAAAGCAAAAAACCAATACTAGAAGAGGAGGAAGAGGAGAAAGGGGGAGGAGAACAAAAATAAACTAGACCGTGGGACTGGGGCTGTAAAAGGCTGTCAGAAGGGCCAGGCGGAGGAGGGACCCACTAGTGGGAGAGTCATGGGCTAAGGACCAGGGGAACCAAGCACTGGGAAACTTGAGGATGTCTCTAGACATGTTGCTGGCAATAGGAAGAAGAATGGCACTGACGGTCTACAGAGGCTCCATGGAACAGATGGGATGCCCCTGTCCCTTCTATCCCAATGCTTTCAGCAGCAAACTCAAGCCTTCTGAGACTGTCTCCGCAGCGCTCTTCCAACCACACCCTCCATGGCTCTCTAAGAAACGTCTGCTTCACCATTTTTAAAAAGATTTATTTATATGCATATAGATATTTTGCCTGAGTGTATGTATGTGTCCCACATGTGTACCTGGTGCCCTTGAGGGTCAGAACAAGGCACTGGATCTCCTGGAACTGGAGTTGCAAACATTTGGGAGCGGCCATCTTAGGTGCTGGGAATAGAACCTGGGACCCCTGGAAGAGCAACCGGTGCTCGTAACCAATGAGCCATTTCCCAGCCCCCTCACCAATATTTTTCATAACTGTAAAAGTAAAGACATTTATTGTGTAAAACAAAGACAAATTAGGTGAAAAATCACACTTAAATTCCCCTTTAGGAGGACCGCACTAAACATTCAGGATGTAGCGGCTATCACAAATGCAATAACACACATGTATTTACAGATCATTTACTTCCCCACCCCGTGTCAGCCGCAGGCATTTCTGAAGTCATTACACATTTCTGAAGACAAGGCCAGGATGTCACAAACACAAGCCACTTACTATGGTTTCATAACTGACGGAGTTCAAACGGTCTCCGTGTTTTACATTTCCCTGTTTCTGTTTGCCTGCTTTTTTCTTCTTTTTCTTCTTCTATTTTTGCTTTTCTATTGCTTACTGGGTGCTCGCTCTCCTGAGCTGAAAGACACCTGTGTGTATCCACCATGATCTCTGTTCCACTCACTTATATATTTTTGCATTACTAATCTTTGTGTTAAATGCCTTCTCTCTTGCTAGCTGCCAATACCTCATCCATCCATCCATCCATCCATCCATCCATGGGAGCATGCACTCAGTCCTTGCTGCTTGCCAGGTACTGGAGCCACTAGAAAGAGAGATATGGCCAAGACCCTGGGACAAACATTAAGCTTCCTTGTCTTCCTTCAGAGGTGGAATACCAATAATTTCCTAGTTTTGGTCCTCTTGTGACACTTTTGTCTGTCAGGGCTGAGGTCCTGTTGCGTGCCATCCACCATCTCTACCCCATTTCCTTGTCTTCCTCCCTGTACCTGGAAACCTGTAATACCTCAGAAGTGTCAGTGGAACATGACAGGTAGAGCCATTGACCTCTCAGCTTGGTGACATTCTCCTCTAAGCCTGAAATAGGGACATTCGGTTTGGCAAAAATCAGCCACAACAGTTGTTATGTTCCTTAAGGGACATTTGCAACTCACTTTAGCCATCTGTTATAGCTGCTCCACACTGCGCCTATAAGAAATGGGTTTGGTGTGGCTCAGGTGTGCCCATCTTGGCCCTTCCTCTTCCCACAGACTTGGGGAGGAGACGATGATGTGGTGGCAGCTGATCCTTGTCCCTTTCCACTCCTCGTCCCCTCCCTCCCACCTTCCCCTTTTCCACCCAGGCCACACACAGCCGCACACACATCTCTTTTTGTAGGTCAGGCTGTTCTCAAGGACAGTGTCCTCTGACTCAACAACTTCCCCTTGCACAGCTCTTCCAGCAACCAGCTTTGGACCACAAGTCGGGCTGGTATCAGAGTCAGAAACAGCACAATTGTGGTCTGTCCCCTCTCTACACCTCAGACTCTTTGGGCATCCATGCCCCACCCCCTGAGCCTGTCTTTCATTTAACTCTTTCTTATTCCAGAGATGGGAAGGACTTCAGAGGAAACGGACAAATTGAGCCTGTAGGGAAAGCATCATCAAAAGCAGTGGTTTTGCACCACCCAGTCCCTGCATTGGCTGATTCTTCTCCCCTTCTTGCATGGGTGCCTGTTGGTGAGTGCAAAGTGTGGGTGTGGCCTGTGCTGGTTGAGGGAGCCTTTGAGGAAAGGCTGCGGCAGCTAAGCTGAAGAACTCATTCTTTTTTTTTTTTTTTTTTTTTTTTTTTTTTTTCGGAGCTGGGGACAGAACCCAGGGCCTTGGCTCGCTAGGCAAGTGCTCTACAGCTGAGCTAAATCCCCAACCCTGAAGAACTCATTCTTGATGGCACAAGTATGGAGACATTTAGTCCCCATCATGTTTGCATTCTTTTGGGGAACTACAGACAAACTTAGGTTTTCAGCTGTATCCTGTCTGAGCACAATGAAGGGATCTGAGGGCTTGGCAGCTCCCGTGCCCCTCCCTTTGAACTCACCAGCATCTGCCCTGCTCTCTCCCATGGTCTATACTCACCAGTACTGTTCACAGCCATCATCTAAATTGTCCTATCTTGCACATAAACCATACTTCCGAGTGGACAAAGCAGGTGCAGGGACCACATGGAGCCAGAAACTCCCTTCATCCCTACCTCCAGAAGTGACTGATCTCTGGCAGGCTCCCCGCAGCAGCTACCGGCCAGCCCAAAATCCGAGTGCTCTAGGAAAAGTCACAGGTCACAGTTCACCCAAGAGCAAACTGGATGGCTACATCCAGGCTCTAGGCTGTCCCCAAAGCAAATGGTGGTTGAGAGGCAGTCCTCAGGGGGCCCCTCCTCCGGAGTTTTCTGGCTTATCATTTTCATTCTTCTTGTCGGATCCCAGCATTCCAAGGGGGATCCTTGGAAAATGTGGGTCAACTAAGCTTATCTTCTGGAGATTCAAAGGGAGCACAGAGGAAGGGAGGTGGAAAACAGCGGGGGTTGGAGGGGAATGAATGGCTGAATAATGAATGAACGAATGGATCTGGTCCACAAATATTCACAAATGCAGAGTGAGAGGCAGCTGACAGCAGGATCTGGGGTTAAGGAGCAGGCTAGATGAATACCGTTACTCATAGGGATTGAGGTGCAGCCCCATCTTTGGCTTGTGGCCCGTCAGAAGTTGGGGTTTCCACAGCTTCATCCTCACTGCCTACCAGAGGCTCTTCCTCCCCCTTCAGGTTGGGACCCGTCCCAGGCTTCAGCTCTTCTAGTGCTACTGAGCCCTGGCGAGACTTCCGTCTGCTGAAGAAAGTGGTGAGCGTGGGCCGCTGCCCGGAGCCATCCGTCTCCGGCGCTCCGGAGCTCTTGTTGCCCCCTGACCCTGATGCGGTGGTGGCCTCTTCGTCAGGAACCCGAGCTGGCCCAGCCCAGGCATCCACCACACCATTTCGTTTTCCACCTCTGCTCAGGGTCAGGGCCCCAGTCCTCCGCTTCTGCCTCTGGCGCCACAGCAGCAGTAGCGCCACAAGGAACAAAACCACCGCCAAGGCAATGAGCATGGGAACCAGCAACATGCCACTTGATCCTGGGCGTGGTGGCACGGTGGTTATGGGATTTGGGGTAGACGTTATGGATATTTTTGTACTGGAGACTGGGGTGCCACCGGCCACACTAGAACTCTCCACAGAACTGGTTGCTATGGTGGCAGGGAGTCCATGTGTCTCTTTGGAGAGCCCCAGAGACCAAGTAGCCATAGTGACTGGAGGACCACTGGTCTCGGAGCTTACAGTTGTAGCCACAAGGGGTCCACTGGTCATGGTCGAGCTTGTCACAGTGACAGGAGGTGCACTGGTCCCTTTAAAAGTTTCTGAAGAGGTAGATGCCACAGCACTGCTTGTCACAGGATTAGTTATGGTGACAGGAGGATCACTGACTACACCTGATGATTTTGGAAACAGTACTGATGATGCCTCGGTGGAAACTTCCTGAGAGGTTGTAAGCTCAGGTACTGGGGTGTTCCTGCTGTCACCAGCTGGTGTCAAAAAAGAAGACAATTCTGGAGTTCCCAAGGGGGTCGAGGAAGCTGGGACAGTGGTCTGCCCCCAGGGGCTGATACTCTCCTTAGGGCCCCCTGTCACTGGCACCGTAGCAATTGATGAGTAGGTACTCAAGGCTTCAGAGGTACTTGGGGACTCGCTATTCGAAGTAAATGGCAACATCGTCGTCGTATTCGGCAGATTTTCTTGGCTTACCACCTGGGCCCAGAAGCCCCCAAAGAGGAGGAGAAGAAGCAAGGCCATCTTCATAGTGACAGCCGGGAGCAGGAGTTGGGACCTGAATGTAGGGAAGTTACAGAAGAACACACAGGGGTTGGGGAGGGAAACCTGGCCAGCCCCCTCCTTCTGCCCACTTCCCTGCCAACTGCCAAGCCCAACTTGTGGTTTAACGTTTTTTTCCATTCTTGCTTTCACTATTATCAGAGACAGGGGCAACAGATGGCGCCGGTGACTCCCGCCCTGGCCGTGGCAGCTCAGACTCCAGGGCAGCCATGTCTTCCTGGCCTTCACTCATTGATCCAGCCAGTGGCTCTTGACCCCTTTTGCCCTCACCCTATTCATCTTTTCAAACTATAGGCATATTCCTTCATCCTCTAAGCACGCCACCCCCACTCTCACCCCCACCCCCACACCCACCTAGATCAGATGTCTTACCAGCTTAATGGCTAAGGCACACGGCCAGGGCGAGTACCTCCAGTTCTTCCTGAGGCTTTGTCAGGACTGGGGCAGACTGAGCCCCAGGGGGAAAGGAAGTGGGTCTTGGCTCCACCCACTCCACCCCTGCATCCTGCCCCACCCATTCCTTTTCCCACAGTTGACTGGGGGACCCAAGAGTTCAATAGCAGCATGAAGGGGTGCTCGGGGTCCAGAATGGGAATTCTTAGGTTTTCACTGGAGTATAGAATGTCAAAGAGTCAAAGATGGGTAGGGACGACTAGGGGATGGAGTGGAAGATATGGAGCGGAGAACGGTTTCCTTTCCATCTGCTGTCCCTCAAGATGTTTGGCTAGGACCTGAGATGGTGGGTACATTTCCTGCCGAAGAGCTCCTAGGAAGTAGCCCGGCCAGGGGAGCCTTTTGACTCTGCTCATGGTCCTGGTCCTGAAAGGTTTTTAGGTTGCTGAACCCTGCCAGAGCCACGAGGAATTGAGGTCACTCCTGGGGTGTCGCCCCCCCCACCCCCTTTTAAGATGGTACTAACACTGCACGTGCTAGGGTCTTAGATAACTAGGAGGGCTGGAGGGATGGCCCAGAGGTTTGGAGCCCTTGAAGGAGACCCGATCAGTTCCCTCTTGGTGGCTCACAACCAACCATAATCCAGGGGATTTGACGCCCTCTTCTGGCCTCCGAGGGCACCAGGCACCAGCGCACATAGGTACAGACAGGCACTCATACAAATATAAAGATAAATTAAGATTTACTTAACGGCCAGGCCTGGTGGAGCACACCTTTGATCCCAGGACTCAGGAGGCAGAGGCATGCGGATCTCTACGAGTTCCAGCCCAGCCTGGTCTTAAAGAGTGAGTTCCAGAACAGTCAGGACTACAGAGAAACTCTGTTCCGAAAGAAAGAAAATAAAAAGATTTATTTTAAAAAAAATCTTCTAGAAAGACCTCTATTAAAAAATTAACTGGGCTGGAGAGATGGCTCAGTGGTTAAGCGCACTGGCTGCTCTTCCAGAGGTCCTGAGTTCAAATCCCAGTAACCACATGGTGGCTCACAACCATCTGTAAAGGAGTCTGTGGTGCCCTCTTCTGGTGTGTTTGAAGACAGCTACGGAGTACTCATATAAGTAAAAATTAATAAAAAGAATTTTAAAAAATTATCCATGGACTGGAGGGATGGCTCAGTGGTTAGGAATGATCCCAGGGCCTTGGAGCCACGTAAGTCCTCTACTGAGCCGCCACCCCCAGCTTCAAAAAGGAGATCTTTGCTCTCTTTGTTTGAATGACTTCTGTCACCTTATTTGGGTTAGGAAATAGATTCTTATGGAATGTGCTGTTTCAGAGCTTTTCCTCGTAAAGAGTCATAACTGATTTTTATTCATAAAAATAGTTCTGTGAATGATTAAAAAAGAAAAACATGGTGACTCTTCTGTGAGGGGCCCGCACCCACACTCTCAGGCGTGTCCTTATTTCTGAACACCTTTCTCTTAACTCTAGATCTTACAGATCTATATTTTTTAAATCTCCAAAACAGGAAAGAATTTTAAAATATATTTTAAAATCTGTCAATAAACCCAAATTCTATCACAACAAAAGGACTAAATCGGTTGCTGGCAGCGGCTGGACTGAGTTAATCTGGCAAGAGACTCCAGGTCAGAAGCAGGGCGTGGCTCATGGGGCAGCAGGCAGCAGGCAGCATGAGAGCATTCATTTGCATGGATATTCTTAAGAGTCCAGGGACACTGGGCTGGAGAGATGGCTCAGTGGTTAAGAGCACCCAACTGCTCTTCCAGAGGTCATGAGTTCAATTCCCAGCAACCACATGGTGGCTCACAACCATCTGTAAAGAGATCCAATGCCCTCTTCTGGTGTATCTGAAGACAGCTACAGTGTACTTATATATAATAAAATTAATAAATCTTTAAAAAAAAAAAAAAGAGTCCTGGGACACACAAAATGGACCAGATTTATATCCTGCGTACAGCAGGTCCACCCAGGAATACCAGGCTTGCAGGAGGGTGCTTCATTTATAGCACAAGTAAGCAGGCTACTCTGTGTCCCTTTAGGGAAGTACACCTTGCTGACAAATGTACCCTTGTTACAAATGGCTTGGGGGGACAGAGGTTGGTGCCTTACATAGTAGACACACCCAACAAGCATGATCAGGGCTGCTCGGACCTCCTGGGTTGCTTCTCCCAACAGTCAACTGAGAGGCTCACATAAAAAGAAAGGCTACCTATAGCAATCAGGCACAGTGGTAACATGATGAGATCTTAGCCCTAGGGAGGCTGAAATTTTAAAAATGAAAATGAAAATCGAAGCCTAGCAGCACACACTTTTAATCCCAGCACTTGGGAGTCAGGGGCAGGTGGATCTCTGTGAGTGCTAAGCCAGCCTCGTCTACAGGGTGAGACCCAGGACAGCCTGGGCTACACAGAGAAACTATCTCAATAAAATAACACCAAAACCAGCACCATGCTCATGGGCAGATAAGACTCCTGTGGTCGTGGCTGTGTGTGCAAGTTCTGCATCCCACTGGGCACTCTTGGTACCGAATGTTAGTTCAGAGTAGACATACAGGGGTACATTTCACGTCTATCTGCATAACTGCCGGATAGCTCGTAGCATGTGTCACAGCAGAAGTCATCTCTCTTGAACATTGTTTACACCCTTTCCAGAGTTTCCGGATTAAAGCAAAGCTCAGAAAATGGTCTCGGTTTCCCTTTTTTCGTATTTTTATGTTCTGTATTTTGGAGTTTTTGTTCGTTTGCTTATACAAGATTTGCATATTCCAGGCTCAATCTGTATCTGAGGATGACCTGATTCTCCTGCCTTTGCCTCTGGTGTTTTGAGGGGCGTGTCGCCTACCCCAGTTTATGTGGTGTGGGGGATCTAACACAGGGCTTCTCAGCCAGCTCCGCTATAGCCCCGGCCCAGCACTGATTATTTTTCTGTGACTATGATGTTTTCTTTTTAAAATTATGTCTGGGTGTCCTGCTGGCATGAATATCTGTGTGCTGTGTGCATTGTGGTGCTGAAGGACGCCAGAAGAGGTCGTCAGAGTCCCAGGAATTATGGATGTTTGTGGTGGGATTAAACCTGGGTCCTCGGGCTGGAGAGAGGGCTCAGTGGTTAAGAGCACTGACTGCTCTTACAGAGGTCATGAGTCCAATTCCCAGCAACCACATGATGGCTCACAGCCATCTGTAATGAGATCTGGTGCCCTCTTCCGGCCTGCAGTCACATATGCAGGCAGAATGCTGTACATAAGATAAATAAATAAATCTTTAAAAAAACAAAAAACAAAAAACCTGGGTCCTTCAGAAGAACAGCTAGTGCTCTTGACCACAGGGCCATCTCTCCAGCCATGTGCTGTTTTAACAAGACCAACCAGGGATGCTGGAGGACAACTATAATCCTCCCAATGGGGGGCTTGGGACAGAGGCTGGAGAATCAAGAGTTCAAGTCACTCTAGACTTCATAGTAGCTTCAAGGCCACTGTGTGATACATGAGACCCTGTCTCAAAAACAAAACAAACAAACAAACAAACAAAAAAAGAATGGCCAGTGAGGGGTGGGGCAAGGGGACAGCAAGAGGGCTATGGCAGGTAATGGTGGGAGGGAGTGGGTGGAGCAAGGTATGGGCAAGCAGAGTGGGGCAGCCAGGAATGGAGGTGGGGAGAGTGGGGAGGGGTCAGAGGGAGCAAACAAGAAAGAGATAGGGTGGGGATGAGGGAAGGAAGGAGAGAATGGAGGTAAGGAAAAACAGGGAGGGGGAGGAGGGAGGAGGAGGGGGAGAAGTGGGGACAACACCCCATTGTTGGGTGTGTGTTTCTTTTACCATTGCAAACAGAAAAGCAACCAACTGCCAAGAATTAGCAGTTGTTAGTTTAGAGATGGAAGGGTATGGGGCTTGAGATGGCTCAGAGGGTAAGAGCATCCACCGCTCTTGGACGGACCCTGTCTCAGTTGCTTGTGCTCACAGGGCAGCTGTAACATCTGCCAGCTGTGTTCATCATACACACCAGCTGCACAAATCTCTTACGGGTTTGTTTGTTTGTTTGTTTGGTCTACTTTTTTAAATAAACGGATAGAACACAGGGCTGGAGAGATGGCTCAGAGACTAGGAGCACTGGCTGCTCTTGCAAAAGACTCAGGTTCCATTTCTACCACCCGTGTGGTAGCTCATGACCACCTATAAATCCAATTCTATGAGGTCTGACCCTCTTCTGACCTCTGACACCAGGCATGCACATGCCTTACTTATGTATATGCACATACATCTACTTGCATATAGGAAAATACTTATACATATAAAAATATTTTACATAAAGTGTAGACTATGGCGGGGGTTGGGGGATGTTCAAAGATAAAAAGGTACCCAACTTTAGAAAGAAATTACTGGGGCTGGAGAGGTGGCTCAGAGGTAAAGACCACTGACTGCTCTTCCAGAGGTCCTGAGTTCAAATCCCAGCCACCACACAGTGGCTCGCAATCATCTGTAAATGGGATCTGATGCTTCTTCTGGTGTGTCTGAAGACAGCTGCAGTGTACTTATGAATAAATAAATCTTTTTAAAAGAGAGAGAGAAATTACTGAGGCAAAAAATTAGGTTTGGCAAAATGGTCATTTCAAACGAACTGCTGCTGATAGAGTTGAAGGAAGATTGAACAGTTATCACTGTGTGCTGAGTGTCAATCACTCTTGACTCAGGAGACAGCAGAAAGGGAAAGGGTCTGGCTGAGGAGGCAAGGCTCGCAGTAGTAGGGAGGCAGTGAGGAGATGGATGTGGAGGCGGAGCCACGATGTGGAGGCGGAGCCACGCCCACCATCAGCCAGGCTCCGTGCAGACGTGCAGACGGTTATTTGCCCCATTTACCGCCTGCCACAAACCTATCTATGCTAAACACGGCACGATAAAAAACAAGTTAACTGGCTGCCAAACTGCCACTGCACTCGCGGCAGGCCAGGCTCAGTGGCACACATGCCCATTCACATGGCATTACTACGACCTAATTTTAAGGTGAAGAAGACAAGAAACAAATCTGAGAAACAAAACAGAGAGAGATTTGCCCAGGTAGTAGATCCTAGGAGATTCAAAGCTGGGTTTACTTAAGGCTGGAAACCAAAGGCAAGGCTGGATAAACTGCTAGTTAAAGACCAAGACAAGGGCCTGAATTGTGTGGGTCAGGATTGCTGGGGTTTGAATAAATTGTATAATATTTATTAAAGTAGTGACTAAAGTCAGCTGTAGAGAGTATCGAGGAAGACTTAATAAGCAGACAGATGTGTTTTTGAGACGGGTCTTACTGAGTAGCCGAGGCTAGCCTCAAACTTGAAATCGCCCTGCTCTAATCTCCACGATTTGGGGTCATAGACATGTGCGGTCATTCCCAACCTCGGAAAAATGAGATGTTTTAGACTGAGCTGTAGAACGATAAAGAAGATAGGGATTCCTCTCCTCTGAAACCCATATCTAAACTATCTATGAATTCTGACATTTCTAACTTCAAAATGGGCGTGGCACTTGCCATCAAATTCCTTGAAGGAACCGGCTCCTTAGAAAGAGCTGAGGTTGGGCTGGAAAATACTTTTAAATCCTTTTATTTCGTGTATTTGTGGCAGACAGGAGGGGAACAGAGCACCGTGTATGGGGGTCAGAGGACAATCTGCACGAATTGACTCTCTCCTCCCAACTTACGGGTGGAACTCTAGTGGTTAGGCACTGAGACGTTTCACAGCCCCTGCAGGGGTGGGGCTCGTCTCTGTGTCACGGTGAGGAATGTCAGATTTGGGGTGTGGCTCAGTGAAAGAACTCTTCTCTGGCAGGCGTGGGACCCTGGGTTCCATCCCAGTATCAAGAGGAGGAGCTGGAAGAGGAAGGGGATGAGTAACCAATAAATACAGACAAAGAGAAGGAAGCCTGAAATTCATGTCGATTCTGAAAAGAGTTGAGAGGCAGAAGGAAGGCAGGGGGAGGTGCGAGTGAGGCAGGAAGGAGGGGAGAGGGAGGCAGAGGGCAGCAGGTTAAGCTCTTTCACACTGGGGAAGCTTTACCAGCACCTGGCTCAAGAAAGAGTGGGGTTCCAGAGAGAGGAGAGAGGGAGAGAGGAGAGGGAGAGAGGAGAGAGAGAGAGAGAGAGAGAGAGAGAGAGAGAGACAGAGACAGAGAGACAGAGAGAGACAGAGAGAGAGACAGAGAGAGACAGAGACAGAGACAGAGACAGAGAGAGACAGAGAGAGAGAGAGAGAGAGAGAGAGAGAGAGAGAGAGAGAGACAGAGAGAGAGACAGAGAGAGACAGAGAGAGACAGAGAGAGACAGAGAGAGACAGAGAGAGACAGACAGACCTTAGCCAGGCCTGGAATCCCAAGCAGGAGGAACTGAAGCACGTGGCCAGCTTCTGTGGGGGACTGTGATCCTCTGGTTTGACCTGATCATCACCATATTGGGACAGGCGCTGCCACCAGCCTAAAGCTGAGTCAGAAA
The DNA here is from genome assembly GCF_011064425.1 of Rattus rattus. NCBI lineage: Eukaryota > Metazoa > Chordata > Mammalia > Rodentia > Muridae > Rattus > Rattus rattus. Next base: position 74,746,680 of record NC_046155.1, on the reverse strand, counting down.
CATAAACTATATATCAAACGGGTTGGTGGCCACTGACATCATGACCGTGCTGGGGGAGCTGCCCTCCTAGAGGAAGTAATGGTCACCACTCATTCCCTGCTTGCCCCCTGCTTCCTGGAGAGAAAGGAAAGATGTACTGAAGGGGTCAGACTTGACTAAGTCATTCATTGCTCAGAGCGGCTGGCCACTACCTCCATAAAGGTCATTCTCTTAGCAAGCTTCATTTGTGTAAGGCACTCTTAGGGTTCTCTACGCTGTCCTAGTTTGGAGAAGGACACTACATGCTTCTGGGAAATTCACATTCAAGCAGCAACATCTTAACGTATCTCCTCACAGATACATTTTATATTACGTGTGAACTGCACATGCCTTTAACCCCAGCGCTCCAGAGGCATGCTAGCAGATCTGAGTTCAAGGCTGGTCTGGTCTATAAGAACAAGTTCCAGGACAGCCAGGGCTACACAGAGAAACCCCATCTCGAAAAACAAAACAAAAATTACGTGTGTGATGAGTGTGTGTCTATGAGTAGGTGTGTGCACAGGAGTGCAGATGCCCGGAGAGCAGAGAGGCATCGGATCCCCCGAGACCAGAATTGCAGGCTGTGGTGGCTGCCAGATATGAGCACTGGGAACTGAACAGGGTCAACTGCAAGAATAGCAGGCTCTCTTTACCTTCAAAGCTATCTCTCCAGTCCTAAACAGACTGATTTTAAAAAGGAAAGCTAGGAACTTTGTGGTGGAAAAATACCTATTATCAACAGCCTCTGGTAAAAATGCCATAAGGATTTGAACACGTGAACCATCAAGACACAGGAAGTGGGGGGCTGGAGAGATGGCTCAGAGGTTAAGAGCACTGACTGCTCTTCCAGAGGTCCCGAGTTCAATTCCCAACAACCACATGGTGGCTCACAACCATCTATAATTGGGTCTGGTGCCCTCTTCTGGCCTGCAGGCATACATGCAGGCAGACAGCTGTATGATAAATAATGTTTAAAAAAAAAAAAAAAAGACACAGGAAGTGGGATTGGAAAGATGCCTCAGCAGTTAAGATTTCGTGCTGGAGTTTGGCCCCAGCATCCCTGTAGGGAGACCTGTAACTCCAGCTCCAGGAGATCTGATGCCTCTGGGCTCCGTGGGCACCTCTGCTCACATGCACACATATGCACAGACTCATAATCTAAAACAAAGTAAAATCAGTCATAGTGACGCAGGCTTTTAATCCCAGTGCTTGGGAGGCTGGGGCAGGCAAATTTCTATGAGTTTAAGGCTTGGTCTACACAGTGAACTCAATTCAGGCCAGCCAAGGTTACATAGTGAGACCCTGTCTCAAAAAAGACAAACAAAAAAAGTGAATCTAAGAAAAAGAAAAAGAAAAAAAGAAAGAGAAGAAAGAGAAAAAAGAAGAGAGAAATGAAACGTCAGGTGAGGGTTCAGAGGACAGCTTGGTTGTAAAGTGCTTACCTTAGAAACATCAGGCCCTGAGTTCATCCTCAGAATCCGCGCATTAAAAACAAAACACAACAAAAACCAAGCAAGAAGACGAGAGGGTAATGCCCACAATTCCAACACGGGGCACATCAAGACATTCAGATACCAACCAGCCTAGCCTACTCTAGCAAGCTCCAGGCCAGTGAGAGACCCTACATCAAGCAAAAAGTGGATGGGACGTAGTGAATGACACCTGAGGTTGTCTTCTACCCTCCACATACACGTGTGTGAGGTACAGTAGCTCAGGCCAATGGTCACAGCCACGTGGGAGGCTGGAGCAGCATGGTCACTTGAGCCCAACCTGGACAACACACTAAGCACATCTCTTAAAGTGAGAGAGACAGAGATGGAGGGGACAGAGGGGGATAGAGGAAGAAGGTCTGGCTGAATGTTGTGACGCCCAACAAAAGCAATGTCCTAAGGAAGGAAAAGCTGTTCCCTACTTACAGCTAGGTCCGCTGTGGTGGGAGTCTTGACAGCTGGAGCTTGAGACCACTGCTCACCTTGAATCCAGAGCCAGGAAGCAGAGGGTCAAGTGTTCCTCCTCAGTCACCTTCCTTCCTTCCGCCCTTTGTGCAGCTCAGGACCCAAGGGCACGGAACTGTGGAAGCCTGCTTGCAACGTAGGTCTTCCCAGTGCCCGAGGCTGTTTTCTAGGGGACTCTAGATCCCATCAAGATGATAGACTGTGTCTCAGGGCATAGGGCAGAGAGTGATGGAGCAGGAAGTCTGTTGTCTTTCTAGCTGTCTGCAAATATGTGCACATCCACCCACTCCACCCCCACCCACCGCGTGCACACACAAAGGAAGAGAAAAAATGACATGGCATGCTAATGAAGGACATTTTACAAAACAACCAACTGGTTCTCTTCAAGTCAGAGAGGAAAAGGGGGGAGGAGGGTATTCTTCCAGATCTTAAAGCAGAGACAGCTAACTGCCATGTCGGTCTGAGATGGAGTAAAAATGTTATTATCAAGGAGGCGTAGCAGTGCACCCCAGGAGAGTACCTATGCTCACAGGCAAGGCCATAGGTCAATCGAATCACTATTACATAATCAGACAAATGAGTTGTTGGGGACATCATCTGAATAATTAGCAAAATTTTAATATAGATTATAAGATAGAAAATAGTATTGAGGGGCTAGAGTGATGGCTCAGTGGTTAAGAGCACTGGCTGCTCTTCCCGAGGTCCTGAGTTCAATTCCCAGCAACCACGTGGTGGCTCACAACCATCTGTAATGGGAGCCGATGCCCTCTTCTGGTGTGTCTGAAGACAGCAACAGTGCACTCCTATAACTAAAATAAATAAATAAATAAATAAATAAATCTTTTTAAAAAAGGAGAAAAAGTTGTATTGAATTGGTATTAACCTTCCTGATTGTGATCAGTACGTTAATGGGTTATGAAAGGGGATATCTTTGTCCTTAGGAAATACATATTTGAAGTATAAAGGAGTGAATAATCACAGTTCAGTATTGGCAAATTTCCTTTTAAATTATCCCTATAGATAATAAATTAATACTGGCTGGAGAAGAGGCAGTGGCTTCCCATTCCAGCATGAAGGCTGAGCTCGGCTCCCCAGTGCACACGTAAGACGACCGTCATGGCCACCCATGGTCATCCTTTCAGAGCTAGGGATGGGACGGAGACAGGAGGGATAAGGGGCTTTCCTGGCCAGTCAGCCCAGCCAAAAAAAATAGCAGGATGTGTGTATATAGTGAGAGACCCTGTCCAAGGAAATAAGGGGACAGAGAGAAGACGACACAACATGTTTCTCTAACCAGTACACACGCACAGCAGACACGTGCACAGCACAGGCACACACTCAAAGGGTTTAACTAAAAAATAGTAATAATAAAAATTCTAACGTGAGAGCTAAAAGTAAGGCCAGTGTGGGCACTTGTCCCAAAGAAACTAAGGAAGAACAAAAGGATGCGATGCCTATTAACGCATGGAAGTGGACAGTGGCAGTGGGGCTTTCCTTGAATTGCAGGTCCCTTTTAGAGTCCTGGATCCTCCCAGCACTGATCACCCAAGCCCCTACCCTAAACCTCTCCAGCCCCTGAGCCTCGCTTCCCTTCCCCCAGCTTCTTCCCATATAACCCAGACATTTTTTCACATGCTCTCTCTTGGTCCCACCCTCTCCTCTTCCTCTCATGCTATACCCACTTTCTTCTCTTGTGGCCCTCTCCAGTCTAGACCCTTCCGGTGGCCTCTAGCGGTTTTCTCCCTCATATCTACAACATCTTCATTTTCATTCAGTAGGGAAACACATGAAGAGGCTCTGGGTGTCTGCTGTATCATTCTTAAGACTTCTCGTTAAGTCTGGGTTTTTTTTCAAAATGAGATGGTTTTTAAAAATGCAAAGATAACCATCTGACCACTTGGCCCCAGCTTCCGTCTTCTGTCACGTGGACCTAATCTTGTCTCGCCTGTGTTTGACCTCATCTCCCCTCAGGCCACTGTTCACTGCAGCCGGTCACCTAACTTCATCCCTCTTTTTGTCTAAGACTCGACACAACTCCATCCTTTAATGCTGGGCTTAAAGGCATGTGCACGCCTGGTTTTCTCATTTTGGTTTTTGTTTTGTTTTAATGGCCTGACAAAAGCAAGCTGAGGGATAACGGGTTAATTTGGCTCTCAGGTCATGACACAATCCACTGTGGCAGGGGAGTCCCCACTGTAGCAGGTCATTCTGCACCTGCAGTCACCCACACAGTGTATGCTGTCCCCCTCTCTTAGGGTTCTGATCACTTTGCTCACCTACCCTACTTCGGGTAAACCAACAGGCAAGGCCAGCAGTCTGCCTAACCTGGATAACTCTCTTGTGTGCCTAGAGGCTTGTTTCCTAGGTGACTCCAGATCCTAGGGAGCTGACAACAAACAGTAACCACCACAGACCTCCACTTTGTTCCTGGGGAAGTGCACAAGGCTTTGTACAGCCTATGCACTGATGTCCAGACAGACCCTCCTCTCACGGGTGACTCAAATGTCACCCTCTCCGAGATGGCCTTGCCCACAACCTCTTATCCAGGGGAAAGGTGACAGGAAATATCACGGTACACGAAGTAGAATTTAACTAAAGGAGCTCTGTCTCCGATACAACTGGAGAGGAACCGTACACTGAGCAAGCGTGTTAGAAAACTGTAGGAATGAACACTTTGTCTGATAGCTGCAGCTTAGGACTGCTGGGAAAAGTTGAGATAAAGTTTGTTCACAGACCTTTATCTCCAGTTAGGTTCCATTCCCATAACACAAGACAACCCTGATTTAAAACCAGCCATCAGCCCCATCCCAGTTTCAAAGAACACTGTTCTAGGGGGCAGCTCACAGGGGCAGCACAGAGCCACAGTCACCGTTAAGTCCTGGTCTATCTTTAAGTCCCATGCCCTCCTACCAGGAAAAGCATAATGTTGCCAGGTAGGCGGAATGGACCTGGGTAGCAACCACTCAAAAAGAACAGCTCAGGTGTAAACAATCCCAGAGTCAGGCACGGTGGCACACGCCTTTAATCCCAGCACTTGAAGGCAGAGGTGGGATCTGTGTTCAAGGCCCAGTCTGGTCTGCAATTCTAGTTCCAGGACAGCCAGGGGAAGAATAATCCCGGCAATATTTTTGCTGTATAAGTCTTCCATCTGCCCAAGTGCTCAGAATCGCAGTCTCCTGTCTCTGTTTAAACTGTTTAAAGTCACAGGGCCGTGGGGGTGCACAATTAATCCCAGCACTCAAGAGGCAGAAGCAGGGGGTTGGGGATTTAGCTCAGTGGTAGAGCGCTTTCCTAGGAAGCGCAAGGCCCTGGTTCGGTCCCCAGCTGGGGGCGGGGGGCGGGGGGGGGTGGTGGGGGGCAGAAGCAGGTAGATCTTTGAATTCTATTGAATTCTAGGCTGCCCTGGTCTACAGAGGGAGTTCCAGGAAAGTCAAGGCTACATAGAGAATATATATATATATATATATATATATATATATATATATATATGTGTGTGTGTGTGTGTGTGTGTGTGTATAAATATATATGTGTATATAAATATATATATATATATATATATATATGTATATATATAGTACAACTCAGGGCTGGACCTGAGATAGATGTAAGGATGCCTCTGTGTGTGTGTGTGTGTGTGTGTGTGTGTGTGATTCATACACCACCAAGGGGGACATAAGTTAGTGAAATCTTCTGCTAGTGGCTCCTCTTTAGGCGACAGCCATAGCTGGGATGCACTATAATCACAGAGGGTTTTTATTTTTGTTTTCCCCTGAAGGTATTGAGTAGATTTTTACAGGGGACAGACGGCATAGTTCTACATCACACAAACATTTGAAGATGCATATTCACAAACACACGCTGTTCTAGAATGACTATGCTTCCCTAAGAGAAACCATAATCAAAAGAGGCCCTCGACAGCTCCCCGTAGTCTATGAGCAGCTACTGGAACTGCGAGCTTGGCCAGTCTCTGACAGGGCCTTTTCCTGCAACTTTAATTTTTTTCAAGGCCTACTTTTAATGGTGGTTCTTAAACACTTTAACCTACCTTTTAGCCCACCACCCACCAGAAGTGGTGGAAAAGAAAGGATATGGGGGAAGTGGACCTGTTTAGAAAGATTCTTTGGAGCAACCCCCATCTGTGTTGTCTGGAAATCAGCAGTTCCGTTCACAGGTCAGCAGTGACAGCTTGCCCCCTCTACTCAGAAACACCTCACAAACATACCAGCAGTTCAGCAGACAGAGTAGCAATGGCGGTGACACAACTTAGCAGAGGCAGCCAGGCCCCAGCCTTGGCACAGGTCAGCAGGAGGGACCAGCAGGAGTGCCAGAAGTTCTCAGCCACGCCTCCCTCAGGGAAGTGAAGATCAGCAAAGGCCCACAAGTGTGACCAGCTAGCTCTAGAAGTCAGTCAAGCTCGGCCTCCCTCCAAACAACACGTGTTCTCTGTGGGTCTTGCCTCAGCTCGTTTGTCTATGTCAGCTGACATCACTCTGACAATCAGCCCAGTCCTCAGAATGGGCAAGAAGCCACATCACCAGAAGCCTTTGGTGCCTCTCTCTCTATGGAGTCCCCACAAATGCAGCTCAACTACGCAGTGTAAGGCAGACCAATACATGTGTGTCATTAGCAAAGAATCCTTCGTCACGCGTCCCTTCACGTGCTTGCTTTAGCAGAACATCCTCTCCTGTGTCTGCTTCAGTTCAACGTCCCTTCATGAGTCTGTCTTGGCTTTTTACCTGTGTCCACTCCAGCTAAATGTTCCTCCACAAAACACCATTCCACATAATTGACTTCCCAAAGAATCCTTGAGTTTCTGCTTCATTTTCCTCTGATCTTCCTAGGCCTATCATTCAAAATGCACATTCTGACGTGTTTTGGCCCAGTTTGTTAACACTCAGATGGAGACCATTAAACTACAAATGATCTGACCCCAGACGCAACTTGTCAAATGGTAAATCAAGGTCATCCCAAGTGCTCGGTTCCCCAAGATACCGAACTTTGTTTTTGTTTCTTTGTTTGTTTATTTATTTTGAGACGGGTCTCCCTATGTAACCCTGGCTGTCCTGGAACTCACAGAATCCTCCTGCCTCTACCTCTTGAGTGCTGGAATTAAAAGCACACACCATGCACCATCACCTCTGATTTATTTTTCAATGATCTCACTGACCCTGAGTTTATTACTCACCAAGAACCTTAGAGAAAGTAACAAACTTGAGTGAGAGAACATTTTTCCTTCTTAAGAATGTTAGGACCGGGGTTGGGATTTAGCTCAGTGGTAGAGCGCCCTAGCAAGTACAAGGTTGGGTTAGGTCCCCAGCTCTGAAAAAAAAAAAAAAAAAAAAAAAAAAACATTTAAAAAAAAAAATGTTAGGACCGGGTTGGGGATTTAGCTCAGAGCGCTTGCCTATAAAGCGCAAGGCCCTGGGTTCGGGTCCCCAGCTCCAAAAAAAAAAAAAAAAAAAAAAAAAAAAAAAAAAAAAAAAAAGAATGTTAGGCCTAGATGGAATGTTAAGGCCCAGGTAACTGTTACCTGGCCAGCCTGCCATTATAAGGAAACTTTCTCAAATGTTTCTGTGTTACTAGGAAACTTTCTAATGCTAAGACTGATTATATTTACATATTCTGTTATGTCCTGTGCCTTTGGAAACCAATCATGACAGAAGTCAGTTAGTGTTGCTTTGTATAGTTACCACAATATGCTTGGTCCAGAACCAACCACCCAACAGCACTTCCTGTGCCTGTGCATAAGCTTTTGTGGTATTTATTTGCTCTATAAGCTGCTCCTGGGATGCGCCCCAACATGAGAGAGACACTGGCACAAATATAAGAAACTATTTAGAATAAGGCTTCCATTTGAGTAGTGGTCCAGTAAAATTTGAGTCCCCAAGCCCAGCCAGACACTGACATCCCAATTGACAGAAAGAGACATGAACTTGGGTAACTGACATCCTTGTTGGCAAGTCAACACCAGGTCCATCCTGGTAGACAAATTAGGACATGAATGTTAGATAAGGTAGTCCCTGCCACAGTTGAACACCCCAACCAATGGGAGCAGGGTAAGTGTACAACAAAGACACGTTCCTAAGGAAAACCCCTATCCCTAAATCCTGATTGATGGAATAACTTGGCACAGATGTTTGCAGATTTGGGGCTTAAAAACCCGGTAGGATCTTAACTTGGGGTCACAACTCAGTTCCTGAATCTGGACCATGGTCCTGATCCATCAGTCCTGGGGCATATGCTCAATAAACTATCCCTGTCTGACTGAGATCATTGTCCCTGTGGTTTGTGAGGTGATTTGGACTCCAGCGAAGAATAGACAGGGTTAGGAGTAATTGGTATATAAGCTGATGACATGACCAACCACTGCACGGTGTGGTTAAGGGGAAGCAATTAGAGAGAGAGAGCAGCCAGAGAGGTCTGGAACGGTCCAGAGCAGAGAGAGAAAGAAGCAGATCGAACATGGCCAGCAGACTTGACTTGTCCATGAGAGAAGCAGAGAGATAGAGAAACGCAGTGGGGGGGGGGGGAAAAGCAATAACATAGCTAAAGTAGTGCTCGAAGGAAGCTGGGGAATTATTTAGGTAGGAGTTGGGGTGAGAAGAGCCAGGATCCAGCGTGGACCTTGAAATGTGTAACAGGCTCTTGATTCTGCGGGAACCTGGAGGCAGCATGGGCTCTGACTTCCTGCCGGCAGCCATAGGTGCCCTCTGCCAGTGACTCCTCCCAGTAGAGGGAAACCTGCTTCGCGCATTTCTGAGGAGTGCTGGCTTTTACATAATTGTCAGAAATCCTCCCATAGTTCAGGTTGAGGCTGTTTTTGGATATTTGTACAAGCTTTTGGAGTTTGGGGAAATGGAGTTTCCTTTGGACGGGACACTAAGAGAGCTAAACATGTAACTGGAGTTTTAGATAACTAAGTTTTTTCTGTTTTTTTTTTTCTTTTCTTTCTTAGTCCAGGAAAAATTCCAGATACCTTTAACTTTACATATAAATCCCTTCATTAGACAATTTAAAAGAGATTTAATACCATGAAATACAACATTAACAAATAAATTTACCTTTTATTGTAAGAAAAATTTCTTCCTCCTCTTCTTCGAGACAGGGATTCTGTGGATAACCCTGGCTGTCTTGAAATCTGCTCTATAGACCAGGCTGGTCTTGAACTCACAGATCCATCATCTCTGCCTCCTGAATGCTGGTATTAAAGGCATGAACCACATGCTCAGATGGCAATATCTATTTTCTTTGGGGCCTGTACCCAGTATATATAACAGCTTTCCAATCTCTGCATAGGTGGACTCCTGTTTTTTTTCCAGCCTACATACCAAGATTTCTCCAAAACAAAACAAAACAAAACAAAACCAAACCTTAAGGCCTCATGCAATTGGGGCCTAGCTGCAAACAATCAGCTGGAAGAGGGTGGATGTCCAGGTGAGGGCTAATGGTCTTGCTATCTCCTTTTCTGGAAGGAATACTAGCATTTATCAAGTCCAGCTGTGATGACTTAAACAGGCACAGCTGGAGTTCTAGAGACAGCAATTATTCCACTTAGAGGACACTGTGCAACATCGCCGTAATAAAGAAGACTGAGTTGAAATTGCACACATAGGCTAGTCAGCGCGGTGAATTAATACAGCCTGTGTACACACCGATAAAACATTACACCTTGTAAGTTTCCAGGTAAGCCTTAAGAGAAAACACAGGGCACCTTCGTGCCTTACACAGCACAGAGTTACTTATCGTAATCGTCACTAAGTTTATGTTTACAGCCTCTAAGAGAAAGAGCGGAGGTAGCACTTTTAAAACAATGACGCTGGAGAGCATTGACAGCATTCGGTCCTGAACGATGTCTTCGTCAGCCTCCTCCTCACAGGGTTAAGGGATCTATGCTGATGCAGAAGAGAAGGTAGAGAGATCGTAAGAGCCAGGGTTGTTGGACAACACCAAGGAAACAGTGTCTCCTAGACGCAAGAGGACGGATGCACACCGGAACTGTGTCAGTACTCGGAAGGCCCGCACAGGTTCAGCTCAGAGGGGTCCCAGCACCGAGTGGAGGATGTGGACATGAGCTCCCACCCTAACCAAGACTCCGCAGCTGATAACCCATAGGCAAAGGAAAGGCCAGTTTTCTCCAACAGAATCTCAGTGGGTCTACTAATCACACTTCACGGCAGGCCCCATGGCCAGGAATAGTTGGCCAACACAAGGAACCTTAAGGGTATTTTTATAAACTTTTTGTTTCTTTATTTGGGGATTTTTGTCTGATTTATTGGTCTTTTGATTATTTGGCTTTCACTTTTTGTGTCCTGTGTGTGTGTTTCTTGGTTTTGATTTTTTTTTTTTTTTTTAGTGAGAGCCAAAAAGAACACAAGGTTGAGAGAGGAGAGGTGAGGGGGAACTGGGAAAAATAGGAGAAACAAATCAATGTACATTGTATGAAAAAACGTGGATCTTTTTGTTTGTTTGTTTGTTTGTTTGAAGACAGGGTTTCTGTGTAGCTTTGCCTGCCCTGAACTAGCTTTGTAGACCAGGCTGGCCTCAAACTCAGAGATCTGTGTGCCTCAGCCTCCTGAGTGCTGGGATTAAAGGGGTGCCCCACCACTGCCTGGTGAAAATTTTTTCAACTAAAAAAATTATCTTATTATCGAGGAAATTTTAGGCACCTTGTCCCTTTGTCTTCCCACGTATGGACTTCCTGTGAGCTAGATTTACTACAGACACCTTCGTACCATGTAAGCAATAGGAGCGTCTATTGTTAACAGTTTACCACATGGCCGTTCTCAAGTGCACAATGCCTGTGGCCTGACCTGCTCGGCTCTTCTGCTTCTCTCTGTCAGAGAATCCAGCCACAAGCCTGACTCAGGACAGGCGCTGTGAAGGAAACTTTGAGACAAACATGTTTGAGTTATAAGTGAGAAGGTCAAGTCCCCAGTCTAGAGCCAGTTTCTCATGACTAAAAATAGCTTGTGGCAATTTTCCAACATCACTCATATGCAAAGGGGCATCTGTTTTCCTATAAGACAGAACACAGTGATCAACACTCATAACCAGTGTGTGTGGGTGGGTGGGTGGGTGGGTGCAGATGGGGAAAGGCAACCTGAACAGCCTGGTAAGGGTTCTCTGTAATGATATTTTTGAGAATTCTGGAGTTTTGGTTTCTTTAGAAACCAGGGAAACGTCAGAATGTGCTTTGCTTCTAGTTCCAGGTGCGGGCTGTGGAGCTGCTTGGGATCATCCACAGCTGACTATGATTTGCCTCGTGCTCTAGCAGAAGTGTGGTTTTGCCAGCTGCAGATAGTTTCTGCAATTGTGTGACATTTGGAATTCTGGGAACTTTACAGAGGGTATGAGAGGGTCCCTGAGAGGTGTAGTAGGTGATTGTTGGTGGGTTAGGAACGTTAGGTTTGTTAGTACCTATGGTCAAAGGAGAAACAAAAGCAAAGAAATGAGATTACAGGATATCTGCCCCCCTCACCCTTCCTCTCCTATCTCGTGTTAGTGGAAGAAATGGGGGTGGGAGAATAAAGAGTGGGAAAAAGAACCCACAAAGTATCAAAGACCAACTACAATTCTCCCTCTTAAAAAGTCATCAGGATGCAGGATAATATAACAGTTCTGCGAGACAGGGAGATCTCAGCTCCTTTGTGAGTCAAACTTCTGATATATTTTTTTCTCTTTGACCATTTTAAACTTCTAAGTGTCAATCCCTGTCTTAGGGTTTCCACTGCTGTGAAGAGACACCATGACCTAGGCAACTCTTATAAAGGACAATATTTAATTGAGGCTGACTTACAGGTTCAAAGATTCAGTCCATTATCATCATGGCAGAAATCATGGCAGTATTTAGGCAAACATGGAGCTGGAGAAGGAGCTGAGAGTTCATATGAGACTATGTCTTGATCTGAAGGCAATCAGGAGGAGACTGTCTTCCAGGCAACTAGGAAGAGGGTCTTAAAGCCCACTCCCGTAGGGACACACTTCTCCAACAAGGCCGCACCTAATAGTGCCACTCCCTTGGCCAAGCATATTCAAGCCACCACAATCCCCTTGGTCGAAAATAAGGTCACTACTATAAGATAGGATGGCCCCTATGGAGTTGGTACAGGACACACCCAGTCACCAAGTCCTCAGCTCAAAGGAGATTTAATACCCCAGAATGGCAAGCAGGGTCGGGGAGAGGCTGCAAAGACAGACATTGAGCGGTGACGGTGGCAGCAGCGGTGGCAGCAAGCAGGTGTTTTTGCAGGAGTGGCTCTTTAAAAACAAAGAAGGGGGGCTGGAGAGATGGCTCAGCAGTTAGGAGCACTGACTGCTCTTCCGGAGGTCCTGAGTTCAATTCCTAGCAACCACATGGCAGCTCACAACCATCTGTAATGGGATCCAACGCCCTCTTCTGGTGTGTCTGAAGACAGCTACAGTGTACTCCCATACATAAAAAATAAATTAAAAAAAAAAGAAAGAAAAAAATAATTCCCCATAAGAGTTTAAAGAAAATTAAATACAAAAAAAGATATTAAGTTTAAAAGGTGACAAGAGAGAAATAAATAAATGCACACAGAAAATAGAATCTCCAAATAAAAGAGGAAGAAAAATAAAGTCTCTAAAGAAGAGGGAAAAACAGAGATGCTTTTAAGGGCACAGAGATGCTAGAGAAAGTAAGGAAGCTGAACACAGACGGAATAGAAATACTGAACTTAAATACAAAAATAAGGTCTCCAAAGGAAGGGATTCTAAGGTGAATGATGGCTCATTCCAAGTTAGTGTGGGTGGGTGTCCCTCATTCAGAGGATTGGTTACAAGTCGTTAATGGTCTTGGTCAAAGAGAATGCAAAGTAATGGGGGCTAGATTCAGGGATTCCTCTCTCTCTTTAGGGAATGAAGGGGGGAAAGGAGATGAAAAGAAAGAGGGGGATATAGAAATGATAGGGAAAAAGGTTAGATTATTGAATCTACTTTTAAACTAAAGAACTGTATTATGTTTCAACTTTTAAGGTATTGTATGTAAAAGTGGGGCTTTTTTTTTTTTAATTTTATTTATGAGTATACTACAGCTGTCCTCAGACACACCAGAAGAGGACATCAGATCCCATTACAGATGGTTGCGGACCACCATGTGGTTGCTGGGAATTGAACTCAGGACCTCTGGAAGAGCAGCCAGTGCTCTTACTCTCTGAGCCATCTCTCCAGCCCCCAAAAGTGGGGCTTTTTATGCCCATCCCTAACCTCCCAGAATAACGACTCTGAGACTCAAATTATATTTACAGATACCTTGGTCGTAAGCTTTGTCTGTTCCCTTGACTGGCTCATACATTACTCGTCCCATTATGCTAATCTAAGTTCTGCCATTGGCCAGGTCACCTCTGCTCAGCTCCCATGCTTCTGACCTCCTCCATGTTCCCAGGTGAATCCTCGGCACCTGGCTCTGTCCCAGAATCCTTACTTCCAACCAGATCTTCCTCCTTCTACTTCCTGCCTCAGCTATAGGCCAGTCAGCCTTAGTTGACAGGTGAAGCTTCCAAACAGACATAAGAGGATCCTTCCACAGTTGTACCTGTGCAACTCACTTTAAAATGCAATGTGAAGTTCTAGTCCTTGAAAGCTGCTATGACAAACTGTTTAAGATAACTGAAGAATGCCAGTCAATCAAACTTGTGCTCATGCTAGGTACCACTTTAGTTAATTACAGAAGTAAGCTTTTACGTAGTTTCCTGTAGATGTTTTCAAAGTTGGAGAGTGGGTAGCTAGAAACAGCAGCATTTGCCTATTCAGATATACTGTATAGAGTCAGGTGGTCTTCAAAAACCTCAGAGAGCCACAGAATGTAGCATTTTAACGATATTTTATTAATAAAAGGCCTTCATGACAGTGAGACACGACTGTTCCTGGCAGCACCCCCATTCTTCAAAGAAGGTGATGAGGTCGAGAACTCCGTATGGAATCACTTCAAATGTGGCACGCAAGCCACTGGGCGAGAAGCTGCCTTTGTCTAAACTGCTGACAGCACGCTGTCCAGTCTGCGGGACAAGCAGCCCACGGAAGAAAGTGTCTGCGGAGCTTTGCAAGGACGTGGTAGGCAAGTGCTTCCTAACTCCTGCTTCACAGAAAAGTCTCATACACCGAGCCAGAAGTCTGAAGATGAGGCTGCAACAACAGAGAAACCGTGGACAGTCACCCTGGCCAGGCTCCTGTCGTTTCTACAGCTCTGAAAGCTGTTTGCTCTACATTTCCTGTTTTCTCAGGTAATGTTTACCCTTCTCAGGCCTCTGATGGGGTTGAAGACCAGGTAGTTATAGCCTCACAGTTAAGCCTAAGTTATTTAGGATCTAAGAAAATGTTTTAAGGTCTAAAAAGATATTTATAGGTTGATAAACACAGGTTATAATAGAAAATGAACTCGGTACAGAAGTTTGGGTTCACCTAGATAAGATAAATAATAAAATACTTGCTGGAAGTTGACCAATACGAATGGACTGGACATTGTAAATACAATTCTCACCTGATAGTTCTCATATTTGTTCTTAAAGTTTATTAATGTAAGAGGAGTCTTGTACTGAACCAAAAGAGGGAGATGCTTGGGACATTTTCCTGTACTGTGTATGCATAAGCTGCTTTCTGTACCCGTAGGTCTGGATGCAGTCCAGACCTTGGTTTGATTCAGTATGTTGTAAAGCATTGTTCGCCATCACCTCCTGATTGGTTAAATAAAAATCTGAATAGCCTATAGCTAGCTGAGCAGGAGAGGATAAGGTGGGACTTCCGTGCTCTGAGAAAGAGAGGGTCTCAGGTGGAAGTGGGGAATCGTCACCTAGGGAGGGTGGATGGAGCCGGAGCATCCAGGGAGGGGCTAAGATGGCTGATAACAGTAACAGTGACTGGGCACATGGCAGGGTCGTAGGCAGTACACTAGGGTTAGAATAGCTGTGAACCGTGCCCAGCTGTAGTGCAAGAAGCTTTTAAATAAATATATCGGGTCTCTTTTGTTTCAGAACAAGGGCAGATATAGTAAAGTTCCAAATAGTACTTGTACGGCCGCCACCCCACATCTTTCCTCCGTGTCCTTCTCTGTGCATGCTCTCTCTTTCTCTCACTCCTTCCCTCCCTCTGCCTCCCTGTCTGCAGTAATTTTCCTGTCCTTGTTTTCCAAGACCAGCCAACCCTTTCAAGAGGTATACCTGCTTTTATACTTTAAATTCAGCTTGAACTGGTTTATTAAGTCGGCAGAGAAAACCTATTGCTAGCTTCAAGAATGAAGCTATTTACATTTCAAATGTTACCCATTTCCAGCTTCCCCTCCGCAACCCCCCTATCCTAGCCTCACTTCTTCTTTTCTAGGAGCCATATCACTTCCAGCATTCACAGCCTGACTGGAGCCCTGTGGACCCTATTTGTCCCAGACTCCACTTCACCCACTTTGGTCTGGTGTATAGCAACATCTGATACCTCAGAGTGTTGTAGAAATTATTTAATCCCAATCTAGGATTTCTATCCCACCTTTGATCATTCAGTTCCCAGATAAAAAACACGCAAATTTTATAATTTACAATAAGCCTTACTCAGCACTAGAGCTGGGCAGATATCTACCTCCTATGCTATATTAAAATCAATTTCCTATGGACAACCCTGAATTATTACTTACTCTGTTTCATCTGGGCTGCTCTTAACTTGAATTGGCCAGCCCTCAGGGTCATGCTTTCTTGACTCCTAACCCTTGACATCCTCCCCCTCCCCCTCTCCCTCCTCCCTCTTCCTCCCCCTCCCTCTCCTCCTCCGTCCCCCTCCCCCTTTCTCCTCCCCCTCCTCCTCCTCCTTCACCTACTTTTCCCTCCCTCATGGTCTCCTCAGACCCCTAGGCATGGAACACCAAGCAACACCAACCTCAATTCTGCCCATCTATTGGCTGTGGGCATCTTTATTCACCAATCAGAAGAAACTTAGGGGCAAGGTCACATAGATCTATAACATAGACCCCAGACAAAGTCCCCCTTCTTATAGGGAACCAGGGGAACTCCCTAGAAGGATTAGGTAATCTAAAATGTCATAGTTAGGTGCTAAGGGGGTCATAGGTGGTCAGTGATCTGCATTCCTATATCCTGAGCGTTTAGTCATGTGATGAAATACTGCAGTAGCCCAGTGCAGGTGGCCCATTCGGAGATAAGATATTCCCCATTTTTGCCATTATCCCCAGGCTGGTCTTTGGGAGAGGGTTTTATGATCTTGTTCTGAATTTTATGATCTGTTCCTAGAGCTTGTTCCTAGAGTCTCATGACTTAGTTTCCAGGGCTTGTGGTCTATTTTTGAAGCTGGTGTCTTATGGCCTTTTTAAAATCAGGCCTGGTCCTTCAATGAAGACAAATGCTTCCCCTTCACCACAGCCACCACAGCTGTCCTGCTCGTACTGGGACCTTATCATGCAGGGCTCAGTGGACAAGGCTACAAGGCTCAGCCATTCTTTTCAGAGCTACCAGAGCCATTGTCTTGTCCTAAGCAATATTCAAAACTCCTTCATCCTATGAATAAGGTCCTAGGTCTTAATTAAACCTCTTGCTTCAAAAAAGGTTGGGCTAGCAGCTTGTCCCTAAGGCACAGACGAGGCAGGCTCCAGTAGTGAAAGTGAGTTTGCTATCTAGTTTATCCTGCTCACTTCAGCTTAACTGCTGGCTGATTTCCTCAAAGAAGGTTCTCTCTTTTACCCTAGATAGTAAAGTCTCTTCAGCGTTTTGTTTTGTTTTGTTTTGTTTTGTTTTGTTTTGTTTTCAGAAGATACACAGGCACCACATTCATTTACAGAGTCAAAGATTTCAACATACTCTTCCATTGTTTTCCTGATGGATCCGAGTCAGCCTTCCTAGGAAGGACCCCGGGTGGGCAGACAGTCCTACCCCAACATAAGCTTTCAGGAAACTCCTAGAGGGACAGCTTGACAAGAGATCTCTTACACCCACAGGGTGGGCGGGGTCTGGTGGAGAGCTGGGGCCTAGTCTTGGTAACTTACCTTATCCTGCAGGTTCTTTTTGTTTCCTTACCTCAGAGTTTGGACTGTCTGTTAGCATTACAGAGGAAGCACCCAGGACACCACCCAGGAATACTCATAATTTGTCTTCCTAGGATTATTCTCTCAGGCTGGTTGTGCAGCCTTTCCAGCAACACAAGGGGCTGGCACTGAACAAATCTTATTGGGACCTCCAAAACAACACAGGGTTTGGGTTTTGAACCTCGGACAAGAGACTAAGGTGCATATTTTACATATCCAAGCAGCCATGCCCCCAGGTTCTCCCAGCATCCCTCAGTCACTTCCTGGAATACCCTGCCCTAACCAGGAACTTTCCAGCCCAGGAGCTCGGCACCCCTTCCCTGAGTCTTCCCCATATAATGCAAACATTTTGTCTATCTTCTTCTCTCTCTTCTCCTTCTCTTCCTCTTCCTCCTGCTGCTGCTGCTCCTCTTCATCCTCCTCCTTTTCTTTTCCTCCCTCCCTCCCCTACAACCCTGTTTCCCATGGCAATTTCCCTGGCCTCAATCCTTGGGACCAGTGAACCTGCCTGAGTGCAGCTTCCCAATCAGCCTGCTTTTGATATAACCTAATCTGGCTTTGTTGGTATCAGGAACTGCTTTCATCTCCAGCAATGATGCCACCTGGTCACCGGCACATCTGTTGCCATGGCAACGGCCATACATTCCCAGCATGCATTTGGTTCAGCTTCCACCTTCCCCCGGGACCTTTCCTGCTCCCTACCTTTTCTCTCTCTCTTCTCCCTCTCTGGTCTCTGCCAACTCAATAAACCTCCTGCATGTGAGACCGTGTTGGCCTAGTGTGGTTTGTCCTGACCCGAGTTGTGATTTCCATCCCAACAGGCTTAAACTGGCTCCTTTCACCTTTGGCGGAAAAATAACCCAACACAGGAAACTATGCCTCCTTGCTCCATGGAAATTCACTCCACACACTCAGGAAAAATGAAGCGAAACTCAACTGATAGGGCACTTCCGGCTCTGGCTGATGCCGGAAGAGAAGACACCAACGCCTCTTAGAAGATTTTACTAATTTATGTACCATGCAAACATCCGCATTCCACACAGTCGTCAACAGACACGGGAGACTGAAAGTCTGACCGCTTGGGCAGATGGGAGATTTATACAACAGAAAAACTGCCACGATTCCTTTTATGTTCTTTTTGTTTTTGTATTTTTGTTTGTTTGCTTGTTTTTTGTTCTTGGTTTTTTGTTTGTTCGTTTGTTGTTTTGTTTTTTGGTTTTGTTTTGTTTTGTTTTTGAGGTAGGGTTTCTCTGTGTAGCTCTGGCCATCCTGGAACTCACTCTGTAGACTAGGCTGGGCTTAGACTGAGCTAGCCCCCTGCCTCTGCTTCCCAACTGCTGGAATTAAAGGCATGTTGTAGTACCACCTGGCAGATTGTTTCTTAAATACACCAATGCTGTTCTCTTGAAAGCTGTTACCTTATTTTATAAGAGAATGGTTTTCCTTATAAGAGCACAGGAGACAATGCAGACTTGATATGGGGATGAGCCTAATGGTTGTAAACCGAGATCGTCTCCTTTTGCTATGAAAATGAAGATGAACTGGAGTTCAGTCTTGGTAAGCAACGTTAGTAGAAACTTTCTCAGCAACTCTAAACTTCGGTTATGGTCCAAAATTTTGGTACCTATAATTTGTTTGGGATTTTTGTTTGTCTGTTTTGAGACCGAGTCTCACTACGCAGCCCTGGCTGTTCTAGAGCGTCTATGTAGACCAGGCTAGCCTTAAACTCACAGAGTTCCACCTGCTTCTGCCTCCAGGTGCTGGGATTAAATGTGTGTCCCTAAGCCTGACTTAGTCTCTACAATTTCCAACCCACTTGCTCAGTGTACAGCTTCTCTTCAGTTGCGTTGGAGACAGAGTCCTTCAGCTAATTCTACTTTGTGTAACAATATTTCCTGAGCAAGTTTATTAGTAAATTCTCTATAGCATTAATTTTATTACTTCAGGTTTCTCCTGCATCACAGCTCACACCCAGCCTAGTCAAATCCCATTCATCCTGACACCTCAGTTTTGCCCACCATCATTCTCTGGCTCCTGACTCTAGTGGACGAACGTTTAATCCACTGATCATCCTCACCACGTCCCATCTCCTAAGCAGGCGAATATCAGGTCTTTACTGCTGTGACTAAAGCTGTTTATAACTTTATTCAGTTTTTGTCACATGACAGATGGGAGATCAAGCACGTGTGTGTGGCCTCGACTGTGTTAGGCCTGTGCTTTCACCCCCAGCCCACTCTTCTGACATTAAATAATCCGTATCAGGGTTCAGTTTTGGTTGGGGATTTAGGGTCAGCCATGGTCTGTGACCTTGGGCAACAAACGTAACATTTCCTCATCTGCTCAACATTACCCCACTCTGAGGGAGTGTGACAACCCTGACAGAATGAGATACTCTAAAGAGACCTTTTCAGTCTGACCATCAGACTAGTAAAACAATGGACTCTGGGGCTGGAGAGATGGCTCAGTGGTTAAGAGCACTGACAACTCTTCCAGAGGTCCTGAGTTCAAATCCCAGCAACCTCATGGTGGCTCACAACCATTTGTAATGGGATCTGATGTCGCTTCCATATTAGAACACAGAATGTGGGGTAATCTAAGTCTTGTAAGCCAAGGTCATACAAAATGGCTCCAGAATAAACTCTCTCATTCCCTTTAGGATGAGAGCTGTGGCTTTTGGATCAACATGCTATTAATTTGATTTTTTTATTGACGTATTAAGGGTGGGTGGCCAGTCCTAGCTTGGGTCCCAGGTTTAATCACAGAAACGGTAAGGACAACTTGCCTGGCATTGACAAGGTGAGGGTCAAGTGACTTAAAGATGGTGACTGTAAGGTCATCCTTGGTTACATAGTAAGTTAGAGGCTGACCTGAGATACATGAGACCCCATGAGACGCCCTCTAAACAAAGCAGAGTGGTGAGACCCCATCTAAACAAAGCAAAGAGGTAGTCTAAGGGCAGTTTGCGTCCTGCACGTGGGCTTCCATGACATTAATGCAGACGGGAGTGGACACTCTTTGTCCACTCAAACAGACTCAAACAGAAGCTTGAGGGTGATTTTACTAGGAGGAGGAGGAGGAGGAGGAGGAGGAGGAGGAGGAGGAGGAAGAAGAAGAAGAAGAACAAGAACAAGAAGAAGAAGAAGAACAAGAAGAAGAAGAAGAAGAAGAAGAAGAAGAAGAAGAAGAAGAAGAAGAAGAAGAAGAAGAAGAAGAAGAAGAAGAAGAAGAAGAAGAAGAAGAAGAAGAACAAGAAGAAGAAGAAGAACAAGAAGAAGAAGAAGAAGAAGAAGAAGAAGAAGAAGAAGAAGAAGAACAAGAAGAAGAAGAAGAAGAAGAAGAAGAAGAAGAAGAAGAAGAAGAAGAAGAAGAAGAAGAAGAAGAAGAACAAGAAGAAGAAGAAGAAGAAGAAGAACAAGAAGAAGAAGAAGAACAAGAAGAAGAAGAAGAACAAGAAGAAGAAGAAGAACAAGAAGAAGAAGAAGAACAAGAAGAAGAAGAAGAAGAACAAGAAGAAGAAGAAGAAGAAGAACAAGAAGAACAAGAACAAGAAGAAGAAGAAGAACAAGAACAAGAAGAAGAACAAGAAGAACAAGAACAAGAAGAAGAACAAGAAGAAGAAGAACAAGAACAAGAAGAAGAACAAGAAGAAGAAGAACAAGAACAAGAAGAGCAACAAGAAGAAGAACAAGAAGAACAAGAACAAGAAGAGCAACAAGAAGAAGAAAGGAAGAAGGAAGAGGAGGAGAAGGAGGAGGAGGAGGAGGAAGAGGAAAGTGGGAAGAAACAGTTCCCAAGGAAAATCCAGGTTACTGCACCAGGGACAAGGTCAGTGGTAAAGCACTTTCCTGCCATGGGTAAGGATGGGTCCCAAGTCAATCCCCAGCACTACAGGAGAAAGAAAGAATAAGTGTGTGTGTGTGTGTGTGTGTGTGTGTGTGTGAGAGAGAGAGAGAGAGAGAGAGAGAGAGAGAGAGGAGGAGGAGGCGGGGGAGGAGGAGGAGGAGGAAGAGGAGGAGGAAGAGGAGGAGGAGACAGGGAAGCTGTAAGACCTCAGCAGCTGCCTAGAGCAGAGCAGGGAGAGAGAAAGCCACACCAGGGACCCCTCATGGAGATCAGACACGTGAACGAGAGGGGCCTTTGAAGACAGAGTAAGGGAGTAAGGAGGACATAATTGTGACAGGGAAACCCAAGTGTTTAAGGGAAGCAAGCATAGAGAGAAGGGAAGGGCCAGTGGGCAGACTTACCCTACATGGCTGTGGCCCCTCAGCTTAGGTGTAAGGGGGTTCCTCAGCCAGAGTGGTTGAGCCAGCCCAAGGGGACGCCAGACTCCACCCAGCAGAGCTTCCATTCTCTTGGCCAGAAGCCTTTTCCATGCTAACAGGAAGTTCTACCAGACTGCCCTTAAACGTGGGGTTCTCCTATTTTAGCCTCTCAATTGCTGGGCATATTGGCATGTGCCACACGCTTACTCATTCACCAGACTGGGGTGTGTGTTGAGACAGGGCAATCTTGACTCTCCTGGAGCTTACTGTGTAAATGAGGCTTGGCCTTGAACTCACAGAGTTAATCCCACCCAAGTGCAGGGATTAAAGTGTCTGCCACCACCCAGTTCCTTCTTACTTTAACCGCATGTGCACGGGCGTGTGTGCCACAGGTGGTGGCAGCACAGTGCTGTGTGGAGGGCCTTGGAGGATGCTGTGCAATGAGCTCTCTCCGTTAGGTCCTGAGGCCTCAGCTCAGGTCCTCAGACTTCAGCTTTTGACCTCCTGAGCCAGCCCAGCAGCTTCCCTGTCCAGGGACAAATGTTCAATCTTCTGATGTCCTAAAACAATCCATTCTGTGAGGTCAGCATTCCCCTGACTCCCAAACCAGACAGTGACACACAAAGGTTCATTCCCGAGGTTCATCTCTATGCAGGCCTCAGCAAAATACTGGACATGGAAGCCATCAGCAGGTGAAAGGCACCACACTCCAGAACAGGTGGGATTTGCTCCAAGGATGAGATGGCTTCCACAAATCATTGAATAAGACACGGAATCATATGGTCACTTCTAAAGACCCTACTTGGATAAAAGCAAATTGAGTCGAGGAGGCCTAATGCTTTGATACAGTAAAGGCCATACGAGTCAAACCCACAGCTGGCTTTAAAATGGTGTGTGTGTGTGTGTGTGTGTGTGTGTGTGTGTGTGTGTGTGTGTGTGTGTATACTGTCCACTTCCACCACCTTAACTCAGCATAGCACTGGGTGTTCTAGCCAGACCAGTTAGTTAGGCAAGAGAAAGAAATAAAGGGCACCCCAATAGGGAAAGAGGAAGTATATTTTGCTTGCAAATGGCCCGTCTACAGAAAGACCAAAGGACTCTAACAAAAATGTTACAATTGATAAATGAATATCAGAATGTGGCAGGCACTAAGTCAGCATGAACAAATCAGTAACATTTCTACACACTACTAGAAAGTCTCAGAAGAGGGGGCTGGAGAGATGGCTCAGCGGTTAAGAGCACCCAACTGCTCTTCCAGAGGTCCTGAGTTCAATTCCCAGCAACTACATGGTGGCTCACAACCATCTGTAAAGAGATCTGGTGCCCTCTTCTGGTGTATCTGAAGACAGCTACAGTGTACTTATATATAATAAATGAATAAATCTTTTTAAAAAAAAAAAAGAAAAAAGAAAAAAAAAGAAAGTCTCAGAAGAAAAGTGAAAAAAAAAAAAAAAAATCCCAGGGCCTCATGCTAGCAGCGATTGTTAAACCTGAAAATTTCTAAGAGAAAGACCAAATCCACAACTGACCAATTAAAGCAAACTTTATTTAATCCTGGCCAGGACAATGGACACTGACCTGATCCATACCCAGGATTCAGGAAGAATGGCCCCCAAGTAGGTCAGACAGTGCCTACAAAGGTCAAACCCACCATCTAATGCTTCCATCCAATGGGCAACCATCCATCCTGATGTGCTTCCCGCCCATTATCTCCATCCTGTGCAGTGTGGGCAACCAACCTTGTGTACTGAAGTGAAAACACATGACTTGTTATCTCACACAAACACCAGTCCCCAGTGTTCCAGGGGAGTTTGTCTGTCCTTGAGCGAGTGGGGCTTACAGGTTAACTTCAGCCCTTACAGTCTCCGTGTTCAATGTTTAGGACAAAGAAAGTGAAGAAAAGATTGGGCATGGTGGAATATATTTGTAATCCCTCGTTGAGAGACTGAGGTAGGAGGATCAAAAGTTTGAGGCCAGCATGGGAGGTCCAGGTAAGCCTGGGTTACAAAATGAGATCCTGACTAAAAAAAAAAAAAGCAAACTACCCGTAAGACAGAAAAATAGAATATAATAAACACAAACAATTTAACAGTAGAAGACAAGCTAAAGAATGAGAGAATCACGCGAATGGACACTTCTCAAAAGAAGACAGGTAGGTGGGCTCAGGCGACAGAAGTCACAAAACATCTGGGGGTGGTGGTGATGCTCAGAGCCTTGGAGCTGACTACAGGAGAGTCCCAGGGCTCATGCAACAGCCTTTCTAATTTAATCAGCCAGGTCCAGGTCCTAGTGAGAGACCCTGTCTAACACAAGGTTGACCTTTTGCCTCCATTTATGTGCATGTACACACCTGCACACACACACACACACACACACACACACACACACACACACACACACAGTTTTAATCCTTTCACCCAAGAGGCTGAAGCAGGAAACCCATGAGTTTGAGGCCAGCTTGGGATTATATATCGAGACCTTGTCCTTCAAAAAGCAAAGCTAACAGCAACAACAGCAAATGCTTGCGGGGAGGAGGAAAAGGGAACACACATACGTTCTTGGTGAGAATGCAAATTAGTATAACCATTATGGGAAATAGCACGAAGGTTCCTCAAAATGCTAAAAGCCAGGCTGGGAAATGGCTTGGGCAGAGAGTTTGCCTTGCATGAGAGGGTTTAATCCCTAGGAAAAAAGAAAAGAATCATTTGAAAGGCCTTGGGATAGAACTCCTAGAGCTGCAATGATATGGACGAGAGCCGGGCACAGTGGCACACACCTGTGACTCCTATGGAAAAGCAGGAGGACGTTCAAAGCCAGCCTGGTCTGGATTATTACCTGTCTGGGAACAGGTACAGTCATGGCTCCACAGCTTAAACACGAAAAGCAGACAGAGCACCATTTGATCTAACAATCTGGCTACTGGGTAAATTGACAGGGGAGAAAACCTGGGTCCAAGAGCTATCTGCACTGTCACACCATCACAGAAGAGGGGATTTGCCTTCTCCAAATGTCTAGCAGCCTTGGGGTCTGGTTAGTTTTGTGTCACAGGCTAGAGTTTTCTGGAAAGAAGAACGTCAATTGAGAAAATACCATTGAAAGCATAATGGTAGGAGACTTTTAGAATTCTTGTATCTCACATGAATCTGAAGTGATGGCACGTAAGCTTTGAAGTAACCTTTTGTTGGTAATTGTCGTCTGAGACTTTATAAAGTTGTTCTTTTGAAGGATTCTCAGAGCCTTTGCATAACCTAGTCTGGGTATGTGCCGGGCAAACCAGGAAGTGTGACTGAGAATTGCTTAGGTGATGGGTCTTTCAAGACAACTGAGGAGATCAGATAAGAAGTTTTGGTGTTTGGAAACTGACTTGCTAAAGGTGCCTTTTGAATAACAATTAAAAAGAGCTAGGACGTGCTCAGTCCCTGCTAGACTGATCCCCCTGCTGCTGAGAATTTCATTTCTTTTTTGATCCATCCTCCCAGTAATCCAGAACACTGACACAGTTCTGTGGGGCATTTTCTTGATTAAACTTTAATGTGGAGTGGCCCATCTTCCAGTGGGTGGGGCCACCCCTGGACAAGTGGGCCTGGGTTGTAGAAAAAAGGCTGAGCAGGCTGTGCAGAGCAAGCCAGTGAGCAGCAGCCCCTCCCACCCCCCCACCTTCCCCCCCACCCCCACCTCTACTACAGCTCCTGCCTTGAGTTTCTGCCCTGACTTCCCTCAGGGATAGACTGTGATGAAATGAACCCTTCCCCTCCCAAGCTGTTTTTAGTCATGCTGTTTACCACAGCAATAGGAACAACCAGGACTCCAGCCCAGCTCTGCCTATTGGCACGTTGCTCAGCCTGTCCCGGCATTTGTCCATATGCTAAGGCTCTTGGAATTCTATTTTCCTGTTGCTAATATTCCACGAAAGGAAAACTGATCTATGACCCACAGCAGTTGTGGTGGTGCACGCCTGTAATCACAGCCCTGGGGAGGCAGAGGCAGGAAGATCTCTGTGAGTTTAAAACGGCCCTGGTCTACCTAACAAGTTCCAGGGTGGGAGGGCTACATAGTGACACCCTGTTTCAAACAAAAAACAAACTCACAAAACATTTTCCCTGGTTGAGTTTGGCATCCAGGGTCCTGCAGCCGGCCATCGTGAGTAGTCCCTGAGCAGGAAGTAAGGGTCTCCACTAAGGACACCACATCATGACTCAGAGGGCCCAGTGCTCCAGGTCAGAGCCCAGGGGGTTTTCTTTACACCTTGGGATCCTGTGTAATGCTTGGGGAATGAGGCCAGAGAGGACAAGCCTTGAGGACAGGCAGCATCCTTTAGGTATCTTTCTTTCTCAGGGAAGGGAAGGGGCAGGGGCCTCTGCTGACCTGTCAGGGTCAGAAAATACGTAGGTTCTGGGATCTCATCATTTCTTCTTAAGTTTCTGGTTGCCTTAACTGATTCTGTGTGCATGTGTGTGTGTGTGTTTGTGGTGTGCATGTGCGTGTGCATGTCCATGTGCGTGTGTAGGACAATAAAGGGCATAAGAGCTCTTGGAGCTCGAGTGATAGGCAGTTGTGAGGCATCCCATGTGGGGGCTAAGAACTGCACTTGGTCCCAGTCCTAACCACCAAGCCATCTCTCCAGCCTCCCAGCTCAGTTTTACTTTCTTGGTTCTGGGGATGGAACTCGGGTGCTCTCACGTTTGTGCATCTAGAAATTTAGCAACCAAGCCACCTCCTCCCACTTTTTAAAGATTCATTTATTTAGACATGTTAGTGCTTTGTTTGCATCTATCCTACATGACAGAAGAGGGCATCAGATCCCATTACACAGTTGGGAGCCATCATGTGGTTGCTGGGAATTGAACTCAGATCCTCTGGAAAAGCAACCAGTCCTCTTAACTACTGAGCCATCTTTCTAGCCCCCAGCCTGTCCCCTTTTTCTCTTTTAGAAAACTTTTTTCTTTTTTCTTTTTCTGACGTTAATATTAGAACTGACCCCATTCTTAATATCATCATCACTTTGAGCATCTTGTGTTGTGGATTTGGTCTAATGCTACTTATGTTAATTTGGTTCCCCAAATTCTCAGGAGTCCTCACATCTGCACATAACCCTGCCCCCAGTTGGTTTTGGCAGGTAAATAAAGTTGCTGGCAGCCACTAGCTGGGCAGTGAGACAGAGGTGGGACTTTAGGACTCCCAAGCGAGGGACAGAGGAGGAGGAAGAGGACATCTACTATGCGGAAAGGAGTAGCTGCCACACCTAGAAGGCAGAACAGAGAGACAACCAACAGGTAGGAACTGGGGAAGAGCAGCCCCAGCGGGTCTGAGGCAACAAGGATGGAATATAGACTTTAGGAAGTAATAACTCAGAAGTATAATATTGGAGGGGAGGTGTCAGCAATCAGTCCTCTTAACCGCTGAGCCGTCTCTCCAGCCCCTCACATTCCTTCTTACGTGCATCAAAATTCATACTGGGCGCTAGAGAGATAGTTTAACAGATAAGAAAATGTATTGCTTTGCATGGACCTGTCTTAGGTTTTCCATTGCTATGAAGAGACACCATGATCAAGGCAACTCTTATGAAAGACAACATTTAGTTGTGGGGGGCGGTGCTTACAGGTTCAGAGTAAGTTTAGTCCATTATCATCAAGACAGGAAGCATGGCAGCATCCAGACGGGTGTAGAAGAGTGGAGAGTTCTACATCTAGACCTGAAGGCAGCCAGAAGGGGACTCTTCTGCATCCAAGGGGAGACTCCTCAAATCATCATATTCCATTCCCTGGCCCCCTTGGCTTATTCAAACACATGAGTGTAAGGGGGACCATACCCAGCCATAGCATAAATGCAAAATACATTTAATTCACCTTCGAACGTCCTCATAGTCTATCACAGTCTCAACAGCCTCTTAACTGGAATCTCCTATAAAGTCAAGAGGCAGATTACACACTTCCGACATCACAGGATATACATTACCATTCCAAAACGTAATAAGAAGGTGCTGGGGAGATGGCTCAGTGGTTAAGAGCACTGACTGCTCTCCCAGAGGTCCTGAGTTCAAATCCTAGCAACCTCATGGTGGCTCACAACCATCTGTAATGGGGTCTGATGCGCTCTTCTGGTGTGTCTGAAGACAGCGACAGTGTACTTATAATAAATAAATCAATAAATAAGAATAAACTGGACAAAAGCAAGACCAAAAACCAGGTGGGCAAATACTAAACTCTGCATCTCCAGCTCTGATGTCCACCTCCTTTCATCTTTGACTGCAACGCATTTCTGTCTCGTGATCTGTTTGCATTCCCTGTTACCAGGTATCCCATGGCTCTGTTATTTCTAACATATCGGAGTCTCCAAGGCAACTGCAACCTCACAGCTTCTTGTTGCAACAGCTGGAATGCACACGATTTTCTGGGCCCCTTCAAAGGGCCTGGGCCACATGTCCAGCTCCACCTTTTGTAGCACTCTACACTTCCCCGATGCTGCTGTTCTTGGTGGTCATCCCATGGTACTGGCATATGCTGGGGTCCATGCCAGTCCATGGGGCATATGACTCCAATATGCTGGGGTCTTCTGCTGCAGCCGGGCTTGACCAGTAGCCTCTTACTGGTGCTCTTCATGGTTCCAAGACTCAATTTTTTCAGTCTTGCGATATCACCAGTAACTGAGGCTGCAACTTTACCAATGGCCTTTCCTGGCCTCTCACAGTGCCAAGCCTCAGCTGCTCTCTATGACCCCTTAATGCTTTCAAAACCAGTACCACTTGGGTAATTGTTACGTTATCAAGCCTGGCTGCCATCATGTCTATCTCTGGAACACGGCTTCTTTGTTCAGAAAGCACCTCCTAGAAGATTTCTCCTCCACCATGCTGGCCTCTTCCTATTCACTGCTGATTTCTTAGCTAATTTCTAACCAGCATCAATTGTCCCAGTAACTCCTCTATTCTTGGCCCTAAAGCCAGAGCCACTCGGCTGAAGCTGTAGAATTCGGCTGCTTGCTGGGGTTGGGACATGGCTCCCTTGTCCTGTTATGTCATCACCAGCTTTCTGTTTTCAGTGCTTCTCTTCACTGCCTAAGCTTGACCTTGCTCTGTAGACCAGGCTGACCTTGAACTCAAGATGCCTCTGTTTGAGTTCTGGGATTAAACGTGCACCACCATGCCTGGACCTAAGCTTTTCGCTACCTCTACTTATGTCTAGCTTTTTCTCTCTCTGCAAGCTGTCTCTATAAAAACTCTCCTTCTTATCTCTCTCCCTCTCCTTTTCCTCTCTCCTCTAGTGAGAGTTGGGTATATCTTATTCTGCAACTTTCTCTGATTTGTCACTTAGTCTGCCACTCAGTTAGATATCACTTTCAAACATGGGTGCTTTCTTCTACAAACTAACTTGATCTTCATTGTTTGGTATTAAGGATGTGTACTAAGGGTGTGTCTGTATTCTAGACAGAGGGATTAAAGGTGTGTGCTAAGGCTGAGCCACACCACAACCAAAAACAGGGTTTTTCAGTAAATAACACAATTCTTGGGGTTCACAGTGTGATCCAATATCCTGCAACAGTAGGAACTGAACTTGGGTCCTATGGTGGTTTGAATGCTTGTCCTGGGTAATGGCACATTATTAGCAGGTATAGCAATGTTGGAGTAGGTGTGGCTGGTTTTAAGATGGGGTCTCACCCTGGCCCATGCTGACCTCTGACTCACCTCCACTTTCCAGATGCTGGGATCACTGAGAGCATCGACTTGGTGCTGATGGTCATTGCTCATGCCCTGAATGAGATCTCCTGAACCCCACACTTTCTTCTTTCAGTCAGGACTCCCTCCCTCAACTAAGCTCATCTCCAAGGCACTTGCTAAGACAGTGTGACTCCGTAAGAAGCTGGTGAGCACTCCAAGGAACTTCGTTCAAATGTGCCTTTATCTTACCCTCTCCCTTATCTGCCAGGGGATTCTGCGGCTCCTGGAAAACTAGAGGCGTTATTTCATTCCCACGAGGATCTGGACACATAGAGCCTGGCTGGTAAAAAGTCTGACGTTGGCCACAGAATTGTTCTCTAAGGAAAAAAGAGGCGTCAAAACCTAAAATAGCTGTAGTGGCACACACCTTTAATCCCAGCTCTCAGGAGACCCAGGAGGGTGGATCTCTGTGAGTTCTAGACCAACCTGATTTACAGAGTGAATACCAGATCAGCTAGGGCTACACAGAGAAAACCTGTCTTAAATAAAAAAACAACAAAAACAAACAAACAAACAAACAAACACCAACCAGACAACCACAAACAGAGAAGAATAAATGCAGTAAGTCCCTGACTGTGTAAACAAAGAAGCAAAAGCCCAGTTTGCCTTTCAGTGACTTCATTTGGAATCTGAGCTCTAGCACACGCCTGTGGCTGGTCCATGAGGTGGATGGGGGCTAGCTTGGGCTATATAGCAAGCGCTATCTCAAAACAAACAAACAAACAATGAAACACACCATCACCACTAAAACCAGAGGTGCAAACATTTGAAGGACCCCAGGCGTGAACCGAGAGCACCAAGACAAGCAAATCTCCCATCCTAACAGAACCCCAACATGTGCACCTCCACACACATTAGGGAGGCTGGCCCCTCCCTTAGCACTAGGAAGGGTGAAGCTTGATTAATATTTTATTTGTGTATGAACCTGAAAGGCTTACATGTGGGAGTGTAGTCTGCAGCTGGTGATGTACTTAAATGCAGTTGGACCATTGTGTCTGTCCCGCACTGAAGGGTGGGGTCAGCTGCCTGTCCCTGTACTAAAGAGTCAGTTCGGCTGCCTGTCCCTGCTCTGAAGGGTCATTCAGCCCCCTGTCTCCGTACTAATAGGTTAATTCGTTGATGGAATCCAAGCCTAGGCCTGTTCTGTTCCAGTTTGGATTTGCTTGTTCTCCAGATGATGGTGACAATGCAGAAGGCTGTGGCATATTAGGACACGGTGTCTAAATGGTAGATTACCAGGGGAACAGCTTTGAAGGTTTTAGCTCAGCCCCTAGTTCTGGCCCGGCTGGCTGCCTCCCGGTCTTCCACCATGTAAGCAGTCTCACCCTCTGCTCCTGCTGCCAGGGCTGGATTTTCTGCCTGGCACGATGGGGTGAAACCATGAACCAGTGTGCTTTCCTCTCTGGAGTTGTTTTTCAGGGCTTCCTCCCACCAGTGGTGTGAGAGCAGCTAGCACAATGGCTGACTCATCTATGGGATGAGACCCGATTGAAGGAAACAGGTCAGTGGGTGTCTCTAAGATATGTATGCCCCGTCTGCAGTTCCTCCAGTTCCTGTGGCCTCCTTCTGTTTTCAGACCGCTGTGACGTGAAGCTCTTCCCTGACAAACGCTTCCTACCATATAAGTCTGTGAGGCCGTGGGACCGTGGGGCAGGGAGAAGCAGGCCCGGAGTGGGGTCGAGGTGTGTCCCAACCTTGGAAATCTGGAGCTGTCCTCCTGAGAGAGGCAGAGCAAGACTATTTCCAGTGTCCCAGGCCCGCCTGTCCTTGCACGGGTAGCCCTGTGCTCCCTTCTTTGTCTCACCAGAGGAGGCCATGTAGCCCTGTAGCCAGGTTAAACGTCCTCTCCCCTTAAAATATCATGTCCAGGAGCATCCTCCTCACGGGAACGGGGCATCCCCAGCACGCTGGCCCCTGCCAATGACAATGATGTGTGCTCGCCCGAATAAACCCTACTCACCTCAAAAAGCTTAAATAGCGCCCCCCGCCCCCAATAAATGGAACAGGTTCTCCCACACTGTTCCTGGGTGCTGTTCCTGGGTGTGTTCTTTGCCTTGTACTCACTGTGGACCAAGACCACACTCACCTGCCCCCCTGAGTTCCTCTAGTCTGGTGCACAGTGGGCCTGACTACCCTGAGGGAGAGGCAGATACCAGGCAGCAAAAGTCCACAACTGGCCTCATCCTAGACCCCAAGCAACAAGACCACGAAACCAGGGGCTAAAACAATGAGGCAAATATGTGTTTTGTCTTTAGCATTTTAAAGGGCTTTGTCTCATTTGGAGTCATTCCTTCCCTTTGACCCAAGGTCCTGTATAACCTAGGCTGGCCTCAAGCTGCAGTGTTGCCGAGGCCGGCCTTGGACTCCTAAGCCTTCTGGCTCCACCTCCCAAGCCTGGGACAGATCATAGACCTGCACTGCCAAACGCGCACCGGATTGACACTGACCCCTCTCAGGCCTTCTGTGCGACACTAGCACATCCCCCATGACACGCTCCCCAGCTCCAGCCCCTGAGACGGAGGAAGAGACTTCTTGCCAAGTTTGTCTACTCTGAAGAGAATGAAGGAGGAATGCCTTCTCCCACCAGACATGACGAAAGCCACATCCTGAAACTCTGAGAGGAACTAGCCCAGATGGATTGTGGGTGGCAGCGCCGGGAGAAAGAGCACAGACACACTGAAACGCTGCCTCGACTCCTACCTACCTCTGTCTAGGGCTTCCTAGAAGGGGAATTTTTTAAGTTATTTAGCCAAAGGCAACCTCAGTACCCTAAGGGAAGTCGAATAGAGGGAAAACTAGAAAAATCTGATATTTTTGGAGAATTCTGTAAAGTTGCTTACTCCATAGTGGGAGTACAGGTGACAAGGCACTGCCCATATAGGCATGGCGACCTGAAGCTTATCTCTGGAACTCGCATAAGAGAGCTGGATAGAGTGGCACCTGTAATCACAGCAGTGTGGGGACAGGGACAGGAGGCTCTCTTGGCCACCAGCCTAGTCTACTCAGAGAATTCCAAACTGGTAAGGGACTCCTCCTCAACAGACAAGACAGACATGCACCTGTGCACCGTCCCGCACCCACAAGTATCTGGGCAGCAGGAACTGGAATTAGTAGGTTTTTAAAAATGAGGACATGGCTGAGTGGTGGTGGTCCATGCTTTAATCCCAGCACTCAGGAAGTAGAGGCAGGTGGATCTTGGCAAGTTAAGGCCAGCCTGGTCTACAGAGTGAGTTCCAGGACAGCCAGGGCTACACAGATAAACCCTGTGTCAAAAAAAGAAAGAGGAAGGAAGGAAGAAAGGGAGGGAGGGAGGGAGGAAGGAAAGAAAGAAAGATGAGAAAAGGAAGAAAAATGAGGATATGAACTTGCGAGAGGCTGGGTGTGGATCTTGAAGAGCTGTGGAGAAAGAATGAGGTCAAATGAATATGGAAGAATATGGTCAAAATACATTGTGAGGAGCTGGGGGTTGGGGATTTAGCTCAGTGGTAGAGCACTTGCCTAGCAAGCGCAAGGCCCTGGGTTCGGTCCCCAGCTCCGAAAAAAAGAAAAAAAAAGAAAAAAAAACATTGTGAGGATCTGAAGAGATGGCTCAGTGGTGAAGAGTATTTGCTGTTCCTCCAAAGGACATGGGTTCAATTCCCAGCAACCTATATGGTGGCTCATAACCATCCATCTGTAACTCCATTTTCAGGGACTACACTGCCCTCTTCTGGCCTTTATGAGCACTGCATGCATATGGTGCACAGACAAATACTCATACATTTTAAAATAAATATAAATATTTTAAAAAATACATTGTGTACATGTATGAGATTTAAAAAAAATAATAAAATATTATATTTTTAAAAAGCAAGATGGAGGGGTTGGGGATTTAGCTCAGTGGTAGAGCGCTTCCCTAGCATGCGCAAGGCCCTGGGTTCGGTCCCCAGCTCCGGAAAAAAAAGAAAAAAAGAAAAAAAGAAAAAAAGAAAAAAGAAAAAAAGCAAGATGGGTGCCTTGAGGAATAATGCTCATGAATGGCTGTGTACTAGTTATTTTTCTATTGCTGTGACTAAACACCACGACCAAGGCAACTTACACAACAAAGTGTTTAATTGGGCTCATGGTTTCAAAGGTATAGAATCCATAATGGTAGAGCAACAGCATGGTGGCAGGATTAGCTGAGAGCACACATCTTGATTTCAAGCAACAGGTACGGAGTTGGTTGGGAAGGGGAGAGAACACAGAGGAAATGGCCTGAATCTTGACATCTCAAAGGCTGGCCCCAGTGACACAATTCCTCCAACAAGGCCACACCTCCTAATCCTTCCAAAACAGTTCCACCAACTACAGAAATATTATGAAATAATATTCAAATATATGAGTCCATGAGGACCATTCTCATTCAAACATCTCAGTCTTTGTCCCCACTTAGACACACACATGCATGCAAGAGTGTATACACACACACACACACACACAGAGAGATGATAAATAAATAAATTTTTAAAAAGAAAGAATGCTAGAGTTGTTAAAAATTAAAAATATAATACTAATTACTGAAAGTGTTCCTACAAAAAGTCAAAGGACTGCCCTAGAAATAGAACCACACCCCTAACACACACACACACACACACACACACACACACACACACACACACACACGTAAGAATGGAGATGAGAGAGAAAGAGAAAGCGAGAGACAGAAGGAGAGAGAGAGAGAGAGAGAGAATGAAAGCCAGTTATGGTGGTGCATACCTTAAATCTCAGCACTCAGGAGGCAGAGGCAGGCAGATCTCTGAGTTCGAGGCCAGCCTGGTCTACAGAGCTAGATCCAGGACAGCCAGGGCTGCACAAAAAAAACTCTGTCTCGAAAAACCAATAGAAACAAAAAACAGAGAGAGACAGAGACAGAGACAGAGACAGAGACAGAGACAGAGACGGAGAGACAGAGAGACAGAGAGACAGAGACAGAAAGACAGAGACAGAGACTATATTATCTTAGGTAATCTGCACTGTTAGGACATACTAAAGCCCCAATAAGGTTGTGGCTCTGAAAACAAACCAGACGACCCCCTGCACCACGCTTCAGTGTTCGGTTTAAGCTTTCGGAGACAGTTTCTCTGTATAGCCCTCGCTATCCTGGAACTCGCTATACAGGCCAGGCTGACCTCTACCTCACAGGCCTGCTCCTGCCTCAGCAGTTCCGGGGTTGAAGGCATGTGCTGCCATGTCTGACTTCAGATTACTTCTCTTGATGGAGATGTTAAGTGGTGGCAAGGAGGCAGCTCCTGCTTCATTCATGGGCTCCAGTCTCTTCGTAGTAATTTCTCTGCTACCCAACAGGGCCCTGTAGTCGTCTGTGAGAATCTGCAGTCTAGAGTTCCACAGCAGGAAGGGAAGGATGAGCACTAAGGTAGCTGAATCTCTTGAAGCCTAAACCTGGAAGTCGCGCTCCAGTCTTACAACCTGAGCTCCGTCCCAGGACTCCAGTAGAATTCATTCCTGAAGTTCTGACTTCTGTGCCATCTTCCCTACAGAGTCACAGCAGCTTGGGCCAGGACCCGACCTACAAATGTACTAGCAAGAGAGAACTGAGAAAATGGAAGGAGAAATGATTAGAGACATATCCTAAGAGATCTTCACGAGGCTAGATCCATCTCTGGTCTAATCATCATGTTAGTGCCTGCCCAGTGCAAGAACCACACCCCAAACCAGCAAAACCACAAAAGTGTCATTTATAATTTAGCATCCACAGGAAGCAGCTGGTGACAGAGTTGACATAAACAAAACACACATTCACAGATACACGCCCAAGCCTGAGAAAGCGCTTTTAGAGTCATAGGCTCTATGCTCAACCTCAAGTTTCCTGAGACTAGCCTCTGAAGGGAGACTGACATGACTTATCAAGTCAAAAATCAAGAAACTGGCTGTGTGGTGGTGGTGGTGGTGCACACCTTTAATCCCAACTCTAGAGAGGCAGAGAGCTCTGTGAGTCTGAGGCCAGCCTAGTCTACTGAGTCAGTTCTAGGACGGCCAGAGCTACAGAGAAACCCCTGGGTCAGGAAAAAAAAAGAGAGGGTGGAGGGTGAGAAAACAAGAGAAGGGGAGGAGGAAGAGGAGGAGAGGAGAGGGAGGAGGAGAAGAAAGGAGGAGGAGAGGACAGAGGAGAAGGAGGAGGAGAGGAGAAGGAGAAGGAGAGGAGAAGACGAAGAAGAAGAAGAAGAAGAAGAAGAAGAAGAAGAAGAAGAAGAAGAAGAAGAAGAAGAAGAAGAAGAAGAAGAAGAAAAGAAGAAGAAGAAGAAGAAGAAGAAGAAAAGAAGAAGAAGAAGAAGAAGAAGAAGATGATGATCTCGTTACCAAACAAACTCCAGTTTCACTTTGTTTCAGGTGACTTCAGAAATCACTGATTGGGGGGTAGGAGGGCGGGAGAGATGATGTAGAGAACCTTGTATATTGTTTGGATGCATCACCTGTCAATTAAAAACCTATGGTTCGGAGCTGGAGAGATGGCTCAGCGGTTAAGAGCACTGACTGCTCTTCCAGAGGTCCTGAGTTCAATTCCCAGCAACCACATGGTGTCTCACAACCATCTGTAATGAGATCTGATGCTCTCTTCTGGTGTGCATGAAGAGAGTGACAGTGTATTCATATTACATAAAATAAATTAAATAAAACTTTTTTTTAAAATTTATTCATTTTATTATATAAAGTACCTGGAGCTGTCCAGGATACACCAAAAAATGATGAATCTCTTTACAGATGGTTGTGGCCACAGAATTGTTGCAAATGGGTTATTTTAGAACCTGATCTAAAATAGAGCCTAGCTATACAGCCAAGGTATTTGTAAAAAAAAAAAAAAAACCTATGGCCTATAGAAAAGGGTAGAATAGAAGGTGAGACATCTGGAAGGTAGGTAGAATTCTGGGACAGAGCCAGGCACAGAATTCTCAACCAAGATGTGATGAGGCAGACACATGGTACCCAGCCACATGGCAGAATGTAGGTTAAAATAAATGGGTTATTTTAAGTTATGATCTAGTCAGAGTAGAGCCTAGCTATACAGCCAAGGTATTTGTAAATATATTTTGAGTCTGAATTATTTCTGGGAGCATGGAGCGGGAAGAACCAAACCAGACTTTTATAATTGGCACCCAACATGGGGCTTGAACCCATGACCCTGAGATTAAGATTCTCATGTTCGGGGTTGGGGATTTGGCTCAGTGGTACAGCGCTTGCCTAGCAACTGCAAGGCCCTGGGTTCGGTCCCCAGCTCCGAAAAAAAGAAAGAAAAAAAAAAGTACTCATTTTGGACATCTCAGAGCCAGGCAATATATAAACAGCTTCTTACTAGCTTTGTCGTAGGGAACATCTCTGCTGTGTGGACTGTGTTGCCAACACGTGCCTAGGTCAGTCTTCAGGGATTCGAAGGCTGCTTTTACTAGAAATGCTGTGAAGGGGAAGAGACAAACAGACTGGCCTCTCTGTCTGAGTATCGGGTCTGTCTCTTTTGTTGCCTCTGCCCTTCGGTCAGATTCTATTCAGCTTTAGATCTGTTGAGCCCTGAACAGTGTTCCGTCTGGAACTAGACTCAGACTTGCCCAGTATCTGCTCTCTTCGCCCTTCAAGGCTAAACACACTTAGCAACTGCATGGCTGGACCTCCAGCCATCAGAGGATTGGAAGGAGGCCCTCCTGACCAGAACTCCTCCACCTGACCCCAGGAAGAGCTCGAGTAACCTTCCCTTTCCCAGCCTGCCTGCCTGCCTGCCACTCTTGAGGCCTGCGTCTGGAATGCCTGATCTAGAAGCCGAGGTCTGCATCAGCCCCGGCCACTGTCTCCAGAAAAAGAAAACCATAGTTCTCACCTCAAGGAGAGTAAGTGATATACTACAGCTGAATTCGAGCGAGTGAGTGTGGCCTGCGGAACATGAGACTAGGTTACCTCAGGTTCCACATCCCCAGTGGAAGCAGATTCGTGACATTTATAGTAACATGTCAGAGAAAGTCAAATCCAGGCAAGGTTAAAATCCGTGGGCGGGAACGTCAGAGAGGTGTATGAGGTAGGGGAAGTCAAGATGCCATCTGACGACGTTCTTCTCCTTTGGGTTGGTGGAGGCCAGTGGTCTGCTACGTCACTCTATCCCGAAGGTTCTATCAGTCACAGGGTGTTAGTTCAGAGACGGGCAAAGGTTGCTGTTTAAGGGGCTAAAAATTCTGTCTCTCCACCTTGCTGTAGCCCTTCCTTTTTTTTTTTTTTTTTTAAAAGATGGATTCATTTATTATGTATATAGCCTTCTGCCTGCATGTGCTGGAAATTGAACTCAGGACCTCTGGAAGAGCGGACAGTGATCTTAACCTCTGAGCCATCACTCCAGCTCCCCCACCCCCCTTTTTTAAAAAACCAAGATCTTTTCAGTGTAGCCCCTGTGTGTATTGGAACCCACTGTGTAGACCAGGCTCAAACTCACAGATATCCACCTGCCTCTGCTTTCTGAGTTCTAGAACTAAAGATACGTTCTTTCCCCTCCCCCCCTCCAAATTTTATGTGTATGAATGTTTTTGTCTGCTTGTGTGATGTGCATATATCATACTGTATATCATTTTGTATATATCATACTGTACTGACATGTGTACTGTACTTACGTGCAGTGCCTGAGGAGGCCAGCAGGAGGTATCTGATCTCCTGGACCTGGTGTACTGAGTCCTGCTGTGCCTCAAGGTGCTGGAAATCAAGCCAAAGTCCACAGGAAGCGCAGCCAGTCCTTTGCTGCTGCACTCACAGCAGTTCTAATCAGTCTTTGCAGACACCGTTTCTTTCCCAGAATTCTCACATCCCTGCGACAACTGTCCCTTGGACATTCTCCCGCCCCCACCCCCTGACTGTGGGATGAACTTTTAGACCTGGGTTGGTCTCAGTCGCACTTGTCCTCTTAGGACTGACTTCTCCTGAGACAAATCGTAAACAAATATGCTGCTGGCACTGTGGAGCAGGTAGGAAATGCTCTTTCCTGTAGGCCAACCAGAGAAGGTGAGCCCTGACAGAGGGAGGGAGGGGGCTAGCCATGGGGTATTAGGAAGAAGGAATGGACTTCTGGAGGAAAACAACTCCAATTCACAGCTCCTAAAATGAGTCAGGCTTGGAGTGATCTGGGAAACCCTAAAGGGGTGTGCGAGGAAGGGGGATATGGAAGGAGGGGAGGGGAGAGGCTGACTAGCCAGCCTAGCTGAAGGAGTGACTTCCTCAGCCAGTGATAAGAGCTCAGAGATGGTTGTGTGGGTAAAGGAGCCTGCGACCAAGCCTGACAACGTGAGTTCAATCCCAGAACCCACAGGGTGGAAGGAGAAAAATTAACCACTACAAGTTTTCTGCCAGCCTGGACATTCACATTGTGGCGATGTGAGCTGTACTCATGCACACACATCTTCCAAATAAATAAAGATGGAAAGTAAAAAAAAAAAAAAGTTAGAAAAAAGGTTCCCCAAAAGCTGGCGCTGATCACAGGGCTCTACACCAAAGACAGAACTTGTGGGGTGACAGATGGGATGCTTGCCTAATTAAGGGCTTAAGAGCACTTTCGGGTTCAAAGTTTATTATTGCCAGAATTTTTAAAAATTAATTGAAACTAATGCTGTTAAAAAAAATGGTGGTGAATCCTTGGGGAGATATTGTTGCCATCTCTTTAATCCCAGTACTCAGGAGTCAGATCTCAAGGACTGAATGAAGAGGTCGGAGAGCTTTTGCAACAGCTCTGACCCTGACGGCAGGGAGGACAGACAACTAACGGCCAAGTTCTTTTTTATTTGCTTGTGTTTTAAAGATTTACTTATTTCATGTACGTGGGCACACTCTCACTGTCTTCAGACACACCAGAAGAGGGCATCGGATCCCATTATAGAGGGTTGTGAGGCATCATGTGTTTGCTGGGAATTGAACTCAGGACCTCTGGAAGAGCAGTCAGTGCTCTTAACTGCTGAGCTACTCTCTCCAGCCCCCTAATGGCCAAGTTCTTTTCTTTCCCCCTGGAGCTGGGGACTGAACCCAGGGCCTTGCGCTTGCTAGCACTCTACCACTGAGCTAAATCCCCAACCCCCTAACGGTCAAGTTCTAACCTAAGTTCATACAGCTAGAATATGTTAGACCCAGGTTCAAAACTCAGACTTAGTTCAGATTTTTTTTTAAAGATTTCTTTTCCTTTTAACTCATGTACAGGTTTGTGTGTTCAGGCGATTGTATTCCCTGTGTGTAGTGTGTCCGGCGGAGGCCAGAAGAGGATATTGGCTCCCCAGGACCTCTGGGACCTGTGTCTTCAGCAGTAGGGACGAACCTTCCATCTCTGGAGGGCAACCAAGGGCAGTACTGATAGCCTAGACGACAGTAGAGGGCTTCTCATGCCTGGGGGCAGAGTTTTGTTGAGAGGCATTGGCTCTTAAAGAGCACTGTCAGCCCAAGTGGGAAAATTTCATTTGAGTTATTTTTGTATATGTGAGCCACATGGTTGCAGGTGTGATCCGCAATTTTAGCTGGATATGACTTTCTTCAGATATTCTCATTGTTATTTTGCCTTCCTCCTCAACATGGCTGCCTAAACCTGAACTGGATAAGGAGGACAGCAGGCCCGCTAATGCGGATAAAGGAGAGCTCATGAGGCCTCAACCCTAGACAAAGAACAGTGAGGATGCAGAGGGCAGAGAAACAGCCTCACCTGGGTAGAACACAACAATTGGCTATCCAGTCCCAAAGGGTCAGCCTCAAAAACATACGTGCAAGAAACTTGTACGGAATGAGCAGGTTGCATTTATGTGTTTGGGAATATCTATTACAGACATATATGTATGTAACAAGAATTACAGACAAAAGAGGCCATGAATTTGAAAGAGAGCAAGGGAGAGTACGTGGGGGAATTTGGAGAGAGGAAACAGAAAGGAGAAATGATGTAATTATATTGTAATCTCAAAAACATGTGAAAAAACAACTCAATGCTAGTGTTTTTATGTCATTAATACTTCCTGAATAGAGAACTTTTCTAGTTCACAGGGCTGTGTGTGGGGAGAGCAGACTCCATGGAAAGCCCCTTCATTATCGTCATCTTCCGCAGAAACAAGGTCACATCCCTATGTTCTCAAAGAGCCCTGGGGCCTTATGCAAAAAAAAAAAAAAAAAAAAAAAAAAAACCAACCCAGGAATCTTAATTTGTTTGAGAGAAATACAGAAATCAGGGGAAAGAGTAATCCATGTGCATGGATTGGTACTTCCTCTGTTTCTTTTGCTTTTGGTTCATTGAACTTTCCTGATGGGCTCTATGGAATGTCACTTATTTCTAAATAGACCAGCTTACTTTTTTGTTGCTAGATGACAATATCCTTGCTACAGTCAGATCATGAACAAGGCCTTGGGTTCCATCTGGGGTGGGGGTGGTAGCAGGAGTTGAATTTCCTGATTTAGGCTGGCATGACATTTGCTTGTAATTGAAGCCAGGCCATGTCTTAAGCAACAGAGAAACTGAAACAGGTCTATACCTCTTGCTGCATAACTATTGGCCCAAGCAACCCTTATGTCCACCCCCCTTCTTCAGTTACCTCGCCATTCCCTCAGGAAGCACCCCTGAAGGTCCCACATTCCAACTACTAAGAGGGTAACATTTGTGTAACAATCCCTCCTCATCACCAGAGCAGAAGTGCATGAAAAGTGACAAATATGTCTAAGTGCATACTACTAGGTCTACATACATGATCACTAGGGAACTTTCCGGAACAATCCTGTCAGGAGAGTTGGCTCAGTGGTTAAGAGTTCTTGTTCTTTCAGAGGACCCAGATTGGATCCCTAGAACTTTCATGGCCACTCACAATTGGCTGTATCTACAGGGTCTAGAGTCCACTCCACAGACTTCATACTTCCAGGAGTGAGGGGTCCAAACCTCCGCATCTGTAAGGACCCAGATGAGTTGGTGACAGGAGGGCTCCACACAAGCCTTCCACGGTGGTCAGATTTCCCAGAATTGCCTTCCTCTCCACATCTGTCCCTAGCATACACTGTATTCACAGAGAATGGAGCCCCCTGCTGACCTCCACAGAGAACTTCAGAGATGTCAGTAGGAAACCTAAGGATACAACTTGGGGACAGGGTTGGGGACAAGTCAAGCATGGTGGCTTACACCTTTAATCTCAGCACTCGAAAGGAGGCAGATAATCTCTGTGCTGGAGGCCAGCCTGGTCTACACAGTAAGTTCCAGGCCAACCAACGCTAGTGAAACCTTGTCTCAAAAACGAACAGGGCGGGGTTGGGGATTTAGCTCAGTGATAGAGCGCTTGCCTAAGAAGCGCAAGGCCCTGGGTTCGGTCCCCAGCTCCGAAAAAAAGAACCGAAAAACAAACAAACAAACAAACAAACAAACAAACAAAAACGAACAGGACTGAGAGATGGCTCAGTGGTTAAGAGCAGTCAGTGCTTCCTGAGGTCCTGAGTTCAAATCCCAGCAACCACATGGTGGCTCTCAAGCATCTCATGGATGTGATGTAATGGGATCTGATGCCCTCTTCTGGTGTGTCTAAAGACAACTACAGTGTACTCATATATAATAAATAAATACATAATCTTTAAAAAAATAAAAATAAAACACCCACCCAACCAAAACAGTAGCAAATGGCAGGTGTGGTTTTTAGGCCTTTAGTCCAAGCATCTAAGAGGTAGAGGCAGGTGGATCCCTGAGTTTGAGGACAGCCTGGTCTACAGGGCGAGTTCCAGGACAGCCAGGGCTACACAGAGAAACCATGTGTCTCAAAAAAAATGGAAAAAACAAAAAGGCACGGGGAGTGACTATGACTGAAAGCACCTTGTCAGGGTCATCGGTACAGAGGGTGTGTTTGCCTGTGGAGAGATGCAGCCTGAAGAATGGGCTTCATCTTGGACTGTCCTCAAAGTGTCCTGAGATCATTCATGTTTCCCTAGGAGCCTGCCCTGAATCTTTAGGGATAAATATTTCCACATCCTCACATCTGGCCGTGCCATTTAGTGCACACAGTGCACAGGGTTGCAGCACAGGATCCAACTGGTGGGTGTGTAACAGTTCTAACACTCTATACTGCTGGCACGACTGTATAAAAAAACAGAAAGCAATTACCTAGTACCGTGTTGCTCAGGTGGTGTCCCCCACTTTTTTCCATTTTACTTTGTGTGTATGGTGTTTTGTCTGTTAATATATCTGTGTTTCTTCCACATGTACCCCTACTGCCTGGAGAGGCCAGGTTACATGTGCCCAGATGGTTGTGGACCTCCATGGGAGTGCAGGAATTGAACTCAAGCTCTCTATAAGATCACCCAGAGCTCTTTTTTTTTTTTTTTTTTTTTTTTATCGTGTCAAGCCAGGAGAGGAAAAGAGAGAGAGAGAGAGAGAGAGAGAGAGAGAGAGAGAGAGAGAGAGAGAGTCTTTTTTTAAAAAAAAAAAGATTTTATTTATTTTATGTATATGAGCACACTGCCGCTGTCTTCAGACACACCAGAAGAGGGCATCAGATCCATTACAGATGGTTGTGGGCCTCTATGTGATTGCTGGGATTTGAACTCAGGACCTCTGGAAGAGCAGTCAGCGCTCTTAACCAGCCCGACACTGCCTCTTCTTAAGCACCATGTGATATAAAACTGAACAGAGTTGTGGGTTCAGCTTGCCTATCACCTCAGTATGCTGAGGGCCCTGGATTTCCCAGCAGGGAGAGAATCAGGTGGAGGCTGAGAGGGACAGACACAAAACAAAACAGGAGATACCCATTTTTTTTTTCTTTTTTCTTTTTTTTTTTTCAGAGCTGGGGACCGAACCCAGGGCCTTGCGCTTGCTAGGCAAGCGCTCTACCACTGAGCTAAATCCCCAACCCCCAGGAGATACCCATTTTTAAAACTGAAAAGAAATTGCAGGGTGGTAGTGGCGCATGCCTTTAATCCCAGCACTGCAGAGCCAGGCAAGGCCAGCCCGATCTATAAAGTAAGTTCCAGGACAGCAAGGACTACATAGGAGACCCTGTCTCAATAAATAAATAAATAAATAAATAAATAAATAAATAAATAAATAAATAAATGTAAAAAATAAAAGTAAAAAGTAAAAAGGAGAGGGCTGAGGATTTGTTTCAGTTGGTAAAATGTTTTCCCAGCATTCATAAAGCCCTGAGTTCAATACCTGGAACCACGTAAACCAAGTATAACAACACATGCCTGTAATTTCAGTATTTGAAGACAGTTGTAAGAGGAACACAAGTTGTCTCAGAAAAGAAGAAGGAAAGAGGAAAGAGAAGTTACTGCCTGAAAACACTTGACAGCAGTGTCTAACCATGACTCATGTTTGGAATATAGAAATGTCTCTCATATCTCAGTAAAAGGAAGATAACCTACTTCTAAAAATCATAGTTAATTTGATACGGGGCTGTGCTATGTAGCACAAAATAGTCTCAAACTCATAGTGCACCCCAGTCCAGACTTGAACTCATGAGCCTCCTCTTGCTTCAATTTCTGACTGCCCGGATTACACGCATATGTCACAGTCTCAACTACAATTTTTGAAAAATGGGCAAAAATATAAAGAAAAAATTCAGTCTTCTTACTAAACTTCAGGGACAGGCAGATTGATGAAGATCTTTTAAGGCTCACAAGCTGAGGAGTACTGGGCTTGTGGCTTCACCTCAGCATTCTGCCTCTCATCTGCTTCCTCCATAAAGACGTGGAAAGTAGGCATTGAATAGAGTTGGGACTAACGTAGGCAGGGATGCCTCAATGCCAGACATCCTCGTCTTCCTTGTCAGATCACGGGTTGAGACTCTGAGGAAGGACAGGGTGGACTGGGTGAGAAACTCAGGCCCTTGGCAAGCATGGATGGCAGAGGTAAATGTGCTCAGAGCAGGGCACTGGAGCTGGAGAGCCTGAAGCCACTGCAGGGCAGAGGCTGGCCGGCAGAAGTGAGGGTGGGAACCAGAAAGTCAGAGCGAGACTGACGGCAGCAGAACAGGAAAACAGAAACTGCTCAAGGCGTCCTGCTTCTACGGCCCCAGCACCTGCAGTATGGCAGCTGGAGTCTTACCTTGGAGACAGTCTAGGCCAGACAAGCCTCTGAAGAACAGAGACCTGATAGGGAGAGGCCTGCATTGGCTTGGATTAGCTGACTGTAAGTAGACTGTATATAGGTACTAGTGGTGGCCTGGGGTTGCTGAAACCGTGTTTAACACCATAACCTTGAGCCCAAATAGGACCCAAATAGCCTCCAGGGGGCGTTCAGGATTGACCTCATACTCCCCAGAGCATCAGTACCTCCCAGCTTGCATACACCTGCCTATAAATCAGACCTGAGACATTCACTGGGTCTCAGAATCATGAGAAGCTGGACATTCCCAGATAATCAGCTTGGTGCTGACTCCATGCAGACAGCCATGGCCTACAACCTAGGATCAGCAGCAAAGCAAAACGGCTCACCTCGACAGCAGAGGGTGTCAGACGCTGTCACCCACAAAGATACCAGTGCTCAGAAGGAAATGCGAGGGTGGGGCGTTTGAGGCCAGTTTG
Source organism: Rattus rattus (assembly GCF_011064425.1). Taxonomy (NCBI): domain Eukaryota; kingdom Metazoa; phylum Chordata; class Mammalia; order Rodentia; family Muridae; genus Rattus; species Rattus rattus. The sequence goes on along the minus strand of NC_046155.1, from coordinate 74,702,181 downwards.
TTGTCTCAACAAAACAAGAAAAAAGACAGCTCAGCAGTAAAGAACACTTGCTTCTCTCTCGGAGGACCCAGGATCACTCCCCACTCACAGGTGGCTCACATCTGTAACTCAAGTTTCCTGGGCTCCAACAGGTTCTTCTGGCCTACGTACACAGTGCACATACATGCAAGAAAACATGGAAACAAGTAAAATCTTAAAAGACAAATAACCCCCTCACACACATACACACACATGCAAACCAAAACCAGCAGATGAATGCTGTGGCCTAATTCACGTCAGAAGGAATGGTGGGTCAGACACTCTTGCAGAACGAACCATTCGTTTTTGCCTAGTTGGGTTTTTGTTGTTTGAGGGGCTAAGACAGACCTCATGTAGCCCAGGCTATCCTTAAACTTGCTAGGTAAACTAAGAATGATTTGAACTCCTGATCCTCCCGCTTCTACCTCCCAAGTGCTGGGATTACAAGCAAGAGTCACCACTCCTGGCTGTTGATTGATCTGGTTCAGTTTTCCTGAAGTGCTAGAATCATGTGTGTCCCACCACACCCCATCTGGTTTATTTTAGCAGCGTTTGGACATCACTCTATTCCTTGTCCCCATGAGTCCCCAAGATGCCCAGGGCAGAATCCAACACCCTGAACCTCACCCAGAGAGTCCAGACTCCCTGCCTTAACCTGGCTCCTGTTACCTCTTTGGAAACAGACAGCAGTCAAGTCAGATGTATTGAATGTGATGTTGTCACCTACGGCTTTGACCGGAACCGGAAGGCCTTCTTATAAGTTTGCCCATGATACAAGGATTCTCCAGAGTAAGAATGTAGTCATTTGGGAAGAGGGACTCTCAATTAAAAAGCCTCTGTAAGATTTGCCTGTAGACAAGTCTGTAGTGCACCTTGACTGATGGGAAGGGCTCAGCTCACTGAAGGGCTGAGTGTAGGCCATTCCACGCCTGTGCTGCTGGTCCTGGGTGCCAGCAGAAAGCAAGCTGGCAGGCTAGTAGACAGCATTCCTGTATGGCCTTTGCTTCAGTTTCTGCTGGCTAGCTCCCGCCAGCTCAACAATGAACTAAACTCTTTCCTTCCCACGATGCTTTTGGTCATGATGGTTTTCTGGGTTTTTGTTGTTCTGATTGAGACAGGGTTTCTCTGTGTATTTTTAGCTGCTCTGGAACTCACTCCATAGACCAGGCTGGCCTTGGACCCAGAGATCCTCCTGCCTCTGCCTCTTGAGCTCTGGGATCCTTTGATCCCAGGTGTGCCTCCACCTGGTTTAGGTCACGTCTTATCACAGCAAGGAAAACATTAACTAAGACACCCTTCAGTCCCTCTGAGAGACTCTAGGCTCAGACATCTGCATCCCATTATCCTAACAGCCTTAGTCAGCATCTTCATCAGCAAACGGCCCCAAAAGAACTTCAGTTGCTGACGTCCTTGAACGTCTGATGCTCCTGCTGGGATTACAGGCATGAGCCACCCACCCAGCCATGGCATCCTCACTCTAGTCTAGTAAGGAGAGGGCTGCCCCTGTCAACAGGACAGGGGAAAACCAGCTTGCTTTGTCTTAGGCGCTCTGCCTCTAAGGCTAACTAGTGGAGAACACTGTGGGGAAGGTAGTTCAGGTGCTGGGTCATACATCTGTGGTACAGACTTAGTGGAAGGATCAACCACTGTGCTAACAAGCAGGGAGTGGGCACCCAGGAAGCCCTGAGGGAAAGGAAGCTCAGTAAGTCTCTATTGATTGGTCTTTCTCTGACGGCAGGAGGAAGGCGCTCCCAAGGTGAGCTGTTTTCTTCCAGTCTTCTTTCTACAGCACGATGCTCACTTCACTGCAGGCCCACAGCAGGGAAAAGAGGGAAATGATGTCTGGGGCTGGTACACGGTGAAGTAAGAAGTAAAAATAAAAAAGGTGGCCTTCCCAAATAGCAGCTGGGCACCGTGGCACACCTCACAACCTTAGCAGTCAGGGGCTGAGGCAGGACTCCCGAGGCCAGATTGAGCAATTTATAGAAATCACCAAGAAATAGATGTTTAAGAAAGGGACAGGGAAATAGTTCGGCTGGTAGAGGTAGTCGCTGTCAAAACTGACCACCTGAGACCAATCCCCAGGATCCACTGACACCCGTTCTGGCCTCCATGTGTAAAACATGACCTGTGAGTGCACACACACAAACCAATGTCATTTCTTTTCTACTTTAAAAGGTTAGGAATGCAGCTCAGGGGTGGAGTTGCTTGCCGTAAGGCCTTGAATAGAATTCTCCCAACCTCCCCTACCACAAACACACACAAAGCAAAACCAAAAGTTGGATTGGGATAGTCCTCTGTGTTAAGAGTGCTTGTTCAGGGGTTGGGGATTTGGCTCAGTGGTAGAGCACTTGCCCTAACAACCAAGGCCCTGGGTTGGTCCCCAGCTCCGAAAAAAAAAAAAAAAAAAAAAAAAAAGTATCCAAGAGTGCTTGTTCAGCAGCTGCAAACCCCTGGGTCCCACTGCACTCCCAAGAGCAGTAGCTGGACAAGTGAGTGGCCTCAATGCGGAAAAAACATTCAACTTTGGGTGAGTGGGAGGTAAGGCTGGATATGAGGTGCTGGGGAACAACAAAGAACAAGGTATTTGGGCTGTCTGTGGTGGTGACGCATGCCTTTGAACCCTAAACTCCAGAGGCAGAAGTGGGCAGATCGCTAAATCCAAGGCTTGACTGGTCTAGACAGTAAGTTCTATCTAGGCCAGTCTGAGCTACAGAGACCCTATCATTAAAAAAGAAAATAGTGACATGCTAAGCCATAAACCTTAAAAACACTGTTAGGTGTATGAAGGCAGACAGAAGAAATCACACTGTATGGTTTCCACTTATCCAAAACACCCAGACACAGGATATCAGCAGTGGTCACCAGGGCTGGAGAATAAGGATTTGTCAGCTAAAGTGAAACTCATTTCTTTTAATTAAGAACTATCTTTAAATGTGTATAGGAGCTTTGCCTTTCTATTCTCTCAATCATCTGGATGCCCAGTGCCTGAAGCTGGAAGGTAAGAGACTCCCTTGGAGTGATGGGCGATTGTGAGCCCATGTGTAAGTGCTGAGAATCAAGTCTGAGCCCTTTTAATTGCTCAGCCCTTTTAAGAAATGACATTGTGGTTTTGTTATTGGAGAGGGAGTGGAGAGGAAGGCAGTTTGCCCAGCCTTTGGGAGGCAGAGGCAGATGGATCTCTCTAAGTTCAAGGCCAGCCTAGTCTACATAATCAATTCCAGGACAGTCAGTGTCTAAGAAACCCTGTCTCAAAACAACAACAAAAACCCATCCAATTACTGGCTTTGTATTTAGGAAGTCCATTGGTTGTACAACCCACAATATACCCAATTTCGAAACCTAAGCAGGATTGGGCCAGGTTAGTGCTTGGATGCGTAGACAACAAAGACCTCTGGTGAAGTCCTAAGAGGGGTTGGTTCTAAAGTGGCCGTGGCTCTCCAGAGTGGGTGGGTGTATATTCACTTTCTTCCAGTGCTTTGTTAAATCATCACCACAACTTAAGCAGCTTGACACAAATTTATTATCATACAATTCTAGAGGGTACAAGTCCAAAGTGGGTTCCACTGGGCTACCAGTGTGGGGCTGCACTTAGCTGGGAAGGACCTGCCTTCTGCCTTCCCAGCTCTCCAGGAAGCCTGCACCCTGACACATACTCCTCTCCACCAGCTTTCAGTTCTCTGATCTTGTTAGGATCAGTTCCTTTTCCAGCATAAGAACCCCGAGATCACAATGGTCCCAATAATCAAAGGTAATCTCCCAGTCTCAAAATTTCTCAATTTTGCTCAGCATCATGGCACACACCTTTAGTCTCAACACTTGGGGAGGCAGATCTCTTGTGAATTTCAGGCCAGCCAGGGCTACATAGTGAGACCCCACCTCAAAAAATTAAAAAACAAAACAAAACAAAACAAAAAACAACCAAAACCAAACCAAACCTCAACGTCACTTCTACATAATCCTCTTCCTACACTTTCCCTCTGCCACATAAAACATAAGTAATATTCACCCAGTCTGGGGCTCAGATGTGTGTATCTTCAGGGATGTTCTGCCCTTCCTGGGTATTATCAGGGAAGTGCCTCAGAGAGCATGAGGAAGAGATCAGCTTTAGGTCAGCTAAGCCTGAGGAACCTGGAGGGCACCTCGGTGTCTCTCTCACCAAACACTTGTGAACAATCAGTCAGGCAACAAGACTGGATGTTACTCATCCCAAGACACCAGGTTTTCACTGCTAAGTATCTCAGAAAGCTGGTTCCTCTTTAACCAGTAATACCTTACAAATAACTACAGGGTTATTGCTGTCTTAGTAACACACCAAGTCAGATGTCTTTCCACTAATGGGCTTCTTGAAGTCAAAGAAACTATCCGTCCCTACACTGGCAGTAACAGGTCTAATTGTTAGACAGGTCAGAAGTCTCTGCATCTAATGTCTGCAGCCAAGCCTGAGCTGAACCCCACTTCCCAAGTCCTTAGCCTGGACCCACTAGCCTGCAGCTCTTGGGGCCTCCTGTACAGACAAGGTGAGCAGAAAGCAGCACGGTGGGGTGAGAACTGTCAGGTCCCTGTCTGCCTCTCACACTCTGGATTCCTGCATGGGGACCAGACCAGAGGTTTCCTCAAGGCACTAGCCCCACGCCCAAGACGTGGGAGCCCAGGAAATGTAGACAATGCTTGAAAGGCTAAGCAAGAAAAGCTTATGCCAAGAAAGGTCAGGGAATAGGTGAATGGGCCACCTCTCTAGTTTACTGTGGGTCTCCAGTAAGTTCCTGCCCTTTGCCCCTCGCTGTGTCACATGGTGGCCCAAGTAACCTTGAAGTGCTACCAAGTTCATACTCCACCTAAGAGCTAAGGAAACTACTGCAGGAGGGTGAGGGGTAGTAAAACCAGACTAGGGAGAAGAGGAGAATCCATGTTTAAGAGGATCTCCCAATAGGATTTCAAAGTCTTCCTAATGTCCCAGCTACAAAGGAGCTGCCAGGACAGAGAATGTGAGGTCCTAAAAGCCAAGATCAGCATGACAGAGAACAGTGATAGAGGGAATTTTACACAGGACACCTGATGGGCCCTCCCTCTGCCTCCAGAGTGGGAAACAAAACGGAGGTGGTCCAAGACACCAGAGAAGCATAAGAGGAAGTCTCTTGGGAGGAAACTCAAGGACCCACCAGGTGAAGCCAAAAGGAGCTATGGAGAAGCCTTGGCTCTTGGCCATTAGCAGTCAAGGCCCTGATGCATACTCAAGGCTTTTATTGACAAAGAGACACTGGCTTTAGAGTGGCCTCCAATATCCTCACTGCCCAGGGCAGCTGGGACCTCCTCTGCCAAGTTCAAGAAAGAAGGGGCTGCCAAACAGGGCCCTTAGCGGGCTCATGTGTAGAGATCAAAATCAATGCGCTTGGAATTGTAGAACTGACCGCCTGGAGGGTCCAGCTTCCGGCAATAAACACCATCCGGGAAGTAGCCTTCGCTCACCCAGGTCTGTAAGAACAGAGGACAAAACTGAGGCAAGATGACAGAAGCTGGGGTGGACAGCCACGGCGGGAAGGGGCTTACCTGCATCTGGGCACTGGTAAAGGGTCCGTACAGCTCAGCATCCCCCGTGTTCTCCCATTTATACTCCCACATCACATCCATCAGACCATCTCCAGCTGAATCTGCTTCTAAAACAATGAAGAAACTTGGGCCTCAAGCACCCGGTCTCCTGCCCATACTGCCCCTCCTGTGCCCTTCTTACCTTCTCTATGGGTAGGGGTTGGAGTTTCCAGTTCCCCCTCTGTTACTTCCTCAGCAAACATGTCCAGGGAGGGTGGAGGTGTGGGGTCATGGGATCCCTGGGTCCGACACCCCAAACCCTTCAGTCGCATAGCCAAACGCTCCCTTGTTTCCTGGTATACACCAAGGTTGCCTCGAGCCACCATTTGATCAGCCAACCCAGATAGCCGGTCTAGACGCTGGGGAGAATTGGGCCGTCCAGTCCCCTTGCTGTTCCCTTTGCCTCCTCCTCGGGCCCCCAGACGCCTAAGTGCCCCAGCCACTGTCTCTCTTGGCAATAACAACTCCAGAAGTCCCTCCAGGAGGGCTTGGACACTCATTGGAGTCTGACCCAGGCTGCCTTCCTCCTCTGAGTCTGAAACCTGCTGCTTATCAGGTGGCCGTTCCTTGATCCTCACCTATAAGTGAAAGATAGTTATCGTTTCTTACAAACTCCACCAGGACCCAGGCCCAGCACCAGCATTCCCAGGCTGAGCTCAGCCAGGACAGATCCTGGGCCACACCCAGTCAATGTTGTCCAGCCAGCTGTCTCGGATCTGCGCATCCTGGTTCAGGAAATAGTTGCCATCTGCATCGAAGTGGCCTTCCTCCATCTCCTCCTGCAGGTTGAAGGGTGTGATCCTCACACCCCCCTCACTAGGGAGAGTAGCTGCTTCCTGACCTGCACCAAAGACATGGGGGGCCCCATGCTAGACATGCAAAAAAGAAACAGGTAGTACACCTCCCACCTCCCTACTTAAGACCTGTCCCTCCAACACAGTTAATGCTTTGGAAATAGCTCACCTTCGACATCCTCTGAGGCCAGGATATCGTATTTGCTGGACCCCTCGTCATCATCCTCTTCATCACTGTCTAAAGAGTGTTTGCCTTTGAAGCGGCTCCCAGGACCACCTGCTCCAGCCACAGGGTCCACCAGCTATGAGTAGGACGAAGTAAATGAGAAAGGAAGACTAGCTAGTTCCTCGAATATTCCAGGATCTGTACATAAACTCGAATCCTTCCAAACCCAGTGACCGGGAAAAACTAACCCTTCCTTGGCTTCCAGCTTTTCTCCCATTGCACTGCTCCCTCTTCTTTCCCCTTAGGCCTCCATAGAACTTAGAAATCTGGCCATCTCACCTTCTTTTTGGGAACACTGATTTCATCTTCATCATCCTCATCTCCAACACCCTGAAAAGTCACTTTCCTCTTTGGCATGATTGGCAGTAGATTTCCTCCAGCTGGACCTCGGGAAAAGATATGAAGTGAGGAAATTAAGTAACAAGAGAGGGCCGCGAGAGTGTACAGGCTCCACAAAGATTTTTCCTGGTAAATTTGAGAGAGGACCGATCACTAAACCACCTGAAAGAAGAACTAGCAGGCACGACGTCCGGAATTGATTTGGCAATTCAGGGGCCCAAAAGGGAGAACATGTGAAGGCTCTCCGCCCCCGCGTGGACCCTGTGGGTACTCCCACCTGGGTGTATGGGGGGGTAGGGAGCAGGTTCCCCCTACGTCATCACTTCCCTACCAGTCCGGAGCTACAGAGCTCAACCACCTCTCCCACCCGAGTGCCCTCAGAGGCCGGTCGGACGCAAAAGCTGGCGCCCTAGTAGCCTCGGAACCCGAATTCCACATAGCGACCTGCTCCGTCATGTCCAACTCGGCGTAGAAGCTAGAAGCGAGGCAAAGCCGCAGGGATTCAAATAATCTTACCCGCCGACGCTCACCTAGGAATCCAGGGTCAGACGGGGAAGAAAAGGAAAGATGCTTTCGCCGGTATTACATCCGGGGCATCCGCCTCCATCACCCGGAAAAAGACTGTGAAGACTGCCATAGGGGCCGGAAGTGGCTTCACTTCTATCCAAAAGACTGGCAGAACGGGCGGATGTATCCCTTGCCGACTCTCCGCAGGAAGTAACGTAAGACCTGCAAAGACTCGCGTGAACTCCGTACTTGCCTCACGGGATTTGAAGATGGCGGGAAATGTTTTATTATTCCTCTGCAATGGAGGAGACGGTGAAGACGTGGCGTTCTGTTTGCTAAAAGAGGTTCCCAAGGCCCGGTTGGAGGGACACAGACCGAACAGGGGCCTTGGGTTTCAGTTTGCATTTATGGATAGGATTATGTACGCCTAATGGCATTCAGTAGAAACTCGGGTTTCCAAGTTTAACGCAATCCCAACACTCAGGAAATTGAAACAGGATTGTCGCGAGATTGATGCCAGTCTGCGATACAACATGAGACCATTTTTTTTTTTTTTTAAATCTTTTTCTCCCTGAGTCCTGCTTCTGGTTGTAAGCACTCGGGCACTTTCCAAACCAAATCCTTTTAGAACCCAGGAAGTCATTTGCACCATGTCTATTCCCCCACTTAATTCCTAGTTTCTGTAGTGGGACAGCCGTCACAGGAGGTGGCGCTGGCATTGGTGCTAACTAGGCAGAAGCCCATGGTGCCCTGCTCTCAGGTGTAGGTCCCGAAAAAGCTCTTGAATTAGTTACAAGATGAAGCCTACCCCGACCCCTTAGCAAACTGTCAAGGTGCTGAAATTCAGCTCCTGCAAAGGTGGGACCAGTGAGATCTAACTCAATAGTGAGGTTTAGATCTGGAGCTCTGGGGAAAAACTCAAACCTGAACACCTCTGCCCCACCCCCACCCTCAGGCTAGATAGCTCAGGTGATCCTACTAGAGCTGGAAGAGGGTGGCCAAATGGACACCACCTTTCTCCTCCAGGGTTTTCTCCCATTCTGAATCACTGTGAAACTTCATTGAAGGTGTGACCTTAGTTTCTTCTGTAGGCAGAAGAAACACAAGTCCTACACCAAGAGAGCATCTTGCTATAGACAGGACCCTGAAAAAACACCAGCTCTCAGCACTACTGGTTCATCTGGAAGGAATTTTCTCTTCTACCTGGAGACCACACCCTGATCCTCATCCTGCAGAAGAACTGCCAAGTGGAACTCTTGCTTTATGGCCACAAAAGCTTTATCAGAAGACTTTATCATCCTGACCCAGACTGGAGGGCAAAAGGCTTGCCACAGAAAACAAGAGCTGGACAATTTGGTTGTGTGCACCTGCTGGGATGAACCAAAAGCAGTCTGTCCACCCTAGAAGCCCAGTACCAGGAGCTGCACCATGCTGCTGACCAAGAACCCAGCCCAATCTAAAGATGGTGGTTTGCAGGCACTCGAAGCCCCTCCTTCAGCTTCCAGGGGGCCGAGGCTGTAAGCTGTGCAGAGGGTCCCAGGAGGCCAGTGACAGCGGAGGCAGCAGATCCCAGGCAAAGCTGAGGAGGAGCTGGACCACTGATTGTTGATGAGAGACGGAGCAACGGTTTACTGTGACTCATTTTGGGGGTCGAATACTATTCACAGGGGTTGCCTAAGACTATCAGAAAACACAGAAACTTACATTATGATTCACAGCAGTAGTAAACTGTTATTAAGTAATAATGAAAATAGTTTTATGGTTGGAGTCACCACAATGTGAAGAACTGTATTAAAGGGTCACAGCATTAAGAAGGTTGAGAACCAGTGGTCTAGATGTTCCTGCCAAGATCAGCAGACTGAACCTATGGAGAGTCAGACTTTCTTCCTGGCTCCTTCCCCCTTACTCTATAGCACTCTTCAAATAACAAGGCAGGAGACAGATCCAGATAGAACAGCAGGTTCTTTTTCCGGTTCCTCAAAGCGCCACGAAACTGCCACTGGGGTGGGACCAAGACAGAAGAGAATGTAAACATTGGGTTCCACCCCCTGGACTCAAGGGAAGACCCTTATTCAGAGAGGGGCTTGATGGCTGGAAGGGAACAAAATGAAAGATAGGCTTTCTGACTCTCAGCAGAGAGGCCTGAGCATACAGAGCAAGTGGGCTAGGAAAGAGCAGGACATGGGTGGGAAGGAAACGGAGGACACTTCCTAACATATCCTCTTAAATAAACTGGAGCATAGACGCACTGTGGAATGGGGAAAGGACAGAGCACCCACCCCAGGCCAATCTGACCTTCTGTACATAATTACAACACAAGGATATCCAGGAGAGAAAACAGCCTTGGCCCCCAGAAAACAGTGGGGTGACAGGCAGGGCCCCAAGACAGGAAAAGGAACCTAGCTCCACCATCTAAGGGAAGCCACTGGAGTGTAAGAATCTGCTAACTGCCATTGCCAAGAGTCACTGTGGTGACCAAAGGCAAATTAAGACAGCACCCCAGAAGAACTTCATAGGCGTGACAGAGACCCAAGCTGAGCCTATCTGGACGAAAGAGTCTCCAGACTTGGTCACTGTTACCCTAGGAAATGTAGCTGTCCCATGCACTGTGGCTGTCCCGGCCATGTAGGGATCAGCAGCTGGCAAGGAGTCAGGGGAATCAAGCCACTTTCCTTAGAAAAAGGAAGAGCCTGCCAAGGGAGCTGGGAGAGCCCTGCCAGGGCTGCTGTTGGCTGAGGGAGAGGAGGAGGGCCATGCCATCCAGAACCAACAAGAGGTCAAAAGTAAGCATCCTGCCGGGCCTCAGCTGCTGACCTGTCCCCACCATCCTGGGGTGCTGGGGGCCCATCTGCCTTTCGACGCAAGGAAAGTTTCCGGCCTTGGCCCTTCTTCTCCAGCTTCTGCCGTTCCTTTTCCTGCTTCTGCTGTTCCTTCTCTTGCTCTTTCTCCCACTTCTGCCGCTCCTTCTCTTGCTTTTCCCGCTCCTTCTCCTGTCTCTGCCGCTCCTTCTCTCGCTCTTTCTCCTGTTTCTGCCGCTCTTTCTCCTGTCGCCTGATCTCCTTGCTGGTGCCTAGTGGGGTGCTGTTGCCAGTAGGTGAAGGAAGGGATGGATGCAGTCCCTCAGCAATGACGACAGCCCCAGGGACAGGCCCAGCACTAGCCCTGCGGACAGGAGGTGGTGGGGAAGGAGCCCCTCCAACTGCCCGGGAGCCTCTGCTCTTGAGACTAGGGAGGCTGAGGAGGCTAGAAGAAGGGCCCAGGGGTGGCTGCTGCCGCCTGCGTTCCTCATGGATGGCTCGGGAGCCATGTAGTCGCCTGGAGGGCCGATACTGCAGCTCTCCCCTAGTTTCTCGCCACTTCTTCAGTTGGGCTGCATTCTCCCGCTCAATCAATGCTTCTGTCACAGGGAGGGTGGTTACCTAGACAGAGACATGGGAGCCAGAGTATAGACCTGTGTGGGAATGGGCTTAATCAGGTCAGGGTGTGCTGAGGCTTGTGGCCTACCTCATGCACTAGGAAGTCCTCCTGCATACACTGCTGTGGCAGGTTCCGAAGCTGCTCCATGGTTTCATACATGCCTTGACATGAGCGCAGCTTTTCCACAGAGCCCAGTGTGTGTCGCAGTAAGACCAGAGCCACTCGGAAGATGATCTTAACGCCTACAGGGTCAGGGAGGAATGCAAAGAGAGATCAGGTCCAGGATCTCAACCTGCTATTTACTGCCAGCCTTACAGGTGAGGAGAGTTGCTATGGGCTGCAGATTTCTTGGAGGGCAGGCAGACTCTAGGTTGCTGGCTGAACAAGGTGGGTCCTGTTTTCCCATCTTACAGACTGTTTATCATGAAGCCTAGACCCAACAGTACTCCTGTCTATGGGATACCAGTAAAGTGACAAATCCTAGCCTCCCCCCTCAGCCTGGCCAGCCACTGAAATACCTTCACAGAAAAACATGTCCCAGACACGCAGCACTGAAGCCCAGGGGAGGGTGCGGGCAAAGATGCACATGAACCACTCTGTCATGTAGAGTACTGGGTCAATGCGCTGACGCCGAAGGTGACGATGTGCCAGCGGAGAAGCCCGGCGCAGGAGTGCAAAAAAGATTTCTCCATCCAACTGAATGGCCTCCTAGAGGTGGTAGGAAGAGCATAAGAAGTGGGTCTGGTTTGCTACGGTTCCCTCAGGATATGATCAAGCCTAAGAGGCTGTCTTAACCTCAGTGGTAGAAGGACAGAAAGACAAATGAGGCAAGGCAAGGACCTAAGGCAGCCTTGGGGAAAGTCAGAGCCCCAGTGCACCCAGCTTCTAGACACTCACCAGCCCTGCACTGTAGTAACCTGGGAGGTACTTGTCGCAGATCTGTACCAGGCACCAAAACGCTTGCTAAGAAGGGCAAGAACAAAAGGCAGGGCCTGAGAAGTAGGGAGTATGAAGCTCTCCCTTCACCATGGTATGTCTAGATCTTCTCACCCCCACCCCAAACGGGTCCACTTATGCTGACCTCAGCAGGCATGTGCATGAGCAACACGGCAGCCACTGGGGCCTGGGCCTGACAGTAGCCCTCGTCAGGCCTGTAGATGGTATAGGCCTTCAGGATTCGGTACAGGTCCTGTTGCCTAAGGGAGTACAGAAGACGGCAATCATCAAACCTGCCCTAACCCTGGGCCAGCATCCCTTACATCAAGTCCAAGCTAACCCAAGAGCTTTACTACCGCAGAGCCATCTACCTTCCTTGTCCTGCCTACTAGAGGTTCAGCATCCCAAGAGTTCTATGTCCTGGCCTTTCACCCTTAGCTACATACACCATAGACTTCCTACCCATTTCCTCTTGCACCTGTAACTAGCCATAAAGCAATCATGGTCATTTTCTTCAGGAACCTGTCCATTCTATAGCACTGTCCCTCCTCTGGAAATAAGTGTTTTCATCCTCCAGGGCAGGCAATCTTGAACTATTATGTTTTACTGAATTTCAGCATGTCCACTGGTCCTGGTTCTTGGTGAAGGCCAGGAAGCCAGCTGTACCTCACATCTTTTTCTTATCTCTACATCAAGTCAGATCTGTGCCCTAGCCCTGCTCTTTTTCCTTGTTGAGTTCCAGCATATCTGAAATTTCCATCTACTCAAAAACATATTTCTATCTACTCAAAAACATCCACCAAGTCTGAGGCATACTATATCCTGAACTTGGTTCTCTAATCTTTCTTTTTTCTTTTTTTTTTTTTTTTTTTTTTTTTTTGAGCTGAGGACCAACAGGGCCTTAAACAAGCTAAGCAGCTTTACTGAGCTAAATCCCCAACCTAATCTCTTTTCTCCATCCACAGTTACTTCCATCTCTGACCTCATCTCTTGGTCTCCCAATCTTCCTGCCTGAAGTCACACTGCTAAAACTGCTTATACTAGTACCGCCCCAAATCCAGTCACTCAGATGTGAGCTCTTATATCTGCACCCCAAATCCAGTCACTCAGATGTGAGCTCTTATATCTGCACCCCAAACCCAGTCACTCAGATGATCACTTATATCTGCACCTACTTCACTGTTATTTAGTAAGTCCTACGATGGGGTTTCATGCAGGGCTTGCTGGATTCCAACCTCAATACTCAAAAGTGACCCTGACCTTGACCCTCGTGCCTCCATCTCTCTGGTACCAGTATTAAAGGTATGCACCATCACACTTGGCTTTCTGTGGTGCTGGGAATCAAACTCAGAGCTTCCTGCATCCTGGACAAGCGCTCTACTGAGTGAGCTACATCCCCACCCTTGATTACTTACTTTGCTATTTACTTTGCAAAAGTCCTAATGAGTTAACACGTCTGATGATGCTGGTTATTTTACCTAATACCCATAATAAAAGTAATCCACACCAAACTAACCCTAACAATGTACTGGAGCCGGAGAGATGGCTCAACAGTTAAGAGCATCTGTTGCTTTACAGAGGACTTGAGTTCAATTCCCAGCACTCACACACATGGCAGCTCACAACCATCTGTAACTCCAGTTCCAGATGACCTTCACACCTCTTCTGACATACCTGGGCACCAGGCATGCAAAAATGTAGCTTCTGCCTATGACTGGACCCCAGCCTTCCTTTGTGCTATGAATGTGCCACGTTCTCTGCTTCAGCAGTTCTCTTGTCTCTTAATCATTCCTGTCAGCATACTAACAATCTGCATTTTAAATCTTTATTTCTTTTGCAGTGCTAGGATTGACCCTGGGACCCTTGTACATGCTAGCCAAGCACTCTACCATTGAGCTAAATTTCCAGACTTGCTGGGTTTTTTTTTTCTTACTGACGTTGTCAAGCTTGTCAATCAAGTACTTTTATCCACTGAGCCACTCCACTGGTCCTCACTCTGTTTAACCGTGTCCCTTAATCCCACTCTCCCTTCCAAAGAACAGAGCTTCTTCCCTGGTCAGCCAAGCCTCTCTAGAACTACGCTGTCTTCCATGTTGCTCCTCCTACACTCTTGGCAGGCATTTCCATATGCCCCCACAACAGTGTTCTTATCAAGTCACTAATGAGACAGACATGGTGGATCACACTTTAACCCCAAGACTGGACAGGCCAAGGCAGGAAGATTTCTTTAACTCTGAGTTATACTGGAAGGGTGTCTCAAAAACAAGCCCCTAATGACTTAACCTAGTGGTGTGTCAATCTAGTTCTCAGAGGTGATTTACTCATCCCTCAGTACTATTTCCTGAAGCTGATCCTTGAGGCTCTTCTTCACTTTGCTTTTGAAATCAGACTTTCCCCTCTACCTCTATAGCTTCTAGTCCTAGTATCCTCTGTAGACTGTTCCATTTTCTCAATCCTAAAACACCAGTACTTCAGGGCTCGAGGCTTGCTTGCCTATCTTACCTATCTCCCTTGTTTCTTGAGACAGGTCTCACTATGAATGCCCAGCTGGCCTAGGACTCACAAGGATCCACCTGCTTCTGCCTCCCCAGTGCTAGGAGTGAAAGATGTGTGCTACCACACCAGGTCACATCTTCCCTTTGTACCTATAATTGCTGCTTGGTGATATCTTGTCCAGTGAGTGAGCCTAATCCTTCCATAAACACACTTCCAGTTTCCAATTTATCACCAATTTAAACTTCCTTCCTGAGCCAGGCAGTAGTGGCACTGCACACTTTTAATCCCAGCAGAGGCAGGTCAATCTCCAAGTTCAAGACCAGGGTGGTCCTCAGAGTGAGTTCCAGAACAGCCAGAGCTACACGGAAAAACCCTATCTCAAACACACAAACAAAAAGACCCTCTTTCTTGAAATCCTGACATAATATACTGGGTACCCAACCTGCCTACATCCCCAGGATGTCCAGTTCAAAAGCTCCACATAGTTTGAGATGGAGTCATCCTCTAGCCAAACTGTTCTGAACTCAACATGTATGTTAAGACTGGCCTTAAACTCAGGATAATCCTGTCACAGCTTCCTAAGGGCTGGTCTAAGCCACAGCTCCCAACCAAAGTTCACCTAAATACCTGAGACTGTAGGCATAAGCTACCATGTCTGACTCTAGAACTTTCAGCGTAACCCAAACCTACATTTCCTCCAGTTCTCTGCTCTTTATTAGTAAGTAGCAAGTCTCTTGTACTCTGTGCCCTTGGATTCTGTCCCATACACTCTCATCCTCCTTTACTGTTTGCCCTCACAGGGCTGGCCACTACTTTCCACATTTCACAAACTTGCCTCTACCAAAGATTGTCTATTCCCACAGGAAGACAGCTCCTCGGTTTTGGTTCATTGCTGTCGTCTGTGACTAGAAGAGTACCTAGGAGAAGTAGGTACTCGATAACTGTTAAAAGATGAACATATTGATAAAAATATTTATTTAAGCTAGGCATGGTATATATCTATAGAATACTGAGTTCAAGACACTCTGGGCTGCCCAGCAAGTTCAAGGTCACTCATAAAAATAATAAATAAATAAATTAGCTTGCTATGGCTGTGGTGGCACAGCCTTTAATCCTAACATTTAGGAGGCAGAGATCCGAATTTGAAGCCAGTGTTGTCTACCTAGTCAGACCATTATCTCAAAGAAAAAAAATATATACATATTGTTTTGTTACATAAAGAAAATATGTATTTTATAAAGATAGAAAAATGTCCATCTAGGGCTGGGAACTAGCTGAATGATAGAACACTTGGCTAGTGTGTTACAGGCCCCAGGTACAAGTTCCAACACAACAAGGAAAGGCCATATGACTACCTAAGTAAGATCAGTCACCTTACACACTAGAAGGAGTGGCACACATTTCCTCTGAAAGAAGCTTAAACTACAGAATAAAACCCAAGTGCCTTGGCTCTTAGTGATCTGGCCTGAACTTCTCTCCAGATTGAGCTCTATAAAAACCCAGTGTCCAGACACTGCTTATACAACCTCCCAGGAAGGAAAACCCTAGCTTGTCCCAGCCCCAACTAGCTTTTAAAACCCAGTACAAATACAACCTCAGTTAGTCCTTAATGTGCCTATACGAAGTCCCAAATTAGAATCTCCCTCACCAGACACTTAACACTGCTTGACATTCAACTGATTAACGATCACTCTTCTAAGAGCCCTAGAGGGCATGAATTTCCTGGACTTGGTCTTCTATCTACCTGGAACCTTCAACAGATGTTTGCCAACTAATCACAGTGAGGCTCTTACCCATGCCCTCCTCGAGCAGCAAACATCTCATGGAAAGGGAACTGGCGGTGCAGGTCTTTTTCAATCACATCCAGCCACTTGGGGTCCCCAGGAGCCCGTTCCAGCTCCTGCAGTGGACAGCAGGGATTACCTCAGGGTCTGGGAGAACTGATTTCTCCTGCAGAGACAGTGCCACATAGCCCCACACCCTGGAGTTGCACAAACCTCAAACTTGCCCGGGTTCTGCTCCAGGAGTTCCTTGCTATTAGACAGGTACTGCCAGGCCTTGGCTCTGAGAGAGGAGGGGATTCCTTTCCGGCAACGTAGCTTTACCTAAGGTAGAGTAACATCTAGGGTGAAAGCTTCAGGCCTGGAACATTCTCTAAGCTTTCCCCACCAGCCATCAGGCTCCCAGAGACATTCTTCCCACATGCCAGATGTGACAACGTTGGACCTGGTCTGGCTACAGTTTAAAGCTCCTCCTCCCAATGCCCAAGTCCCACTGATCCTCAATGTGCTAGGAGGGCAGACAGTATTAGTTTCCACTCCCACCCTTGCACATTGCCCAGCCCACTATACAGCCCTCAAACCTTCTGGAAACGCCGTGACAGCCACTTATCCCAGTTACTGAACATCTCCAGCCACTTGAGCTCCCGCTGCCGAGCCACATCCACAGGAATAGAGCTCTCTCTGCAGAATCGGATCATGTATGGAAGAAGTCAGTGGCAGTAGTGTAGGGCCCCAGGCTGCTGGGGAATCTGAGCCAGCCAGTTCCCTCAGGCTCAACTGAGAAACTAGAAATGTGTGAGATCAAAATGTCTGAAGACTTGATCATCCAAAGCCTAGACCATCACACTTTGAAGGCTTCTTTCCCTACAGAATCTCTACACGGATAATTTTTTTTTTTTTTTTTTTGTTTTTTTTTTTTGGAGCTTGGGTTCGAACCCAGGGCCTTGCGCTTCCTAGGCAAGCACTCTACCACTGAGCTAAATCCCCAACCCCTACACGGATAATTTAAATCCCACTTCTGATACATCCAATTTTGGTCATACTAAAAAGACACATTGTGACTGAGGATGTAATTCAGTGGTACTGCGTTTTCTTGTACGTGAAGGGCTCTGAATTCAGCCCCATCACTGCAAAAAAAAAAAAAAAAAATTAACTATAAGCCACATTTTGTATTCAATCTGGATCTAAGTCCTAGTTTTACCATTTTACTCATTACGTGACCTTGAACAAGTCACTTAATTTTTCTAAGCCCCAATTTCCTCATTTGTAAAGTTGAGAGAGTAACAATATATACCTGAAAGAACTTGTAAACAGCCTATATCAGGAGTCATACAAATGACCTTAGATGTGCCATTTTATTCTAAGACACATGAGGTTTCTTGGACCATCTGTGACTTTCTCTCCTCCTCCTCTTTGCAACCTCCCCAGATTCCAAAGAAAATGAATTTCTCTGCCCTGATGATATTCTGTCAGCTCCATGCTCAAGGTGCTCCATCTGTCTGGAAATGGTTGGTTACTTACAGGAGCCAGTTACAGGAGAACAAAATGGAAGAAAGACCATGGGTTTAAAATATTCCATAGGGGGCTGGGGATTTAGCTCAGCGGTAGAGCGCTTACCTAGGAAGCGCAAGGCCCTGGGTTCGGTCCCCAGCTCCGAAAAAAAAGAAAAAAAGAACAAAAAAAATAAAAAAATAAAAAAAAATAAAAAAAATTAAAATATTCCATAGGGGTTGGGGATTTAGCTCAGTGGTAGAGCACTTGCCTAGCAAGCGCAAGGCCCTGGGTTCGATCCCCAGCTCCGAAAAAAAGAAAAAAGAAAAAAAGAAAAAGAAGAAGAAAAGAAAAAGTAAGAAAAAAAATTCCATAGACAAAGCTTAAAGCCCAGTTCTGTCCCTAAGAAGCTACGAAGTCTCGACATGTAAGTTCAGTCTCTTCCTCAGCTATAAATGGGATGTCACTACCTACAGTTATAAGGACAAGTAAGAAAAATACACCAAAAGACTTTCAAATAGGAGCGTAACAGATGTTAATTTATTCTGTGTAGAAACTCCTTAAACAGAGACATCATCTCTTATCACATTAATGTCAGTTCTACACTCTCAGGGCTGGAAAGATTAAGGTACTTTTCCTGTCCCAAGGAACATTACAGCTTACAAAGGAAGGGAAGGGCAGGAGAGATGGCTCAGCTGTAAATGCACTGAAAGGTCTTGGAGAGAACCAGGGTTCAGTTCCCACGTGGCAGCTAACTATGGTCTGTAATTCCAGGTCCAGAGGATCTGAAGCTCTCTTCTTGCCTCCTGGACGCTATATGCACATAGTGCACAGATATACCCATATACATAAAGTAAAACACTGTTAAATCTTAAAGCAAACAGAAAGGGGAGGAACATCCACTACCAGATGAGAGAGGTAATGGCAAAAGATTCACACAGTCACTATTACAAGGACAGTAAGTAACAGGGAAGGCTCCCTGGGAAAAAGGACATCAGAAGTGTACCAAAAGGAAGGAAGAGAAACGAAGGGCATCCCTGGCAGGACAGGCCTGAATCCCACCCACTGCTAATTTAATACACACTCTGGCACACCAAAGAGTCTAGCACAGTGGGGCAATAGGAGCAGTATGCTGGCAAAGGAACTTGGACTTTACCCTGTAGGGGCAAAGTGTTCATGCTAGTATGTGACAATCGGCCTTGCCTCAGAGGTGATGCCTCTGGCAGGGGAGACAGATTCTGAAGTGTCAAAGTTATAAAGCAGAAAAACAGCACCCAGCACAGTACCTTACACAGGAGTGACATTCTAAAACCGAATTTGAACCAAGTTCCTCTGGAGAGACCAATATGGAGGAATGCCCTAGTCACACATCCATGTTAGATGAGGGAGGCAACTCCAGTTTTGTTTCTTATGAGGTAAAAGAAGTGCAGGAGAAAAGATCAGGGTCAGACTTCAGTTAGAGTTCAGACTGAAGGTTGGTGCCCAATCAAGTCTTCTGAGTTGTCAGCTTACAAGCCCTGCCTGTACTACCTACCCTTCCTCCCCATCTTCCTGATTCAGATCCCCTCCAGCAGATTTTTCACATCCAGGTGCTCACGGGAACCCTCTGATCTCTAGGCTCAACCCAACCAATCACACTGAAGCTGTTTAGGCAACCCCTCCAGATGAGAGCCTTAAAAATGACTTCAGTCAGTGCTTAGTACAGAGCCAGGCTGCAGTGTCCTTAGGCGATGCTCCAGGCTGAGCAAACCAGGTTACAGAGTAGCAAGCAGGTTAGGGAGCACAGAAGCAATGGTCAGGATCCAGAGAGAAGGAAGAAGTCAGGCCAATCACACACACCCCCACCTTAGGAGTGACTCAGGCCCCTCCCTGGAAGGAACTAGGAAAGCTCGACTAGAGCAGGGGAGATGAGGAAATGGGGAAGAGGCCACCCCCACCCTTCCCCTTCAATGAAAATACAAAACTGCCCTCTCCCAAAAGTCCTGTCTTCAGGGTCTCTCCTCCATCAACCAGAATTCCTCACCCCACCATTCTGCCTATTGCCCACTGATACCCCGACTGCTATTCTGAAGGTGTCTGCCCTCAGAGACCTAAGATTTCTACTGGAAGAAACTTTCCAGAATGTCTGGCCCTTTTAGTAAAGTTTCAGACCAAGCAGCTGGTATCTTAGCTGCTTAGTAGGTACCACTTCATTCAGCCCCTCCTTCAGAGGAAACTGAGGCACAGAAACAGGGACACCACTAGCTCAAGGACACCGGCCTACGAAAGGTCTAGGCTTAAACCGAGATAACTGCCTCGATCCCTGATCCTCAACTCTGAAGTCACAGAAACCCCAGGATGCTTTGAGCACTGCAGCTCCTGCTAATGACTCCCTGGGTCAGGGCTGGCCAGGTGCATCGCCTCCCCTGCCCCCACCTCCGCGGCCACAGGCAGCCCCCACGGGTGCCCACTGTGTACTCACAGGCTGCCTGAGTACTGGCTGCCCCCAAGGAAACCATACTTGTCCGTCTTGCGCAGGGCCAGCCCATTTATCTCCGAGTCTGAACCCACGGAGCTCACATCATCCGTCAAGGACTCCAAGGTCCCAGACATGAGGCTCACGGAGTCCAAGTAGCTCAGGGTGTCCGGGGCCTGCCCTCGAGGCCCAGAGATGCCAGGTCCTAGACTGGACGTGGAACCCAGGTCTTGAAAGTTTTCAGTAGTCTCCGGAGCTGGGGTCACTGTCACCCTAGCCACCGGAGCCGAAGCCTCGCACGTCCCGGGAGGGCCTGTGACAGGCCCTGAAGGGTCCTCAGGCACCGGCCCTGCTGATGCTGATGTAGCAGCTCCATGTCCACCTGCCACCTGCCCTGCTCCACCCCGTGCAGTCACTCCTGAAGCCACTGTGGTTCCCGGCTTGGGGGCAAGCGGGGGTTTGGCAGTCAGGGCTCCAGACGCCGTTCTGGAAGGGGTCCGAGTGGGGGTCCCTGGTCCTGGGACAGGCGAGGTTCGAGCCTCTTCCGTCTTTGGAGTGTCTGTCCCCAAAACCAAGGCCACGGACGTCTCGGCTCCTGCCTCTGCCGCTGGTGCGGGGAACTCTTGCGTCTTCGCGGCTTCGGGTGAGGCCTCCAGGGTTAGCTCTACCGTGCTGCCTGTAGCTGTCGTGGGTGTCGAGGCCGAGGTCTGTGACGATCCTGGGACCCAGGCAGGCCGAGCCTCCCCCAGGGGCCACCAGGTCGACGGGGGCCGAAGTGGCCGTAGTCACTGGCGGTCCTGGTGCCACCACTAGGACCGGCCCGGCCCGGGAACCCCGGGGCGGAGGCGAAGGGGCAGCGGAGGCGCCGTGACGGCGCGGCGGGGCCACAAGGGGCGCCGGGCCCGTCTCCATAGCTGCGGGCCGCCCCTCACATCCCCCCGCCGGGGAGGCCGCAGAAGGCGCCGCCCCTCAGGCCGCCCGGAGCAGCCCGCCCGGGCTGCAGAGAGGGCGAAGGGCGCGGCTCGGCGCGCGCCGGGGGCGGGCGGGACCGGGCGGCAGGCGGCGGGCGGCGCGCGCAGGCGGGGCAAGGGTCGACGGCGCTCGCGCAGGGGTCTCCCGGCCTCTCACCCTACTCGCGCGCTCGCACCGCCCCCTCCCTGCGAGGGGCCGGCTGCCGACGTCGCGCCTGCGCAGATGCTGAGGAGCCGCCAATGTCTCGGCGAACTACGCCTGCGCGAGGGAAGGCCCTCCCGCGCCCCTCTTTTTTTTTTAACCTCCCGCCCCCTTCGTAGGACCAAGACAGATAATAGGGAGAGAGAAAATTGAGTTCCAACCAATCGATGGAAGGGTGGGAGGGATTAGAGGCGGGAAGAGGGTCGGTATTCTAGAAAGAGGAAATGAAGAAGGCGGAGGCAGGACGAAGAAAACAAGCAATAGAAAAGAGGGATTCTGAGCCTCCAGGCCAATAAACACAACTGAAGAGTGAGTGATCGCAGAAGGGCGGGGAATAAGGCTGGTGCTGGGCAGTAAGAGGCAGGGACTAGGAACTTGTTAGCCAATGGAAATGGTGAAAAGGGAACCAATGAAAAGGGGGCTAGGCAGTCAAATTGACCGACGATCACGTCTATTTCCGTAATGACAGCATCAACAGTCAATAGAAAGAGCCGAAGGATTCTTAGACTTCCTGAGATGGTCAGGAAAGAATGACAACTAGGGAGAGGCGGGCTTAATTTGTGATTAACTTGTTAGCCAATGACTGTCTTTCTCCACTTTGCATAAGGGTAGGAAGATAGATAACATTCTCAGCTTCGAGGGGCAGGGATGCTGCCAGCAGGCGGTGCCAGAGCAAGAATAGTCAGTGACAACCAGAGACAAGCGCGAGAAGAGGTGACAACTGGGGACATCACTGAGAAAGGGCCTGGAGCGTCGGTGCGGCTCCAAGCCAATAAGAGTGCCGTGCTGGCCTTCTTGGGTTTCCAAAAGGCCCCCAGTTCATTCAGCTCCTGAGATGCACCACAAACCCAGTGCCCTCATCAGTTCTCTCTACCTAGTTGTGTAGTTAGACTATGTGTCTAGTTAGACTATGGTCAGTCCTCTAAAAGACTCATCTCTCTGAACTCCAGGCAGGAACTTAGACCAGGTTTCTCAAAGTTCTCATATATAAACTGAACTTCTCCCCCAAACGCTGAAATTTCTGAAACTTTATACCTCTGAGTCCTACTTCACTCTCGGGGCGTGTGGGTGGAGGCCCCACCTCAGAACCCAAATCCATGAATCCTCAATACCATGAAGCCTCCATATGTTCTGTGTTCCTGTTCTTTGGGGGATTCAAGAACAGCCAAGCCCTATTGTTATCACCTCTCTTACTACTCATTAGCTACTAACTTAGACTCCAACTTCATGAGCCCTCAAGGTAGCCCCAAGACCAAAACCACAAGACCTGACTTTATGAGCTCTAACCTTCTTTTTTTTTAAGTTTTTTTTTTTTTTTTTTTCCCAATACAGGGTTTCTCTGTGTGGCCTTGCATAGCTGTCCTGGAACGCACTCTGTAGATCATGCTGGCCACAACGAACTCAGAGATCCGCCTGCCTCTGCCTCCTAAGTTTTGTGGCCTGCACCACCACCGAACCAGGAACCTTACAACTTCTAAATTCTGCTTCCTCAGTTCTCTGTTTTCTTGAGCTCTAGGATGGGTGGACTACCAAATCCATAAAGCATCTGCCACTCTCAGAATTCTAGTGAGACCTAGCTCTCAATTTCCCTAGTCCTTGTTGTCTTTTGAGTTCTGAAGCTCCTCAGTCTTGTCATCTCACTTTCCTGCTCCCACCTCAGAGCCAGACCCCGTGAGGACCTGTCAGATCTTCTTTTTAAAGCTTCTCTGTCTTCCATTTGATTCAAGTTTCCTGAGAACTCCCCAAATCCCATTCCCTTTTGGAGTCTTTCTCACCTCCTAGAATCCACTAATGAGTGGGCTCCTCCATGACGTAGCCCCCCATGGTACCCATATAAGGCAAAACAACTGCCAACTAAAGCCGGGAGGGGCCATGCAGAAGGCCAAGGGCAGCTGCTAAGTTTAGGGTGGCTCCTTCTCTCTTCTTAGAGACAACAGGTGGCTGGGTCCCAGTGCCCAGAAAAGAAAATGTCTTAGTGGCATTGGCATGGACTGGAGGACGGGAAGGGAGGGGACACATTCCTCAGGACATCAGGTCCTAAAGGGAGCAGGAGGAGATGTGTATCGTTGCCAACCTGGGGTTTCCTCTACTGCTATTTCTCTAGATTTCCACTTCATAGAGCAACATGGGCCACTGAGGCCCAGAACATTATGAAAGTCACAATGTCAGCCAAGCTAGCTTCTCCCCAGAAGGGAGAAGCCACTGGTTATTTTATGTGGGAGAGGGTCGTTGGGGTCTTTGTGTTTTCTCCTCTGAGGTCCTGCAAGAAGCCTATCTAAACCTCTCTTGCTTCAAGCCTATCCAAGTTCACCATTGTCTCCACTTGTTGTTGGGAACCCCACAGTATTTGGTCACCAACCTTAACATGCAGCCCCATCACAGTTCTTGCAAGCCCAACAGCTGACTTTCACTGTCCTGGCCTTTGCCCATGAGCTGCACCTTCTGTCTGCATGTCTGCTCGCAAGCCCTCACTTAACTCACTTCCTTAGCTTTCTGCTGAGTTTTGCTGTTGTCATTTGCCTGCCTGCTTGCTTGCTAAAGTGAACCCACAAAACCAAGCATACTGTCTGTTGGCAATAAGTGCTTACTGAGTTTAGATCTATGCCTAGCCCCTCAGGGGCTCAAACATCCGGTTCATCTCTTCCAGAACTGTGGGCTTCCATGAGCCCCTCTGAATTCTGGCACACTGCAGTCCCCTTTTGGGAGAAAGAACATCCCTTCCTACCTAGGTCCTAACAGACTTGCATCCCAAGACCTCCTCCCCCCTCCCTTCCTGGACTCCAGCTGCTGCAGGCCTCCAAGAAAGGAGAGGCCCCTGAGCTGGGCTATTTTAGTATCTGGGGTGGGTATCCACAGGGCTAAGGTTACCACAGTATGTTAAGGGGCAGGACTATATAACCCCAGAAGAACTGCCCCAAGCAGATTCTCTGCCTTTTTCCATCTGGAGCTACTGCCTTGCCCTCAGAGGATCTAAGACATGGTAAGTGAAGACCCCCCCCCAATACACACACACACACACACACACACACACACACACACACACACACAGAGTTAGCTCAGGATAGCCTCACCTTCAAAAAAAAAAAGTTGTTGCTTCTTATTCCAGCTACAGATAAAATGAGAACTGTCTCTCTTAGCAGCAGAATGAGGCCAGATAGAGTGATGGGCTGAAGGGTTCAGCCAAGGTTAATATGCTCAGATATCCAGCCGTGATGTATGGGGGTCGGGGGTAGACGTGATCAAAGTCTGTTCCGTCCCTTTCTGTACTTTCCTAAAGTGCTCAGACCAGTGAGATGACCCTGCTCACATTTTGTAAGTGAAAACTAGAGGTTCAGTTAGGGTCAACGAGTAGACTAAGCTAGCAATGATGGATGCCAAGTTGGCAGGCGGAGGGTCCTGAGAAGGGCACTTGCCAGCCAGGATGAAGCGATCTGGGAGCTATAGTTGGGAGTTTAAAGATGCAGCCAAAATGAGGCCCCTTAGCCAAGAGGTGCCAAGAAAAAGAAGAGTTGTTTTAGAAAAAGGGACTCAGAGAACTCTGAATCTTAATCTGACTAGGTATGGAGGGTATGCCCATAATTTCAACTACTTTCAAGCCTGAGGAGGTAGGGTTACTGGAGTCCAGGAGTTCAAGGCCAGCATGAGCAATGTAAGGATGTAAGGAGACCCTGTTGCAAAAAAAAAAAAAAAAAAAAAAGAAAAAGAGGAGAAGCCAGGTGTGGTAAGGAATATCTTTAATCTCAAAGGAAAGCCTGGGTCTACATAATAGGTCCCAGGGCTAAATCATGAGACTGTGTCTACAGGGGGTGGGGAGATTGGGGTCGGGATGTAACTCGGTTGGTTGTGTTAGCCTAGCGTGCACAAGCAACCAAATAAAATAGGATGTGGCTGCACAAGATGCTAACCCTGGTACTTGCACAATCAAGGTTAGAGATGGAGGCAAGATGAGCAGATCAAGGTCATCCTCAGTTAAGTAGCAAGTTTGAGGGTTAGGTGAGAACCCCCCTTTAACAGAAACAAAAGTCTGGTTTGTTGCTCCCAGGAGAGAGGTACATGAACTGACCTGTAGACTCTCCTGCTCAACCTTTACCCTCACAGGCACCCAAGAAGGCCAAGAGAAGGGCAGCAGCAGAAGGGAGCTCCAATGTCTTCTCCATGTTTGACCAGACTCAGATCCAGGAGTTCAAGGAGGTGAGAGAGGCTAAGGAAAGCCCCTCCACCCTCCTCCCCACCCCTCCTCTCCATCCCTCCTCCCCACCCCTCCTCCCCAGAAAGTGCACCTGTTGAGGGAGAAGGAGGGTTTAGAATTCCTCCCCTCCCTGCGGAAGGGTGGAGGGAGACAGCTGGCTCAGGGCCAGAATCTGATCTGCCTTGGGCCAATTCCTGGCTTCATCTGTCCCCACCCCTACCCTTCCACAGGCTTTCACTGTAATTGATCAGAACAGGGATGGCATTATTGACAAGGAGGATCTTCGGGACACCTTTGCGGCCATGGGTGAGCTCCCTACTCCCATCTGTAAATGTTGAAAGCTATGGAATCGGAGGGGAATCCAGTGGCTTCAGGCATTAATCTGCCCAGATGAAAAATGAATGAGCTGATATAAGTTTATGGAAAGCACAGCTCTGGTCCCCAGCACCCAACTGCAACCCCTGGTGCTCACCCCATTCAGGCCGTCTCAATGTGAAGAATGAGGAACTCGACGCCATGATGAAGGAAGCCAGTGGGCCTATCAACTTCACTGTCTTCCTGACCATGTTTGGGGAGAAGCTGAAGGGTGAGTAAAAGGCTCTCAGTCCAAGACCGTAGTTGCTCCTCCCAGAACTTCAGGGACTTGCTAGACTCATGTGCCCTCTGACCCTGCAGGTGCGGACCCCGAGGATGTGATCACTGGAGCCTTCAAGGTCCTGGACCCAGAAGGGAAGGGCACCATCAAAAAGCAATTGTGAGTGGCTCCCTCTAGTGGCTCTACTGTAGGCTTCTAAAATCCTTGCATAAGGGTGACAGGTTGACAGACCGTGTGAGCAATAGGGTCTGGGTGGCCAGGTTACATTTTCATAATAACTAAGGGAAGAAATTCGAGACAAGCGGACACAGCATTTGGGAGATGCGCCAAACATGTTTCAGGGAAGGTTGATGGGAACAAGAGTGAACCCAATCTCACCTCCCTGAATGTCACCTTCTCAGCTTGGAGGAGCTGCTTACCACGCAGTGCGACCGATTTTCCCAAGAGGAGGTGAGCAGGGGAGAGCCCAGGGAGGGAAAGGACTCGGAGTGGAAGGAAGTGGAAGGGAGGAAAGCAGTGGGAGTCGGAAGACCGGTTCTAGACCTACTCCTGTCTTCCTACAGATCAAGAATATGTGGGCAGCCTTCCCTCCAGATGTGGGCGGCAACGTGGACTACAAGAACATCTGCTATGTCATCACACACGGTGACGCTAAGGACCAGGAATAGGGGACCCAAGGTCTCAGAAGACCCAGATAGGCTTGTAGCCGCACCAACTCTCACCCTGACCCCCCAATAAAACTCAACTGGTCTTTGTTTCTTATTGGTGGCAATTTCAGTGGGTTCACGCGCGAACTCAGGTGGGAGGCCGAAGCACCGCCCAGCAAGACAGGAGTGGCTAACAGGTGGAATGACTAGTGGCCAGGAGGCCTCCAAAGTGCAGTTCCATTCCTGCTGGGAAGAAGACTCGGGCAACTGGGGGGAAGCAGGGAGCAGTTTTATTAGATGGAGAACTTGGAGGAACGCTAAAACCCAAGTGGAACCTGCCGTTAGGCGTTTGGAGGGCAGTCCTCTCAGAACAGTATAGAAGGCGGAGTTCGCTGGGCCTTAAACTTCCGGATTGGAGGCACCTGATTTAAGTACAAGGGCCGGCCTACCCTCTGGGTCTTCGGATTGGGCGCTGGGCAGTCTAGAGCCGGGATGAGACAGATTAGCGGTGAGCAGACGCTAGGATAGGCGGCGGTGAGCATCTCACAGCACATCTGATTGCTCGCCCTGAGCCTGGCTCTGCTGCATCTGGGCTTGCATCTTCTCCAGCATTTCTTGCATGCGGCGCAGCTGTGCGGAGCAAGATTGCAGGCTGTGGGACCCGGCAAGGCCGGAATGGGATCTAGAAGACGTTCTAGGGCACTGATTAAAGGGAAAGAGAAGTGCTTGCTCACCTCTTCGTCCTTCTCGCGAATCAACTTCTCAGTGTCGGCCAGGGGCAACATGGGCAGCGGGATCTCTGTGGCACTCTGCCTGGAAAGCTTGCTAAAAGGATAGAAGGAGAAATTGTGTGCGTGCAGAAAACAGGGTGAGGTCTGATATTATGAGTCTAGCCTTAGGGTCAATTCTGCGTGTAGGAGGCGGGGCCTTGTCCCTGAGGTTAGGGACAAAGTGGGAGTGGCTTAGTTGGACCTGGGAAACTGACTTAAGAAGGTAGCAGGACCAAGGCTTGCCCAAACGGTGGCGCCATGGAAGCACCAAAATAGCCCTGCTCTCACCTGCGACTGGCTCGATCCCGGGCCCCAGGTCGAGCCAGACTCTGTAGGCAGCGAGCCCGGTAGCCCTCGTAGAGCAGATCGTGGGTCACCTCTTTCAAATCCTGAAGGTGTGTCTGCACCAACATCCGCCTCAGGTTCAGGAAATCGCAGTGATGTGGGTTCTCCACTAGAGGGCGGAACAGGTAGCTTTTGGTTCAACTCCACCCTTATGGTCTGCTCTCTGGGAGTACTTCGCTATTCTAGTGAGGGACCCACGATTTGCAGCCCAAGGACCCTTCTTGTGGCTTCTAGGAACTCCCAAGACTAGAGCCTCAAGCTTCACATATGGATGCAGACTGAGCTCCCTCGCTGCTCTCAAAGCATGCCTGGCCTTACCCTCCACGGTACCCCAGGAATAGCGGCGTCCCCTCACTGGTCGGGTTCCGTCCCTCACCACTTCACTCGAACCAACGACTGCGAAAGGGATGTTTTCCTAAGGGACGGGAGTCAGAGTCACGTTGGCTCATCCTGGGCTTAACCCTCTTTCTCAGCTTTCACCTCCACTTCCTGCTTCCTTGCCCTTTCCACCGCCACCTGTCAAACCTTCATTTCTTCATTTTGCTTCTTGAATTCTTCGTCTTCATCAGAGTCACATTCTGGAAACTGATAGATGTTGATCTCCTCCTCCTTCAACTGGTCCCGGATCTCAGAGCAGATAGAGGGAAAAACGGAGGTATGACCCTCAGACATTGCATGGCCAGAGACAGTGGGGTATAGTGGGGTGATCAGGAAGAAAGAATGATATGATGTTGAGAAATGGTCACACAAGATGACCAAAATCAAAGCCTCAGAAATGTGATGGTGAGAAACTCAGATAGGACAAATATCAAGATCCTAGGGAGTGGTACAGTGGGGAAGCACTTTAAAGACAGTGATACAGGCAATCGTCACTATCACAAAGAGATGGCAGGAGTTGGGGTGGCCTTCCCCCTTTCCTCAGAGTCAAACATCTAGTTCTAGGGCTATATGATCATTCTGTTCTGAGCTGTTAGGGACATGGCTGCTTGTGGCACGTTCATACACAACTTTGCTCACTCCACCCCTATCTAGCCTAATGACTCCTGCTCTTAAAAGGCCACTCCAAGATTAAAAAAAAAAAAAGTCAAGACAGATGAGATTCCGACATGGTATTTGATGTCACTTAGTGGTCCTTGCCAGTCACTCACACAGTCAGCCATACCTTCTGCTTAAGGACCTGAGTTTCCCTAGGCAACAGGGCATCTGCTTTGCCGATGACCGGGATGATATTGACTTTCTCGTGCACGGCCCGGAGGAAAGCCACATCTAGGGGCCGGAGCCTGTATCAGGAATTGATTGGTCAGGACTGAGTTTCAAGTACTGAGCTTTCTCCAGCCTCCGCACCATCCCACTTCCCAGGATGCTATCCAGACCCCCTGCCGAAGGGTGAGATGAAGTAGAGGCAGCAGTGGACTCTAGAATCTTGGATGTTCTTCCTGTTCAAGCCACTCTCGTCCCTGAGGTACTGCTCAAACTGCTCCTCGATGAAGCGAACCACAGGCAGCCAGCTGCAGTGTGGAGAGGAGATATGTAGTCTGAGATCACAGGGCAGGGGACAGGATGAAGCTAGCCAGGGCTGTGCAGCGCAAAGTAATTTCTTTGTTCCTAACCAAAGCCATCAGGGACAGCTGGCAACGGAACATCAAGAAATGTGGTGGCTGCACACCTGTAATCTTAGCACTCAGGAAGCTGAAGCAGGAGGATTGCCACATTTGAGGCCAACATGGCCTACATAGTGAGTTCCAGGCCAGTTTGGGCTAATATGACACCATCTCAAAAAAAACAAACAAACAAACAAAAAAACAAAAACAGAAAACAAACAAAACAAAACAAGCCACGATGACAACAGAAGCACTGAATAAGCCAGGCATGCATAAACTTGTAATCCCATGAGGAGGACTTTGAGCTTCAGGACAGTCTGCGCTACACAGTGAATTTGAGGTCCCTGAGGGACATAGAGAAACTTTGTCTCAAAACAAGAAACACTGGATACTTTGGGCCAGATTGTTACCAGAAACAGGCACCTCCTTTAAAGTCAAGTGCCTATATGACAACCTACAACTGACCCCTGCTCTTCCATAGTGGAAGAGAGGCTTAGCTCCTCTCCCTCCCCTCCTCACCAGTCTGAGCAGTCCACAGAGTCCCCGAAGCCAGGTGTGTCCACCAAGGTCAACTTCACCTTGATACCTCCCTCCTCAATCTCCACACCCCGGCGCTCAATGGTCAGAGTTTGTGTGGTGCGAGCTATGGAGACAGAAGTTGGCTGCATGAGGCTCTGAAGCAGGATTCCATTCCTCGTGCCGCAGCTGCCCCCATGTGTTTTTCAGGGGAGGAAACAGTCTCAGAGAAAACCAGTGACCATCAAAGTCCCCAGATAGAAAGAAAAAGAACACAGCCTGATGACACAGGAAGAGGCCTGGGACACGATAGAGGGATGACCAGGACAGCAATGAGTGGGCAGCCTGCAGGGGAGGAGGCAAGGAGTAGATTTACCACTGGCATCTGGCACCTGACGATCCTCATAGAGGTTGGTGAGGAACAAGCTGTTGATGAGGGTGGATTTCCCCAGGCCTGACTCCCCTGTGCACAGAACAGGCCCACTGGTCAGACGGGGGGGCGGCCATGAGAACATCACCACCCTCTGAGTCTCTCTCCAGAACCCACAGACCTGCCACCATGAGTGTGAAGTCAAACCCCTTCTTGACAGACTTTCGATGCAGCTGGTTGGGTAGGGCAGCAAAGCCCACATATTCCTTGTCCTGTGGGGGTAAAGAGAGACAGTATGAGGTTCCTGGGCGCGGCAGGGAACGCCCCAGTACCACTGGAGCCCAAAAGCTAGCAAGTCCACTTACTGTGGGTTAACTTTGAATTGGGGGCCCTCGGGGAGAAGGCTGGCCCCAGATGCCTAGATCCTGGGCCCAAGATCTCAGAGAACTCACCATGGCTCTGCTGGTTGTCGTTGCACCTGGTATTGCTCCCCACTTCCTCTGGTAGGGCAGGAAGTTGAATGTGTCAAACAAAGGGGGGGTGAAGTGAGGGAGGGGGCAGTGCAGGAAGCTGAGCTGCTCAAAGAGAGGTGAGAAACCCAGGCGCATCCCTTTTCTTTTAGTTCAAAGATTTTATTTTTAATTATTTGGGGAGCAGGAATTTGTGTGCACGAGTGGAGGCCAGAGCAGGGCATCTGATCCCCTGGCCCTGGAGTCACAGGTAGCCGTGCACTGCTTGACATAGACGATGGGAACTGAATTGAGGTCCTCTGTAAGAGTAGCACAGTCTTAATTGATAAGCCAGCGCACAGCCCTGATGCACCTCTTCTTATCGCCCTGTACGCAGCCTCAGCCCCTTCATTCTCCACAAGCCGAGCCCCAGCACAGCCCCCATCATCATGGGGAGAGGTGGGTATGGACAGAAAGAAAGGAAGCAAGGTGCTCTCCTTTGCACGTCTGATAAGGGTTTAGCAAGATGATTTGAAAGAAGAAAAAAAAGCTCCCGGGGTGTGAGCAAAAAAATAAAAATGGTAGGATTGGAGGTAGCCCTGACTAACAGCTCCCAGCTCCCTTTTGGAGGGTGGGAATACCTGAACTGAAGTCAAGTCATGGGTACGGCCATGCTTAAATCCTCTGCACTCCCAGCTCCCAACGGATTTTGGATATTTTGAGACAGGACCGGTCTTACTGCCTATCCAGACAGGCCTTGAATTTGCAAACCTACCACTTTGGCCTCCTGAAACCTAGGATTACAGGCCTGTGTCAGGGAACCTGAATTGTAGTTGTTTTGTTTTTGAGACTGGATCTCGCGTAGCCTAGGCTGGCTTCAAACTCACTTTGCAGTCTAGGATGGCCTTTAGCTCGTTATCTGCCTTGCCCTGCCTTCCTCTCTGGTTGTCCAGTGCTGGGATTACGGGTGTGTGCCACCACCGCTGGTATCGGGTTATAACTATCAGAAAGACCCTCAAGGTCCAGACCCAGGAAGTCCCAACTCAAACTCAAGAGCCCCCCACCCCACCTCTGCCGCCCCACTAGGCTGGTGATACCAGAATACAGTCTGTACTCTGGCCTGGTGGGCAAGGTTTGCCCTTCTTTGCCTGATGACCTATCTCACTCACTCTTCAAGCATCTGTGGCTGAAATTTAATTAATTTATTTATTTTTATGTATATGATGTATATGAGTGATCTGTCTTGACACACATCCAGAAGAGGGCATCGGTTCCCATTACAGATGGTTGTGAGCCACCGTGTGGTTGCTGGGATTTGAACTCAGAACCTCTGGGAGAGCAGCCAGTGCTGTTAACCGCTGAGCCATCTCTGAAGCCCTTTTAAAGGGTCTTTTATTTTATTGTTTTATTTGTATAGGTATTTGCTTGCACATATGTCCGTGTACCACAAGCATGTAATGACCACATAGGTGCCCACGGAAGCCAGAAGGGACTTCAGATGCCCTGGAACTGGAGTTACAAACAGCTGTGAGCTACCATGTGGCTGGTAGGAATTGAACCCAGGTCCTCCAGAAGAGCAACCAGTGCTCGTAACCACTGGGCTGTCTCTCCAGCCTCTAAGCTTCCACCTTCACCCTGGCAGGGCTGGGGCTGGAATCCTGAGCAGGTCGAGTGTATCAGCCACTTTCTGTTGCTGTGATCAAAACTGTATGACCAAGAGTACTTTATAGAGGAAAGGATTTTTATTTTGTTTCATGGTTCCGGGGGGATAAGAGACTATCATTAAGGGTATGGTAGCGGTTAGCCAGGGCAAGAAGCTAAGAAATCACACTTTCAACCACTGAAAAACAAAGAGAGTGAATTGGAAGTTGGGACAGGCTACAGACATCCAAAGCCCACCTCTGGAGCCGTCTAGATGTACTTCCTCTAGCAAGGTTGCCCCACCTCCCCAAGCAGTGCGACTGGGGCAAACGCTCATGGATGACATTTTAATTCAAGCCAGCACACCAGGCAGGGCTCTACCACTGAGCTATACTATCAGCTCTAACTTCTTCCTCTGCACCAGTTCTGCAGTGAAACCTTCCTCCACTGACTTGGACAGAGCCTTTTCTGTTTTAAACTAACATCTTTCTCAGGCCCCTCCATGCTCACATTGGCCTAGGTAGGTGTCTGTGTCTGATGCCCTGGGAATAGGGGCTATGTCTTCCTAATTTGTACGTTCTGGGTGCTCCATAACACTTTGTTTCTTAGGCGCATGTGCACAGGAGATGAATAAATGGGCTGGATGGTGGCTCACTCCTTTAATCCCAGCACTCAGGAGGCAGAGGCAGGTGGATCTCTGAGTTTGAGGCCAGCCTCATCTACAGAGTGAGGTCCAGAACAGCCAGGGCTACACAGAAAAACCCTGTCTTGAAAAAGACAAAACAAAAAAGAATGAATAAATGAAGTTAGGCAGAATGAAGGCTAAAAGTCTGCTGAACATAAATAAAGACTTTTGCTTTGGGGTCAGAAGGAAGCCCCCACAAAGTCCAGATGTACCCCTGTCTTGCTGTGTGACCTTGAGCAAGTCATTTGACCTCTCTCAACTCCAGCTTTCTCAAGGTAAAAGGAAATACACCACGTGTATTTTAGCAAGTCCTCAGGACCATTCCAGGTTGTCTATGACCTATAAACTTCGTAACATTTGAGCTGGGTGACCTTGGGCATGGAAATAAACTCCTCTGAACTTTAAAAACTAGTCATCTTATAGTCTACAAGACCCTATGATCTGGAACCTGCTCACCCTCCAATTTAATACTATTTTAGTGTCTCCCTAAGTATCCCAGGATGGCCTAGAACTTTCCGTTGTTCTCTCTTTCTCTTTTTTAAAAAAGTATTTATTTTATTTATTTTTTCCTTTGGAGCTGGGAACCGAACCCAGGGCCTTAAGTGATCTACCACTGAGATAAATCCCCAACCCCTATTTTTTAAAATAAATGCATGTATACCTGAAGGCCAGAAGAGGGCACCAGATCTGACTACAGATGGTGATGAGCTACCATGTGGTTGCTGGGAATTGAACTCAGGACCTCTAGGAAGAACAGTGTTCTTAACCACTGAGCCATCTCTCCAGCCCAACTTCCCATTCTCTTGTCTCCATATTCTTAATGCTGGGATTACAGGCCTGTGTAGTCTAGCCTGGCTTCTCTATTTCTTTTTGCTTTATTTACTATATTCCTTTTTAGTCTCTAACTATGGACTGGACTTTATGACTCTGCTCCTCTCCCCCATTTATACATTGAAGCCCTATGTGACTATATTTGCATATAGAGTAAGAAAAGAGGTGATTAAGTTTGGTGGCTTTATTTATTTATTTATTTATTATATATAAGTACACTGTAGCTGTCTTCAGACACACCAGAAGAGGGCATCAGATCTCTTTACAGATGGTTGTTAGCCACCATGTGGTTGCTGGGAATTGAACTCAGGACCTCTGGAAGAGTAGTCGGGTGCTCTTAACCTCTGAGCCATCTCTCCAGCCCAAGTTTGGTGGCTTAATCAAATAGAACTAATGTCCTTATAAGAGGGGAAAATATGCTCCTCCCCACCCATGTACATAGAAAGACTCGGTAAAGCTATAGCAGGAAAGTGGCTATCTGCAACTCAAGGAGTGAGCCTCACTAGATACTGACCCTGCTTACACCTTGATCTTGGAATTCCAATCTGAAGAACTATGAGAATATAAGCGTCTGTTGTTTATGCCACCCGGTCTGTGATTTCCTGTTATAAAGTGTGGTGGTTTGACTAAGCATGGCCTCCATAGGCTCATATAGTCGAATGCTTAGTCCTCAGAGAGTGGCACTATTTGAGAAGGATTAGAAGGTGTGGCCTTGTTGGAGGAAGTGTGTTACTGGGGGTGGGCTAATGAGGGTAAAAAAGCCCACACTATGCAGAGCATCACTCTCTCTCTGTGGATCAGGATGTAGCTGTCAGCTTCTTCTCCAGTACCTTGCCTGCCTCCAGGTTTCCTGCCAGGATGACAATGGACTGAACCTCTGAAACTGTAAGCCAGGACCCAGTTCAATGTTTTCTTTTTTTTTTTCTTAAAGATTTAATGTATATGACTGCATTGTCCTTTACTCACCAGAAGAGGGCATCAGATCCCATTACAGATGGTTGTGAGCCACCATGTAGTTGCTGGGAATTGAACTCAGGACCTTTGGAAGAGCAGTCAGTGCTCTTAACCACTGAGCCCTTTCTCCAGCCCCAATGTTTTCTTTTATAAGAGTTGCCTTGGTCATGGTGTCTCCTCACAGCAGTAGAACAGTGACTGAGACAGTCTCCAGGAGCCTGTCTACCATTCAGCTCCCTCCGTCCCCTATCCGTGTCTAAGGTGGCCTCAATAGCATGTTCAAAGTGTCTTTCTTTTCAGTTGTTGTGGCTGTGCATATTGATGGGTTTGTTGTTTGTTTTATTTTGGTATTTTGTTGCGGTGGTTGTCTTATGTGAGATAGGATATCAGTATGTAGCCCAGCCTGGCCTCAGGCTTGCTGTGATCCTCTGCCTCTCAAATTCTTGGATCACAGGTATGCCCCAATGCTGTGCGGAGTACGGGGAGCCTCGAATGAATGCGTAAAGAGTAAGTGGAGTCCTGTGTGAACGTGTCCTGTTGATACGGGCACTCTGTGTCAAAGACCCAGTGCTTCGGGCTTCGGGATTTGGCATCATAGCAACTCTGGGCAGTGGAGACAAGTGAGTCCTCGGAGTCTGTTAGCCAGCGGGGGCAAGGATCCAGTTCAGTGTCAGACCCTGTCTCAAGGCAATAATGTGAGAGCAATAAGGACACACCAGGTCTGGCCTCTGCACACACACGTGGGTACCCACACCTGCACATTCATGTACACACATCTCAAAGACACATAATGATTTTAGAGGGTTGGGGAGGGTTCTGGGATGGATTCCAGAGTCTTGTGGATGCTGGGCATTGCAGTTCCTTATGATGGAGTTGCATCCTCAGCTATCCTGTGCATACCCAATTACTAGTGCAGCCACCTATCTGGCACTATTCTCCTTACATAACCTTAGAAAAACCGCCTCAGGGTAGCAGGTACAGCACAACAGAGTCACTGCTCAGTCTCGCTATGGAGAAACCATTAACCTCCTGCCTTGATTCCTGGGTGCTGGGATAGGTGCTACCACACCTGGCTAATGATGGGGTTTCTTGTTTAGTATTAGTGAGGACCCTGGTTCAATTCCCATGCACACGCATGTGATTGTAGGCATACACACACACACACACACACACACACACACACACACACAGAGAGAGGAAGGAGCTCTTTGCTCCTTACCTGTCAACGGGATTGAAGACTCTTGCCATATTCACAGGACACAGGTCCTGGGCTGTGAATTTGGCTTGTATGTCCCAACCACAGCCACCTTTGAGGGAGGTCAAGTCAGGAACTCACACAGGGCAGGGCTGGAAGGCAGGAGCTGAAGCAGAGGCCGTGGAGAAGCCGCTCCAGGCTCACTCAGTTTGTTTGTTTTTCTTTCCTTTCTTTTCCTTTTGCTGTTTCTGTGTCTTCACTTTTGTTTTGATTTTGAATTTAAGACAGGGTCTCTCTATGGAGCTCTGGCATCCTGAAACTCACTATGCAGGCCAAGCTGGCCTTGAAATCACACACATCTACCTGCCCCTGCCTCCTGAGTGCAGGGACTAAAGGCACAGCTTGCTATCTGATACACCTCTGGTGGTTTGAATAAGAAGGACCCCAATAAACTCATATATCTGTATGTTTGGTTCCCAGTTGGTGGACTATTAAGGAAGGATTAGGAGGTGTGGCCTTGTGGGAGTAGGTGTGGCCTTGTGGGAAGAGGTGTGGTCTTGTGGGAGGAGGTGTGTCAATGAAAGTGAGTTCTGAGATTTTGAAAGCCCTGGCCAGGCCAATTTGCTGCTTGTGGATCAAATGTAAACTCTAAGTTACTGCTCCAGTGCCATGCCTGGCTGGCTGGCAGGCAACACACTACACACCATGATGGCCATGAACAGAATCCACAAAGCTGAATTCTCTCTTTTATCAGTTACCTTGGTCAAGGTATCTCTTCACAGCAATAGAACAGTAAGACAGTTCCTCAGGCCCTCCTATCCTTCCACATCAATCATTATCAAGAATATACCCCAACAGACTCACCTACAGGCCAATACGATGAAGGCAAAACTGGTCATTCAGGGCTGTGTCACCCTGGACATCTTTCTGTAACACCTCAGTGACTCCATTTCTATATCTATTCAGTGGGTTCATTAATAATTGCCCCCCATAAAGACATAATGAAAACTGGGTGGTGGTGTCACATCCCTTTAATCCCAGCACTCTGAAGGCAGAGGCAGGTGGATTTCTAAGTTCAGGGTCAGCCTGGTCTATAGAATGAGTTTCATGACATCGAGGGCTACATAGAGAAACCCTGTCTTGGAGAAAAACAAAACAAAACAAGACCACGCTTAATGAAATTGTTAGCATATAGGCTAGTGCACACATGAAACGCTCAGAACAGTGCCTAGGGTATGATATGAGTTCACAGAAGTCGCTCATTCTCTCACAAGCTCAGCGGTACAGTGGGGTATCAGCTACAGCTAGGAACTGCTCTTCTGTGAGAACCTCTGACGTCCCAGACAACAAAGCGGGAATTAAGTTAGCATCACAGTCATTGAGGAGAGAGACAGCCGTGAGCGTGACTTGCAGCAGCCATGATGACAGTGTTGGCAGAGAAACCGTACTTAGATGCAAGTAAAAGAAAGGGGTAATTAGGGCTGGAGAGATGGCTCAGCGGTTAAGAGCACCCGA
Source organism: Rattus rattus (assembly GCF_011064425.1). Classification (NCBI taxonomy): domain Eukaryota; kingdom Metazoa; phylum Chordata; class Mammalia; order Rodentia; family Muridae; genus Rattus; species Rattus rattus. The sequence goes on along the minus strand of NC_046155.1, from coordinate 74,664,656 downwards.
CTGCTCTTCAAGAGGTCATGAGTTCAATTAGAACCACATGGTGGCTCAAACCATCTGTAAAAGGATCCGAATCTGAAGACAGCTACAGTGTACTTATATCCTTCCATCTTTAAAAAAAAAAAAAAAAAAAAAGGGGTAATTATATCCTTCCACGCGACACCGCTATCCCTCCCCTTTATTTCTTATCAGACAGAGCAGACTTGTGGGGAGCTGGAGTGTGAAGCGTGACACCCTGGATTCTATTCCTGGCACTGAGAGGGAAGGGAGGAAGGGAGGAAGGGAGAGACAGAAAGTGGAAAGAACAGGCTATGAATGTCTGTACTTGTGTGCAATCCTAGTACTTAGGGATGCTGAGGCCAGGGCATTTCAAGTCCCCAGCCAATCTGAGGTGCATATGAGACCTGTCTTTAGATTAAATTAAATTAAATTATAGAGAGTGAGAGAAGTAAAGAAAGAAATCTAGACTCTTCTTATTCTCATCCTCCATGAATATGTCCAGCTGATTTCCAAGTCCCAGCTATCCTTTATATAAGCAGGTCTCCTTTCCTCAGTGAGGGATTCAATAGTTTCAAAAAGCAAAATGTAGCCGGTTGCAGTGTCTTGCACCTATAATCTGAGCACTGGGCAGGCTGAGGCAGGGAGATTGTCCAAAATTTGAGACTAGCCTGGGATACATAGTGAATACCAGACTAGCTGAAGTTATACAACACTATCTCAAAAAAAAAAAAAAATCATGAGGTGGAAGAGATGGGTCAGAGGTTAAGAACACCAGCTTAGGGCTGGAGAGATGGCTCAGTGGTTAAGAGCACTGACTGCTCTTCCAGAGGTCCTGAGTTCAAATCCCAGCAGCCACATGGTGGCTCACTACCATCTGTAATGGGATCTGATGCCCTCTTCTGGTGTGTCCGAAGACAGCTACAGTATACCTATATTTAATAAATAAATCTTAAAAACAAAAACCAGTTGCTCTCCCAGAGGACCCAGACAGATCTTGTGGTCAGACTGGTGTACATAGTGAGTTCCAGGACAGCTATATAGTGAGACCCTGTCTCAAAATAAAACAAGACAAACAATAGGAAATGGTACACCTTTAATACCAGCACTCTGGAGGCAGACAGGGAGACGGCTCCGTGGTTAAAACATTTGTTGTGCAAGCATGAGGACCAGAGTTCAGATTGGTGGCACTCGTGTGCTTTTTGGACTGGCAAAATGGTCTAGTAGGTAAAAGCCTCCGTTCCAACAGTAGGTGGAAAGCAAGCGCGCGCGCACACGCGCACACACACACACACACACACACACACACACACACACACACACACACACAGTGCTGGAGAGAGGGCAGGGCAGAGACAGGAAGATCACTGAGGCTGGCTGGCTGGCAAACGGCACATTCTAGGTTCAATCAGAGAGCATGTCTCAAAAGAGTAGGGCAGAGAGCCACAGAGGAAGGCATGCACGCACACCTATGGAGTGTAGTGGGGACGATGGAGGGGAGGGACGGAGGGACAGAGAAAGTGAGGGTGGGAGAGAGGAAGTTAGGGTGATCTCTTTCAGCACTGAGTAAAGGCTGTCTTTGTATTAGTATGAAGCATCACCTGCCGCAGTGTTTTGTAAACTTTCTCCATCACCTTCTGATTGGTTTAATCAAGAGCTGAACAGCCTATAGCAAAGCAGGAGAGAATGGGCGGGACTTCCAGGCAGAGCTAGGAACTCTTGAGAGTCTAAGGCAGGAGATTTGCCAGTAAGACACGGAGGGAGAAGCAAACATTGGGACTAAAGGAGAGGTAACCAGAACTTAGAGTAAACGGGTTAACTACATTATAAGAGCTAGTTAGGAACAACCTAAGGCCAAGCTTTCATAATTTATAAAAGATCTCCATGTCATTATTCGAGAGCTGGCACCTCAGAGACGATCCGGTTATAGAGACAGAGCACTCTAAATATTAAGCCCCAAAACTGCCAGTCAACACACAGAAGAATGCACTAAGCAGGCTGTTCTCAAAAGAAGAAATACAAATGCCAATAAATACTCTTTTTTTTTTTTTTTTTTTTTTTTTCCGGAGCTGGGGCACCGAACTCAGGGCCTTGCGCTTGCTAGGCAAGTGCTCTACCACTGAGCTAAATCCCCAACCCCACTAATAAATACTCTTAAAAGTGCCCAGCATCCTAGCCATCAAGGAAACGCAAATGAAAGCTGCTTGGAGGAGGGCAGGAGAGTGATACTCGCTGCTCGCAGGGAGTTCAACCCCTGGGACCCACAAAAATATGAGTGGAGAAAGACAACTCCGTAAAGTTGTCCTCTGAGTTCCCAGCATGCCTTGGCGTGTCCTTTCCATCACACACACACACACACACACACACACACACACACACACACACACACACACACCAATAAATTAACAGATATTTCATTTCACCCCAGTCAGATGGTTATCATCGAGAAACGGAGAGTGTGAACTGGTACAGCCACTATGGAAATCAGTGTAGAGATGTCTCAAAAAAACTAAAAATAGAGGCTGGAGAGATGGTGCAGTGGTTAAGAGCACTCACTGCTCTTGCAGAGGACCCAAGTTCAGTTCCCAACACCCACACGGGTGGTGCCCAACCATCACTAATTCTGAATCTAGGGAGTCTACGGTGGGCTTCTGAGCACACCGGGCATACCCGTAGTGCACAGATGTATATACAGGCAAAACACTCATGTAAATAAAGTGATAAATTCCTTTTAAACCCTAAAGATAGCACGTGTGTGTGTGTGTGTGTGTGTGTGTGTGTGTGTAATGTGGAGGTCAAGCAGACAAAAGCTATCTTAGAAAACATCAGGTGTTGGGCACTTCTGGGGGAGCCCCACAAGAATTTGCTGAGTAAACACCCCATTCTAGAAGTGCCACAACCACAATAGGGGCGGGATCTCCCACTACCCCCCCTACAGGGCCAAAGATGTCTCCCTGCCGGAGCTTGAATGTATGTCATACTTACTAGCCAATAGATTTAAAGGTCAATATGCTAAGCCAATAAGTTTAGACTGTAACCTTACTGATGTAATTTGTACCCCTAAAATGGTATAAAATGTATGTGCCTTTGTTCCCGGGGGTCGCCTCTGCCTCGGTTGCAGAACAACCCTAGTGTACTGGACTAGGAAAACCTCTTGTTTGTTACATCGATCTCCGTCTCTGTGTCTGTGAGTGGGACATCCTGGACACAGGACTCAGTGGGCTTTTCTTGAGTCTTACATGTGGTAACCAATGTCTTTACTCAGAGCATTAGGAAGGCAGAGGCACAGAGATCTCTGTGGATTCTAGATGAGCCTGGTCTATGTACCAAGGTCCAGGCCAGGTGGGACAACTCTAGTATGTATATCATAGACAGACCCTGTCTCAAAACAAACCAAGAACAAAGATCCCACCTACGTCCCAGCTGCACCACTCATGGCTGCATTCTGAGAAGACAAAATCCAACCAAGAACAGGGATACCTGCTCCCTGCACGCTGTCTTTACACGTGGGGAATGAGGTTGGACGGTGAACGGGCAATGGGAGTGTGGGGCTTATACACAATGGTGTTTTATGCAGCTCTAAAGAAAAATGGTTGCCTAGCAAGCACAAGGCCCTGGGTTCTGTCCTCAGCTCTGGAAAAAAAAATAAAAAAAAAAATAAATAAAAAAGAAAAATGGAGCCATGAAAGTTTCAGGAATGAGGGACAGAACTGGAGACATTACATAATGGAGGAAAGCCAGACTCAGAAAGACAAACACCATTTGTTCTCTCCCATGTAGATCCTAGCTTCTAATTGTTAAATGTGTGTATCTGGATGAGTGGGTGAAGGCCAGGAAGGTAGGAATGGATCCAGGAGATGAGGGGAAACGGTTTTAAGGGAAGGGCTGGGGCGGGAGAGGTGGCTCAGCCGTTAAGAACACTCATTGTTTTTGTTGAGGCCCTAAGAATAGGTTCTAGCGGGCTGGAGAGATGGCTCAGCGGTTAAGAGCACCCGACTGCTCTTCCAGAGGTCCTGAGTTCAATTCCCAGCAACCACATGGTGGCTCACAACCATCTGTAAAGAGATCTGGTGCCCTCTTCTGGTGTATCTGAAGACAACTACAGTGTAATTATATATAATAAATGAATAAATCTTTAAAAAAAAAAAAAAGAATAGGTTCTAGCACTCACACAGGGTGACTTACAAATGCCTGTAACTATAGCTCCAGGGGAATCCCTCACCCTCTCCTGGCCTCTGTGGTAGTCATATCACAAACCCACACAGAGATGCACATATACACACCTAATTAAATAACAATATAATAATAATAATAATAATAATAATAATAATAATAATAATAATAATAACAATAACATCTTTTCACCTCGCATGGTGGCGAACGCCTTAATCTCAGCACTTGGGAGGGAGAGGCCGGTGGATCTCTGTGAATTCAAAACCAGCCTGGTCTACAGAGTAAGTTCCAGGACAGCCAGGGCTTTGTAGAGAGACCCTGTCTAATAAATCCAAAGTAAATAAAATTGTTTCTAAAAAGCAAGAGGGTGGAAAGCTGATGGAATACATGAGCTATTAAAGCGGAAGGAGGGCACTGGAGTCAAAGGGGGAGGGGCACTAGGAGAAGAGACGGTGAATATGTAAGAGAATCCACCAATGAAGTGTATAAAATACCATTAGGAACCTGTCTTAGTCAGGGCTTCTATTCTTGCACAAACATCACGACCAAGAAGCAAGTTGGGGAGGAAAGGGTTTATTCAGCTTACACTTCCACATTGCTATTCATCACCAAAGGAAGTCAGTACTGGAACTCACACAGGTCAGGAAGCAGGAGCTGATGCAGAGACCAACGAGGGATGTTTCTTACTGGCTTGCTTCCCCTGGCTTGCTCAGCTTTCTCTCTCTCTCTCTCTCTCTCTCTCTCTCTCTCTTTCTTTCTTTCTTTCTTTCTTTTGTGGGGGTGGGGGGCTAGTATAAAATGAAGTTTATTTAAGACATGAGAAGAGGGTCTGGGAGAGGGAGTAGAGGCAGAGAAAGAAAGGGACAGAGAGAGAGAGAGAGAGAGAGAGAGAGAGAGAGAGAGAGAGAGAGAGAAGGAAGAGAAGAGACTGGCCCAGGATCAGGTGGGGAGAAAGCAATGATGGGGAGAAGACAGGGAGGGGGAAGGGGAAGGTGGGAGGGGAAGGGAAGGGAGGGGGAGGGTCAGCTTGAGTTCTTACAGAACCCGAGTCTACACGTCCAGGGACAGCACCGTCCACAATGGGCTGAGTCCTCCTTGATCATTAGTTGAGAAAATGCCTTACAGCTGGGTCTCATGAAGGCTTTTCCTCAACTGAGGTTCCTTTCTCTGTGATAACTTCCGCTTGTGTCAAGTTGACACACAAAACCAGTCAGTACAGAACCTGTCAGCTTATACACTATCAGATATTAATCTAATATCTTGTATTAATATAATACCATTTTACTATGTATTCTTCTAGATTTTTTCCTTTGTCTATACATAGGTATTTATTGTTTATTGTTGTTGTTATTGTTCTATTTTTTGTTTGTTTGAGATAGAGCTTCTCTGTGTAGACCAGGCTGGACTCGAACTCAGAGATCTGCCTGCCTCTGACTCCTCAGTGCTGGAATTAAAGGTGTGTGCCATCACCACTCAGCTTTTGTTTTGCTTTTTGAGACAGTGTCTCACCGAGTGTATCTGGCTGGCCCAGAGCTCATTCTATACAGACCAGGCTAGCCTAGAAGTCACAGAGATCTCCCTGCCTCTGTTGCTCACGATTACAGGAAGGAACTAACATGACTGCCTTGTTTCTTTCTGTTAAAATATTTATTTACTTATTTGGTTTTTTTCAAGACAGGGTTTCTCTATGTAACCCTGGCTGGCTTGGAACCAGGCTGGGATGGAACTAAGAGACCTGCCTCTGTCTGCTGAGTGCTAATATTAAAGGTGTGTGCCATCACTGCCCTTCCCCGTTTATTTATTTTTATTTATCGTGGGGTGTGTGCAAGGCACAGTAAAAGGAAGGGGGTGGGGGGGAACCAACTTGTCAGAGTCAGCTCTCTGCTGCCACCATGTGGTAGTACCAGGGATCAAATTCCGGTTGTTGGACTTGGTGGTCAGTATCTTTACCTGATGACTCATCTTGTGGCCCACAGTGTTGCCTTTTTTTTTTTTTTTTTTTTTTTTTTGTTTTTTTTTCGGAGCTGGGGACCGAACCCAGGGCCTTGCGCTTCCTAGGCAAGCGCTCTACCACTGAGCTAAATCCCAACCCCTACAGTGTTGCATTTTTAAGGTGAAAGTATTCCTTTTTGCTGTATTATCTGCATCTCCTACCAAATGCTTTGGGCTGAATGATTTTCTTATCTATGTGCTGATTGTGTGCACTCCCCTGTGCAGATACATGACCAAACCACAGTGCAGATACATGACGGATGCCCCAAATAACCATGGATGTCTTCCTCAAACTTTTTTTTAACCCTGCATTAGTGTTTTACCTGTATGTATGTCTGTATGAGGCTGTCAGATCCTCTGGAGCTCGAGTTACAGTTGTGAGCTGCCAAGTGGATGCTGGAAATTGAACCCCAGGACCTTTGGAAGAATGCTTAACCATCTCTCCAGCCCCTCTTCAACCATTCTTACCTTACTTTTTGAGACAGGGTCTCACTGAACCAGGAGAACGCAGCTTTAATTAGGCTGGCTGGTCAGTGGGCCCCCAGCATCTGGTAGCTGCCTGTCTCTCTGTCAACACTTGGGTTAGAGATGTGCTGCCGCTCCTGGATTTACCATGGTTGCTGGGACCTAAACCCAAGTCTTCTTTTTCTTTTTTTTTTTCTTTTTTTCAGAGCTGGAGACCGAACCCAGGGCCTTGCGCTTGCTAAGCAAGCGCTCTACCACTGAGCTAAATCCCCAAGCCCCTAAACCCAAGTCTTAATGTTTGAACTCTGGGCACTTCACCCAGAGAATCATCTGCATTCTGAAGGTTAGCATTCTGAAACTTTCCAGACTTTAATTCCACCCAACTCCAAATCTGTCATTGTAGCTTGGGGATTCAACTGAATTGGCTCAGCTTTCCATTAGAGTCCCAAGACTGGCTTTTGGAGACTGTGTGTGCCAGTAGCATCGCTCAGTCCAACAGCAACAGCCTGGCCCCAGAACCAAGCTAAACACCTAAGGACCTGTGGTCTAGAGCACTGGTGTAAGAACAGAGTCTGAAAGCCAGTCTGTCTGAAATACTTTTGTTTGCTAGGGCTTCTCTGTGTGGGCGTGGGTTGGGGTGTTCCTATAAACTCCAAGAGGGAGCAGAGAGATGAAGCTGAGGGGCTATGGGCTGGAAGGAGAGACAGCCTAGAGTGCAGGGGGAAAGTGAACTAGTACTTCAGTAAAAAGAACCAGACGGATGTAGCAGGCCAGAGCGGAGAAAAAGTTGATGTCCAGTGGTGAGCACCCCAAGGGCATGGCAGGCTCCAGGATCCTGAGAGACACTTACGATGTAGATCAGAAGTGGATCAGTTAAGGGTAAGGGAGAAACAAGCAGGGACTCCAGAAAGGAAGGGTTCCAACATCACAGAAACCACAAGGGTGAGGAGAAGCTGCAAGACTTAACAGGCAGCTCCTAGGGAAGACAAGGAAATTTGCAAACTATAGGCCCAGGAAGGCATAAAGAAAGACCAAGTAGGGCTGGAGAGATGGCTCAGTGGTTAAGAGCACTGATTGCTCTTCCAGAGGTCCTGAGTTCAATTCCCAGCAACCACATGGTGGCTCACAACCATCTGTAATGGCATCTGGCACCCTCTTCTGGTGTGTCTGAAGACAGAGACAGTGTACTCATATACATTAAATAAATAAATCTTTAAAAGAATAATTTAAAAAAAAGAAAAAAAATAGACCAGGTAGCTCCGAGTAGAGGGGAAAAGGAAGATGTCCACGTGGGCGTAGCAGGCTAGAGTCATAGCAGGCTGTGGGAGCCAGAGAGAGGTACCCACCAGAGGGGCACAGTGGGTAGAGGAAGCAGCAGATGAAGATCTATAGACCCATCAGCTGTAACTTAGAGACAGGACATTTACACAGCGTGTAGGGGAGACTAGACCAAAACAACAGGCTTGGAGCAGAGAACAGAGAAACAGGGAAGGACTCTCTTTTCTACTCCCCTCCATTGCTTGCAGTGTTTGAATACTGAGGTCTAGGATACCACTGGTTGGCTGCACTTGGATTGACTAAGGGATATGCAAAAGCCAGTATGTTTGGAGTCCTTCAGGGGCCAGGTAAGGAGAGGTCAGATGTTTGGCAAGAGGCATCCCAAAGGCGAGCCAAGAGGTATGCAGAGCTATTCCCATGGGTGAGGAAGAGGGGGAGGTCCTAGGCCTGAAGTTCAAAGTATCCTCAGTATACAAGGAAGACAGAACTGGGAGACAGCTGTCCAGTGGCTCATGATCTCACTGAATGGGGCAAGGGTTAAAACCCTGAGAATAGTACCACACTTTTGAGGGAACCCACAAGGCAGAAATGGGGAGCTCAGAAATAAAGCCTGACCCAAAGGGAAAGGGTTCAAAGCAGGATAGGTACTTCTGCCTCCAGGAATACCAGATATTTGGTGAAGCATTTATGCCAACAGAGAGGGATCATCTACCAATCACCGGGGATAGTAGGGCCAAGCATCAGTGGGCTAGAAGGTGGATCTGCTGCAGGTAGAGCTGGTGGGTAAGGACCCAGAGTGGCTTTGATCCCTGAAAGGGGTTCCAATGTTAGGGTTTTTTGTATTTATCTTGGTGGATGGGGCCAAGGAATGTGCAGAGAACACACCACATAATCGACCTATAATAATGAGATTTATTGGAGGGCACAAAAAGGCTGATTCTGAGCAGGAATGAGAGCAAGAAAATGAACCATCGATGGCATGGACTTTATAAAGGGTACGGCAGCTGGTGATGACAGGGCTGCTGGTGCTGGGTTGCTGAAGGCAGGCTGAGTGTTAGCATTCTGTCCAAGCTCCACCCTCATAGTTACTTGGCAACAGCGAGGTATGCTCTGCCCCACAGTTAACTGGCAATAACCAGATGTGCATGACACAGTAAAAGGGGCTACTTGCCCCCTCCTCTCTTGCTCTTGCCTTCCTGCCCCCGCTCTCTATTCCCTTCCCCTCTCTCTCCAAGTGCTCATGACTGGCCTCTACTCCTCTCTCTCTGCCCCTACTAAACTCTTAACTCCCCTCCCCATGCCCTGAATAAACTCTATTCTATCACAGTATGGCTGGTCCCTCAGGGGAAGGGAATGCCTCAGCATGGGTGTGCAGAGGCATCCCCTACCCCCACACCTCCATGGAACAACTCCATATCTCCTCTCTCTTTATCTTTTCATAAACACATCGCTGAGGGCACCCCTGGTTCTGGAATGTGGGCAGTTCCTAACACACGTCCCACCTGTGACCTCGACTACAGATGGTACTATACTGCCTGTTCCAGAAAACAGCAACCGTGTCTTTGTTCTAAAAAGTTAGGACCATCTGGCAAGCTTACACTTGTTTCAAATGATTAGCCACCTGTTGTTATGACCACCTTGTTACGTTCACTTCCGTAACTCCACCTACTTGCAACTCCACCTACTTGCTCACCAAATCCCCCATTTGGACACCCCCCCACACCCGGAGCTATAAAAATCTCATCTTCCCTAGTCCAATGCTGACCTCTTGAATCCATCTTAGGAGGCATCCCGAGTACACGAATAAAAAAGCTTGCTTTAATTAATTTGGCCATGATGATTTGGGTCAGTGGTTTTTCTCCCAGCTTTGGGATTAACAGGACCCGCAATCTTTTTTCTTTTCTTTTCTTTCTTCTTCTTTTTTTTTTTCCAGTTAAAATTTGGAGCAACGGGGAGGGGGCGCAGTGCACCAGTGCATGTGGAGGTCAGAGGACAACGTGCACTTTCCTTCCACCACATGGGTTCCTTGGATAGAACTCAGGTTGTCAAGCTTGGTGACAACCACCTTTCCCCACCGAGGCATATCATTGGCCCGATTCTCTATGTCTAATGATTTGTATGCTTTTCTTTAAAACTGACAGCACTCAAGAGACAGACGATGCGTGTTTAAATTTTATCTCTTAACTTCTGCTTTAATGTGAGACGCTAATAATCGGGGTTAATAAAAACCCCGATAGCCCTCGCTTTAGTGGACTGAAGACTCTGGGTACTCACCTCTATAAAGGAAAATCTGCCTACAACATAAAATCCCTGGATTATGGTTCTAGGGCCTGGGACCCTTGGAACATGGCCCCACCAAGATGGAGGCAGGGTTTTATTCTTCAGTCCCTCCCTGGGCATGGCCTTTGCAAAGCTGGCAGCCTGTCTTTGTTTCTCTACCTTTGTCTCCGCCTGTCGTCCTTTGTTCTGTCTCCCGCCTGTTTCTCTCCAGGATCTCCGCCTCTTAGGGCCCCTGACTCCGCTTGGGTGACTTGACCTTTCTTATCTGTTTCTATATCTCTTTGTCTCTGGTACTCAGTTTCTTGGTCCTGTCCCTGCGCATCGTCGCTCGCCGACAGTGCCCTGACTCGTGGCTCTCAGGCTAGAACTTGGCAGGCTCCAGCTCGACCTGCGTGCCCCCAGCCCAGCCCCGCCCCCACTCCGAGCTGTGCTTTGTTTCCCCCGCCTCGGCGCCCCGCCCCGCCCGCCGGCCCTCCGTTTCCCTTTGTCTGCCTCGGTCTCTCCCACTCCATCCCTAGGCTCTTTCCCCGTTGTCCCACGCGGGCAGTCGGACCCCGCCGCGCCAGTTGACCAGCCGAGGAGGCACGCCGCTAACGCCGCAGGGCACGGCTAGAACTGGTGCTCGCCGCCGCTGCCACCGCCGCCGAGCCCCCGGCTCCTCCGGGTCCTAGAGCGGTTCGCCGAGGCCCGTGCTTCCGCTTCCCGTCCCGCCCCGCGGCGCCCGGGACGTGGGCCGAGCCCCCTCCCGGCGTGGCGTGGAGCCTGTACCCGAGCCGCTGGCTGCTGGGTCCCTGTTGTACTGCAGGGAACAGGGCAGCGGGTGCCCTCGGAGTCACCGGGGCCGCGTCCCGGTCGTGGGCGGACGGTGCAGCGCGCTACACAGCCCTGGGGCGCCGAGCTTCGCGGCGCAGCGGACTTGGAGCGGCCGAGAGCCAGCGGCACAGGTGAGGGCGGCGGGCGGCGCCGCGCTGATAGGTAATGGATGCTTGGGGACTCCGGAAAGTCGGACATGGGCGAAGGGGCGCGGGCGCCAAATCCGAAGGGAAGAAGCCAACGTTTCTGAGCACCTACTGTGTGCCAGGCCGTGAGGGGCATCCTCCCTAACGCTCTCCCCTCCCCCTTCACTCAGCCCTACTGCAGGCCTCCAGGCTCAATTGTGGTAACCTCCGGTGCTCTTTCCTCAGCGTCGTTCTGCAGCCAGTCTGGTATAATCCAGCTCTAATACTGGCTCCCTTCTCAAAACCTTCCTTAGCTTTCTTATTTTTATTATTTAAAAGCTTTTGTGAACCTAGTGTTAAGTACAGACCTTGCGTGCGCAGACTAGTCTCAGTATCCTTTTCCAAATACCCGCGATCCTTCCCTTAGTTTTGTTTTTGCTGCAGAGTAATGCCGGTCCTTGACTTCTTATCGCTTGCCTCTTGTGACAGCAGGGTTGCTCGGAATCCACAGTTAGAATCATTGCTACTTTGTCTTTTCTCCTACACTCCATATCTGTATATCTGTAGGGAAATAAGTACATACAAGATCGTTGAAGTTACTGGGACAGAATAGAGTCAGTGGGGTGGAGAATTCAGAGTCTGGGCAGCAGAGTAAGACAGTCTCAAAAACTGGAGAAAAAAAAAACCACGGAAATTCAATCAAAAGACCACATACAAGGTTTTCTAAATAGAGATACTGTAATATAGGCTTGGGTAGATAGGAATTAGAAGCTTGGTCATTTTCTAACTTTCGGTTCTTTTTTTTTTTTTTTTTTTTTTCGAGCTGGGGACCGAACCCAGGGCCTTGCGCTTCCTAGGCAAGCGCCTACCACTGAGCTAAATCCCCAACCCCCATTTTCTAACTTTCATGTGGTGGTGGCATGTCTTTAATCCTAGCACTCAGGAAGCAGAGGCAGGCCCACCTCTATGAGTTCTAGGTCATCCTGGTCTACAGAGTTCCAGGACAGTTTCTCTACACAGAAAAACCTTGTTTTTGGAGAAAAAAAAAAAAAAAAAGAAAGAAAAAAAATTGCTTTAATTCTTTGTTTCCATGAGTGTTAAACAAAGAGACTAATATTACTACTAGGACTTTGAAGGTCCCTTATTGTTTCGTTTACTGATTATTGGTTAAAAACTGTAAGCCAGGATGCTGGTGCATACCTAGTGTCCCAGGACTTGGTAGGCTCAGAAAACTTTGAGACAGGTTGTTACTATGTAGCTGACCTTGAAGTCAGATCCACTTGCCTCTGCCTCCCCAGTGTTGTGATTAAAAGCATGTGCCATGGCGTGGGGCAACTGAGAGTTGAAGGCCAGCCTGGGCAAGTTATCAACGCCCCTGTCTCAGCTGAGGATTGCAGCACAGCAGTACATAGGAGGAGTGGGAGACAGATAATCGTGCTCCTAAGTTCAGCGGAGGGAGAAAATTCAGGAGGTCATGCATCATTAAAGAAGTCCTACTGGGGAAGTTACTGGAGGTTGCCACTAGGGGTAGTGCTCCAAAGGCAATAAAATAAAAGGAAAGGTGAGGTTGAGCCAAAGGGTGAGATTTATAATTCTGTTTTCTTTCTCTCATTCTAGGATCTGAGAATATGGAGGCTTCTCCAGTGGATGAGTTTGAACATACACCACAGGAGAGGGATGGCCCAGAGTTCAAGGAAGAGGAGCAGTTAGGCCCGGGTCATGAAGTAGGAAATGCTTCTCTAAAACCTGAAGGCATTGAGAGCTGGGATGACTTATGGGTCCGCAGAGAGGGTCTTGGAAAGCATCAGCCTCGAGATGCGGTTCCCCGGGTCCTGGGAGAACCCAGATGGGGACAGGGCAGTAATGACCGAGCTGCGGTGTGTGGTGAGTGTGGCAAGAGCTTCAGGCAGATGTCCGATTTGGTAAAACACCAGAGGACTCACACAGGGGAGAAGCCCTACAAGTGTGGTGTCTGTGGCAAGGGCTTTGGGGATAGCTCAGCCCGAATCAAACATCAACGAACTCACACTGGTGAGAAGCCCTATAGGGTTCGGCCACCAGCCCCAGGTCCTCCCAAGACGCCTCGGTCTCGGATTCCTGCTGGTGAACGCCCCACTATCTGTGGTGAATGTGGCAAGAGCTTCCGGCAGAGCTCTGACCTGGTAAAACACCAGCGGACACACACAGGAGAGAAGCCCTACAAGTGTGGCATCTGTGGCAAGGGCTTTGGTGACAGTTCTGCCCGAATAAAGCACCAGCGAACACACAGAGGAGACCAGCTCCCCCGGCCAGTGGTTCCCCGACGGCAGACCTCTCAGGCAGCTCCAGAAGCTACACACAGACCTAAGGCCCAGGACAAGCCATATATCTGCACTGACTGTGGCAAGAGGTTTGTGCTAAGCTGCAGCCTACTGAGCCACCAACGCAGTCACTTAGGACCCAAACCCTTCGGGTGTGATGTATGTGGAAAGGAGTTTGCACGGGGCTCGGACCTGGTGAAGCATCTGCGGGTACACACGGGCGAGAAGCCCTACCTGTGCCCTGAGTGTGGCAAGGGCTTTGCTGACAGCTCTGCCCGGGTGAAGCACCTCCGCACCCACAGTGGCCAGAGGCCTCACGCCTGCCCAGAATGTAACCGCAGCTTTAGCCTCAGCTCCACTCTCCTCCGGCACCGCCTCACCCACATGGAGCCCCAGGACTTCAGTTTCTCAGCCTACCCAGTAGCCCCGCTCATCCCTAGCCCACCTCCGCCTCCTCTTGGCACTAGCCCCTCACTGACGCCTCGAAGCCCCTCACAGTCCAGCGATGGGCCTTTCGGCCTGCCTGGCTTGGAACCAGAGCCTGGGGGCCCGCAGGCTGGGGAACCACCCCCACCACTGGCAGGTGACAAGCCCCACAAGTGTCCTGAGTGTGGCAAAGGTTTCCGCCGAAGCTCTGATCTGGTGAAACACCATCGTGTTCACACAGGGGAGAAACCCTACCTCTGTCCTGAGTGCGGCAAGGGTTTTGCTGACAGTTCTGCCCGAGTCAAGCACCTCCGTACCCACCAGGGCGAGCGCACTAGACCACCACCACCACCTACTCTCCTGCGGCCTCATAATCCACCTGGTTCTGTACCCATAGTCCCTCAGTCTCGCGTGCGGGGCCAGCCCTCCGGACCCAGCCAGCTTCATGTGTGTGGCTTCTGTGGGAAAGAGTTCCCCCGGAGCTCAGATTTAGTCAAACACAGGCGTACACATACTGGGGAGAAGCCATACAAATGTGCCGAGTGTGGCAAGGGCTTCGGTGACAGCTCTGCTCGGATAAAGCACCAGCGTGGGCATCTGGCCTTAAGGCCCTTTGGGGTAGGGGATGGTCTGCCAATGCCCCTTCAGGAGGAGTCACCAGCAGGAATGGAGTGACGGGGAGGGTAGGGAGGATAGAAGCCCAGGGTTACCGTGGGGGGTGAGGAGGACGTGAGTAGCTAGAAACAGATTAGAGACTACATAACTTTCATGCTCAGGAAACTGTGTTAGGTGTTGGGACCTTGCCAGTATGAGCTGTGTCACAGCTTCTAGCACAGATTAGGCCCTTGATCGTTGTAAAATTGATAAGCTGGCCTCAATTCTAAAATCCTACTGCCTCCTGTTAAGAACACACCCCTCAGCTGGACAGATTTGTGTCCAAACTTTAGTTCTAGAACTCAAGAGGCAAAGGCAGGCAGATCTCTTGAATTCATGGCCAGGCTGATCTAGAGAGTTCCAGGTAGGCCAGAACTTCATGGTGAAACAGAAAACAAAAACCTTGATCCTCCAGCCTCAGTCTGGGAGAACAGATTGTTGGAATTTTAGGTGTCAAGGCAAGGCAGAGGCATCTTGACGCCCCTGAGGGCGAGGTATTGCTGTGGAGAAAGCAGTTTTCACCTCTGCTGTGGGTCACAGGACATGGTTTTATCCAAGAAGGGCACTTTGGGAAAGAGCTTATACCTGGATGCTTTTGAGGGTCCTTCCCACTCAGACACTGGGACACTGATGAAACAAGAGCCAGCAGGAGCACTCTGAGATTCCAGTCTGGATGCAAAGCCTAGGTCATCTTGGACATCTGCAAAGACCAGCCTGCTGAGCAAGGGCAGGGCCAGTGCAGGCCAGAGAAGCTTCAAGTCTCCACGGCTAAGTGTCTGTCTGTCTCCTTATTAATAAATAGCCCCTTGTCTGAGGTTTGCTGTGCATGAGTGTATATATATGGTGTACGTGGGTGAGTACAAAGTCCAGGAGGCTGAAATAGGTATAGAGGCTGCCATAGGCAAAGCCCTCAGCCATGATATTTAAATGGGTCCCATGCCTTAAGTCTGTTAAATAAAAGAGATTGTCTTAGACAACTAAACTGCTTTCATTGGAAGAAAGTGTCAGGGGTCATACCTGTAGTCCCAGAATTTAGGAGGATGAGGCAGGAGGATCACTGGGGTCTGAGACAGGCTGGGTAGTCTTCAGGTCTGTCAACTGATTCCCTAAGCCAAGGTCTGGTCACCCATAAGAACCTAGCTACAATATGGACCCTTGAAAAGGTTGTAAGGTAGGTGCCAAGGAGGGAGGACCAGTGACTGGGAAGCGGGAGACTGGTGATCAGTGAGCCTGGCAAAGCGATGCTAATTCATCAGCAAGGGATGTTGGGAGACCCCAGACCTTTAAAAAGTCAACTATTTCCCCAGAAGAGGAGCTTTCTCAGGAGCAGGAAGCAGGTTCCTGTCTAGGCAGGGAAAGGAGCGACCTAATTGGCCAATAGCAGAAATCATTAGCTCCAGTCATCTTGTTTGGCAAGTTCGTGCCAGACCTGGTAACTCAGCTAATTGTTCAGGAAGTCACAGGCGTTCTCCCCAGAAATCAGGCCCTTGCGAAGCTGAATGCATCCCTGAAATCCTGGAACTTTGTCCAAGGGGCCTTAGAGACTTGTGTATGTCAGTGCATGGGCATCCTGTTGGCCCTGAATGGAGCCCTTTGAGGGACTTTAGGAAGGTTCTCCCTGATGCTTTGTCTCCTTTCTCTAACCCCAGTGAACTTTGTGAATTTCTGTTAGGCCGTGCCACTTGACTGTTCCACTGAAAACTTGCTGCTTACATACACACTGTGTAAAGCACAAGTCCTGGGCCAGATGGGTGGCTCAGTGCTGAAGAGGACCTGTCTGTCTCCAGCACCCATACAGTGGCTTACACACCAGCCGTAGCTCCATTCGGGACCTGGCACCCTCAATTCTGTTGCACCAGACATGCATGTGGTGTGTGTAGATACACGCAAACATACACACAAAATTTTGAAATATTTTTTTTTTTTTTTTTTTTTTGGTTCTTTTTTTCGGAGCTGGGGATCGAACCCACGGCCTTGTGCTTCCTAGGCAAGCGCTCTACCACTGAGCTAAATCCCCAACCCCGAAATATTTCTTTTTAAAAGATGGAAACCTATGCTAATTCCAAAGACTAGAGGAGGAAGACCATCAACCCAGATCACTGTGGCCAAATTCAAGCAAGCAAAGCTTTTATTTGTGTACATGGGTTGCCTCCCCCTAAGGCAGGATGTGAGGAAGACGAGGTTTCATAGTTCAGGAGTAAGGGGTTTCCAAATGGAGGATTTGGCAGGTAAATGGGTGGGGTCACAGAAGCATTACAGAAGCATAAGAAGTCCTTAAGGACCTCTTGAACCAAAGAAACAAGGTGGTCATAGGTGTCCTACAACCTTTTGAAACAGGCATGATTGCCGTTCCTGGAACAGGCAGTACAGAACCATTTGTAGTTAAGGTTACAGGTGAAGCAGCTGAATCCTTGAAAAACAGGTTTAATCAAAAGCAGGAATGGATCTAGTTTGTCTTCACTATAAAATGACTTTTAAGCCTAAAGTGGAGGCAGGGTAGTAGTCATAACTCCAGGTAGTCATAACAACCTTTTGAAACAAAGGTAGGGTTCCAAAATGGTGATAAGCAATTTTTTTTGCAACAAAGACATAGTTGCCATTTCCTGGAACAGGCAGTGCAGAACCATTTGTAGTTAAGGTTACAGGTGGCCCAGTCCTTG
This sequence comes from Rattus rattus, assembly GCF_011064425.1. NCBI lineage: Eukaryota > Metazoa > Chordata > Mammalia > Rodentia > Muridae > Rattus > Rattus rattus. The sequence goes on along the minus strand of NC_046155.1, from coordinate 74,647,496 downwards.
GGAAACAGATTTAATCATAATCAGGAATGAGCCTAGTTTTGTCTTTACAATGGCTTTCAAGCCTAGGATGGAGGCAGCTGGTTCATCAACGCCCGTTAGCCTTAGGCCTTCCACTAACATCGCTTTTTACAGAGTAAAAAGGCTGAGAATTCAGCTGAGACAGTTAAAGACTCAGAGATTTGAAGAGGACTGATCCAAAACAACTGAGATAAACAGCCCATTGTGTCCTGTCTTGTGGATTTTTAAGTTTTAAGGAAGATTCTGAGGTGGAAGGTGTATTATATTTATGGGTGTAAGACGTCTCCCTCTCTCCCTTCCCTAGGATGAGTCATGTTGGGGTTCAGAAGTCCCTCCAGAGTAACTTGGATTCCAGAGATGAGCCACCACGCCCAATCTTCAAATTTCTGTTCTCAGTCCTATCAGGAGCTGATGCCCACAAACCACACGGACACTGACCTCAAAGACAGGGATGGTTGGTTGAACGCACACCCTCAAACTGATTTTTCTCTCTCAACTTACAAAGGCTAAAACTGCAAAACCCACAATGGGTCCATATGCAGGTGCAGGAAGGGCTACCCAGTGGTCAGCTCTGACTCAAGCCACTTTAGACAGAAGAGTTCATATGGACCTTTGATTTGATGGGTCCTGCGTAAAGCTTTGTGGAATCCCTCAAGGTTAACAACCTCATACAGAACATAACAGATACGTGATCAGCACAACCTTGCTGTGAGTTATTTCTCTGTGTCAATGACTGGCAGGCATATTACAGCAGCAATATGAAATAGTTGGCAGGCATGGAACAAAATGGCTGCAGCTCTGCTGGGGAGGGGACAAGCCTCAACAGATCAGATCCTTTTAGGTTATTTCTTTCCATGTAACTCTTGAAAAGCCCACAAACAGGGAGGGGGGAGGAATCAAAGCCACAGTAATGAAGGAGTCTTTGAGAAGGCAGACGTTCCTTGGTGCATATGGATGGCAAAGTGCTGTAGGGCTATAGTTTCTTATAAACCAAACCCTAACTGCCACTTTAAGAATATTTAACTAGAGTTGGAAAGAGGGCTCAATCGATAAGAGCATTTACAGCTCTTGCCGAAGATTTGGTTTGGTTCCCAGCACCCATATGATGGCTTACAACCATCTGTTACTCCAGCTCCAGATCTGATGTCTCTCCTAACTTCGTGGAGCTCCTGCAGGAATGTGGCACACAAACATGTATTCAGGTGTGCACAGATACACATTAAAAAAAAAAAAAAAGACATTTTAAGAAGCTGGAGTGGGATTGGAGAGATGGTTCAGTGGTTAAGAGCACTGACTGCTCTTCCAGAGGTCCTGAGTTCAATTCCCAGCAACCACATGGTGGTTCACAACCATCTGTAATGAGATCTGATGCCCTTCTCTGGTGTGTCTGAAGAGAGCAACAGTGTACTTATATAGAATAAATAAATCTTAAAAAAAAAAAAAAAAAAGCAAGCCAGAAGGCTAGCTGCTCTGTCAGAGGCACAGAGTTTGGTTCCCAGCACCCACGTGCATGTGCATTCCTCACAATTGCTCTAGAGTCCGCCTCAGGAGGTCAGACATCTTCTTTCAGCCTATTTGGGCATCTGCAAGCATGTGGGCACACATAGACATGTATTGTTTAAAAAAACAATAACCTTAAAGCATCTAACTGCAAAGGAGGTTCTGACCATCAGAAGGCAGTTCCAAGCCTCTTCTGCTACCTCATGCCCTGCTCCCCTACGCAGTCTGTTTAGTCCTCCAACTCTTTCCTTTTGAAATGGAAGTTTTTATCTTTTGCCCAGGCGGCTTTGAACTCAGGATCCTCCGAAGTAGCTTGGATTCCAGATGTGAGCCACCACATCTAACTTCAAATTTCTGTTCCCAGTTCTATCTGGAGCTGATACCCATGGGAGGGAGTCACTAGACACTATTGGTAGTATCAGAAGTGTGTCTTATGAACACAAACTGTCCTCTCTGCTTTTATCTTCCTGCCCTCTTTTTTCTTTTTTTAATTTTATTTTTAAAGATTTTATTTATGTATATGCGTACACTGTTGCTGTCTTTGTGCACACCAGAAGAGGGCATCAGATCCCATTACAGATGGTTGTGAGTCACCATGTGGTGGTTGGGATTTGAACTCAGGACCTCTGGAAGAGCAGTCAGTGCTCTTAACTGCTGAGCCATCTCTCCAGCTCCTTTACTATTTTTTTTTCTTTTTTTTTTTCTTTTTTTTTTTTTTTTTTCCCCAGAGCTGGGGACCGAACCCAGGGCCTTGCGCTTCCTAGGCAAGCACTCTACCCCTGAGCTAAATCCCCCCCCCCTTACTATTTTTTTATTAAAAAAAAATTATATAGAGTCTCACTACGCAAGCCTGCCTGGCCTCAACTTACAGAAATCCACCTGCTTCTGCCTTCCCTATGCTGAGTGGCACCATGCCCATTAAAAATAGAGTGATAGGCAAGATAGTACGGTAATATTGAGTGGATTTGACCTTGGGCTATTTCCACCCACACTACCAGTTGTCGGAAAGGTTTCCTTACTGTATAATTTAGGCAAATCAGTCCTCTCTGAACTATCTTGAAGCGCGTATGTAAAGTGAGGCCGTGATCCTTTGTGCTGAGCAAATGTGCAAGTGTGTAAAACAGTAAACTTACAAGAACAGGTACCCAAGCCAGGCGTGGCAACTCCTGCCTATACCTCGGGATTGAGGGTGGGGGTGCAGAACTAGAGCTAGGTTTACATCTAGTGAACCTTTGACTCAAGTCAGAAAAAACAAACGGTAAACGAAAGCGACAGATTGGGCGGTGGTGGAGCTGGGCCGCAAGCGGGCAAACAGCAAGCTGCCAGGAAGGCCAGTGGACGGGAAGGCGACGCGAGAAAGAACGAAGAAGGAAAAAGGAGGGGAAAGAAGAGAGGAGGCGACAGGGCCCACTCTCCAGGCCGGGTGCCAGCGAGAGGCCCAGACCCGCGGGAGCGCACGTGGCCTACGCGGGCACAGCAATCTCGGTGGGGCGTCGAGACCCAGCAGCGGCGGAGTCCGACTGAGGGTGGTTAGAACTTGGTTGCAGGGCCTTGAAGGCCGGGTTAGGCATCTTCTGTTCGTTAGGAGTTTCCGGGTCGCCGATACCTCAGAGTCCCGGCTCCCCCTCCCGGGGCGGTTAGGCACAGAAGCCCAGGCCTCAGGCCTCTCCCCTAGGGGCGTGGCCAGACGCTCGAGCCAATGAATGGCCGCCCCTGGGGCCCCGCCCCGCCCCCGCCTCCGGAGCCGCGGCCTTCGCAGAGCACCCAACCGCCCCTCGCCCAGGCCCGGGGCCGCACGAGCACCGAACCTCGGGCTGGTGAGTGCGCACTCCACCCCAGGGCCTCAGCTCCAGCGGGCCTTCAGCCGGTCCCTTAGCGCTCGGGTCGCCGACCCAGGCTCCGGGGAGTGACTCAGCGCGAGGAGGGTGGCAACTCGCGGGAGCTGGAGATTCGAACTGTTCAGGGCCCTGAATGTCGGGATGAGTGGGGTGAACGGGTGTCTTCCGAGCTGGGCCCTGGGCAGTGCCGGAGCGTGGGGCTGGGTTAGGGTGGATGGGAGAGGACTAGACTCCGAGCCTGGGCAGGGCGGGGGAAGCCACGGCTGCACCGCCTTGTCTGGGCCGGGGCCACAGTGGGGGTGGGGGTGGGGGTGGGGGGCGGGTCCTGAGCCTCTGATCCAGCGCCCCGCCTCAGGACACCAAGATGCCTGGCGAACAGCAGGCAGAGGAGGAGGAGGAGGAAGAGATGCAGGAGGAGATGGTGCTGCTGGTGAAGGGTGAGGAGGAGGAGGGTGAGGAGAAGTATGAGGTGGTGAAACTCAAGAGCCCTGTGGACAACAAGGAGGTACGTGTTATACCCTGATCCCACCCCCACCCTCGAACCTGTACTAGGTTCACGGTCCCTCAGACAGAAGTCAGAAATCCTGCCCCGTCTTCTCCTGGATCCGAGATCTAGAAACTCAGAATTGGCCCATCCTTGTGCCCTCTACCCTCCGACCTGATTGGATAGACGTTTGGCCCACCGTGAAAGCCAGACACCATGCTGAGTCCTGCTTGAGGCACCGTGCTGAGTGGTTTCAGTCTCTATGCAGCTTGATGTCTGTAAACTCACAATCCTGTATCCTGAGTCCAGATATAGGAGTAGCAAAGGCCAGAGGTCAGGGAAGACGAGGTCAGGCGACAATAACAACAGCTACCTTATGCATAGTTTACCGTGTGCCTGATGCCAAGCACCTCAGTCTAGTTTGTAGGTAGTATTCACTCCATTTTATAGGTGAGGAACTGAGTCTTAAGACATTTGGTAACTGACCTAAGTGACTGCCCCAGACAGAAAGAATGGCTTTGTCAGTCGGGAGCTATGGGACAGCAATTCTCTCATACTGCTGCCCAGCTCCATTCTCTCATACTGCTGCCCAGCTCCAGGCAGGTTGGTTGGCAGACCATGCTGGAATCTGGGTTTTCTTCTGAAGGTTTTCAGGACATCAGAATGAATTAGAGCCTGCCTTTTGAGACCTTAACTATCACCAGCTATTTTACTTCCCAGAGCTGTCAGAACCCTGGACCGTCCCTGTGTCAGTAGACTTGAGTTCAGCCGGAGGGTTCTGGCTGCCTTGGGTTTTAGGGCCTACACCTCAGGGGATTAAAGCCTAGCTCCCCCTAGTGGACTTGATGAGTTGTTGGGGAAAGGAGACCTTGCTAGGCCTCTTGCACTCTTAACTGTGAAGTCCCATTCTTCTCAGCCTTCTTGTCTTGTCATCTTCACCCAGCTTGACTTTCAGACCCTGTGTACCCTTTGGTTTGAACACTAAGGACCTAGTGCTCTAGAGCTTAATTAAGATGGACTTCCATTCCCATCACCTCCCTGTCAGCTGACAACGTTTTGGCCTTGTTAATTCTTCTTGCAGTACTAAGGATCAGACCAAGGCTTTATGTACGATAGCCAAGCCTTTTCTATTGAGACAGGTCTCAGCCAAGCTGCCCATGTGGGTCTAGAACTTATTCTATGGTTCAGGCAGGCTGTCCTTTGACCTTGGCCTTCCTATTAATTGAGTGGGTCTCAGGCTTGAGCAAAGCCACTTGGCTTCGTATCGTCTCTGTGCCTCAGTTTCCTCATTCGTCAAAGGCCAGCATAGCAGCACTTCCTCTTGGAGATGTAAGGATTGAGTGAGTTAGAGCTATGCCTTGCACATAGCAGTGTGTAAGTAGTTCCATTTTGTCTTTGTCCCTGTGGGTTTGTGGTATATGTGAATATGTGAACCTACCTGTGCTGAAGCTGGGCAGGGACAGCAGGCACCCGCTCCAGTACTGTCCACCTTCTTCCCTTGCCAGGCTCTCTCAGTGAGGGCATTCAGTGTGGACCTTGAAGGCTTGTGTGGGGAGGGAGGTGGCTGGTAGAGGTGAGGAAGGGCAGGCAAGAGCCAAGGCTCACAGAAGGTAATGCTAGAAGGTTTCGTTGGGGCCAGAGTGTGAAAGGCTGTTAAGCAGGACAGGGTAGCAATTTGGGCATACTGTGTTCTGTCTTGTGACATAGGAAGTCTTAAGCCAACTGATAAAAATGATTAGATTTTCTGTTTAAAAGAACCCCTGGCAGGGAGCCAGGGATGTATTGTCTGTAGAGCAGTTGCATGCAGAAAGTGCTGGTCCCAGGGCCACGTCATCAGGCATGGTGGCATAGACAGTGGTCTCAGGACTAGGGATGTAGAGGAAGGAAGATTAGGAATTTGGGGTAGGGACCACGGAGATGGCTCTGGAGTTAAGAGCACTTGCTGCTCTTCCAGAGGACCCAGGTTCAATTCCTAGCACCCATATGATGGCTCACAATACCTGTAACTCCAGTTCTGAGATCCAGCGCCCTCTTCTGGCCTCCAGGGACACCAAGCATATAGGCAAAATATTCATACACATCATGAATTGTTTTTATTTATTTATTTAATGTAGGAACATACTGTTGCTGTCTTTAAACACCAGAAGAGGTCATTACAGATGGTTGTGAGCCACCATGTGGTTGCTGGGAATTGAACTCAGGACCTCTAGAAGACTAGTCAGTGCTCTTGACCACTGAGCCATTTCTCCAGCCCAGAATTTTTTTTTTAAGGTCTAAGTTATCCTCAGTTATGTAGTGGGTTTGAGACCAGCTTAGGCTACCTGAAACCCTGTATCAAAGATAACAACAAAACCCCCAACCAATGAAAAGCCCAACAACAACAACAGTTTTGAAGGTTAGTGGCTTGCTTTGAAGTAGCAGCAGTAAGAGAGAGAGGTGTTTGGACACCCCCACTGAAACAGATTAAACAGAGGGATAAAGAGAAGGTTCATCGTGAAAGTCATCAGAGCTCTGTTGGGTCAGATGGTATAGTATCAGGTAGTGAGCAAATCCTAGCTCTACCAACTTTGCCTCAGCTTCTTCAGTAGTGAGCACAGAGTGTGCTGGCACGGTGATGATGCACACCTTTAGTGCCAGCACTCAGGAGGCAGAGACAGGACGCTGTCTGAGTTTAAGGCCAGCCTGGTCTATGCATCAAATTCTAGGACACCCAAGACTGTATAGACAGCCTCTGTCTGAGACAGACAGATGAAAGCGTCAATCTGGAATCTGAGTAAGTGGATATGGAGGAGGGTGAACCAGTTGGAGGTTATAGACAGGCACAGTTGGCCCTCGGCCAACAAAATAGCACAATGACCTGCCTCGTGGCTTCCCTTAGCCTCTTTTGTCCATGCACATGTTAACTATCTCAAAAGTGCCTTCCAGCCAGCATCGTACTGCATTCCTGTAGGAGGACTACAAGTTCCAGGCCAGCATGGTCTACATGGCAAGTGCCTGTCTGGGTTGTGACATCCAGTACCAGTAGATGGTGATTATTACAGCATTGACAGTGTCAACAGTGGCTGTTCTTTGTTAAGAATAGGCGTCAAGGGGCTGTGGGTATAGCTCATGGGTAAAGCTGGCCTTACTGTGTGGTTCAGTTCCCAGGCCTAGAGGAAAATGGTCTCTAGTGATGCTACACTCAGAGTGTGGAGTAGGCTTTGTCTGCCTGTCAAACTATGATCTGTCTGAACTTTCAATTATATGTATTTGAGTTTGAGTATGGGGTACAGTGATTGCCATGGTATGGGGTTATCATGGCACCTGTGGCGCCCAGTGGACAACTTTCCTTCTACCAGGGTGGGTCTTAGGGATTAGACTCAAGTCATCAAACTTAGCACCAAGTGCCCTCACCAGCCTGACAGCCACCTCATGCTCAGCTTCAGAAACACATGACCCTGAACCAAACTGTGGTTCAGCCCACAAACTTTTATTTTTTTTTAAAGATTTATTTATTTATTATGTATACAGCATTCTGCCTGCACGTATGCCTGCAGGCCAGAAGAAGGCACCAGATCTCATTACAGATGGTTGTGAGCCACCATGTGGTTGCTGGGAATTGAACTCAGGACCTCTGGAAGAGCAGACAGTGCTCTTAACCCTTGAGCCATCTCTCCAGCCCCAGCCCACAAACTTTTGTCCGCTGTGCACCTGCTCTCTCTGGTGTAGCTCTTCTCACCTGCAGACCGGACGGCTTCACTTTACACTTCTTGTTTATTGAGATGGGGTCTCTTCCTTATGTATGGTGCTTAGACTGACTCTGGACTTGTGATCCTCCTGCTTCAGCTTCCAGATTGTGAGGCTTGCAGGAGTGCGCTGCCACTCTCCACCACAGGGGGATGGACTTAATGTTAAACATGCAGGCAGATCATTGGGAACTTGATAAAGTAAAAGTTTTTGTTTCTGCAATGCTGGAGATTAAACTTAGGGTACCACTAAGCTATATCACCAACATAAGATGAAATTTTAAAAATTCTTAGGATTTATTTTCATTGCGAGGCAGTGGTGGCACAGCCTTTAATCCCAGTGCTTGGGAGGCAGAGGCAGGTGGATCTTTTTTTTTTTTTTTTTTTTTGATGTATTTATTTATTATATATAAGTACACTGTAGCTGTTCCGGCACATCAGAAGAAGGCATCAGATCTCATTACATATGGTTGTGAGCCACCATGTGGTTGCTGGGATTTGAACTCAGGACCTCTGGAAGAGCAGTCAGTGCTTTTAACCGCTGAGCCATCTCTCCAGCCCGCAGGTGGATCTTTGAGTTTGAGGCCAGCCTGGTCTACATAGTAAGGTCCAGTCAGGGAAACACAGAGAAACCCTTTCTTAAAAACAACAACAAACAACAAAACTAAAACCAAAAAGAGATTTACTTTTATGTGGACAAGTGTTTTGCCTGCAAGATATGTGTACCACATATGTGTGTCCCCATAGAGGCCAAAAGAGGGTGTTGGAACTCCTGAAATTGAGGTTTTAGATACTTGTGAACTACCATGTGGTTCTAGGAACTCATTCTAGGTCCTGTGCTACAGTGGCCAACACGCTTAACCACAGAGCAATCTCTTTGACCTCTAAAAGGATTATAGCACAATAAATCTTGAGTGAGGCATGATATTCACACTGTCCTTGAACCCTATATAACTGAAGAACTAGAATTCCTGATTCTCCTGCCTCTGCCTCACAAGTGCTGAAATTATAGACTTGGAGCTGGCTGGAACTCACTATCTAGTGGAGTCTGACCTTGAATTTCTGCTTTCTGTGTCTACCTCCGAGTGCTGGGCTTACAGTTGCATGCCACCATGGCTGGCCCATGCAGGGCTGGAGATTAGGCCTAGGATTCCTGTACGCTAAGGAACCACTGTGCCAGCTGAGCTACAGCCCCAACCTGAGACTGCCTGTCTTTCACAAGTGCCCAGGGGTTCTGATGTGGCTAGTCTTGTAGAGAGCTCACTCTCGGAGGTTGTGTTTTATATTCTGTAAGAAAAGGTGAGGATTGGTGAAGGTTTGGGGAGGAGACAAGTTCGCCATGTGACCTCACACCCATGGCTACAGTTGCATCATAACAGACAAGTTCAGTCCTTGGTTCTGCCATTTATTAGCTGTATGGGCTCAGGTAATCAGTTGATGTCTGTGTCTTATTTCTTCATCTAAGTGGCTGGACCACTTAACACAAAGGATTGTGAAGTTTTCATTTGCTTATTTTGAGGTGGGGTCTCTCTATACAGCCCAGGCTGGTCTCAAGGTCATGATCCTCTTGCCTCAGCTACCCAAATGCTAGGATGCTGATCACTACCCTGGCCTTATCCATGTCTGGGGGCTGCTAGACTCAGACCATTACCAAGATTCTTCTCCAAGTGCCTAAGACCCCTTCTCCTGGGCTGGAGACAATGGGGATGACCAAGGGGAAGGATTTCTTTCTCAGAAGTCAGTGAAGCCAGTGTGAGGAGGTCTCCAGGCTGGGCAGTGACAACTTAGAGAAGGTGCTGGGGAAGGGTCTACAAGAAAGGTCATCTCCACTGTGGTGTTGTGTTGAACAGACTCAGAGATGTCACAACCAGGGCAAGGGAGAAAGTGTGGCCTTGGAGTACTTCAGACTGGACCTCCCCACAGTATCTACTTTAATGGGGAGGCTTTCTTGGAGAAAGATAGAGACTTAGAGAGGAGCTTCTGTCCCCCCTGCTCTGAATTCAGGGGAAAGTTGCACCTTGTTATGCTTTGTCAACTCAGTCTCTCTAAGCCTTGGAGTTCTCTGCTGTCTGGAGATAACCCTGTGATCCCTGTACTCAGCAGGCAGAGGTAGGAGGATTTCAAGTTCCAGGCTAGCCTGGGCTATTATGGCAAGGTAAGAAACTCTGAAAACAAAACAAAAAAGCAAAAACAGAATAATCCTGTGTAGTGGAACACACTTTTAATCTAGCAGTCAGGTGGCAGAGGCTGGATTGTCTGTAAGTATAAGGCTAACCTGAGCTAAACATTAAGATACTGTCCCACCTGACTAATAGCATACATAAAACAATTCCATACATACACACATACATACATACACACACACACACATATACACACATATATACATGTACACATATTTATACATATATACATACATATACACACATACATATATACACACATATATACATGTACACACACATACATACATACACACATACATACATACACACATACACATACACTACATACATACACACACATACACATACATACACACACACATACATACATACACACATATTTTAATTATGTTGTTGTTGAGACAGGTTCTTGCTATATTCTCTAAGCTGGTTGAGAACTTGTGATCCTCCTGCTTCAGTCTGAGTGCTGGGATAATAGGCATGTAGTTACACCTAGACTGTATTTTTTTCCTTTAGGTATATACTTATAATTTAATTTCTAAATTAGGCGGCACAGTAAGAATTTAACAGTAATAAAATAGAACCATAACTATATGCTGTAATAAAAGTTGTTTTAAACTTACAAATTGTTTATTTCTGGAATTTTCCATTTAATATTTTCAGACCATGGCAGCTGGCAGTTGAAATCAAGGCACAGTTAAGGGAAGATTATTATTATTATTAGAACCAGAGTTTTCTGGGCTGATTGCTAATTTCCCAAATTGTTATATCTTCTAGTTCAAAGCCACTTTCTTTTTGATTTGTTTTTTGTTTTGTTTTGAGATAGGCTCTCACTATGCAACCCTGGCTGGCCTGGAACTCTATGTAGACGAGGTTGTCCTTAAATCCACAAGAGATGCACCTACCTGCCTCTGCCTGCTGAGTGCAGAGATTAAAGTAATGTACCACCTACCTGGCCCCAGAGCCAGTCTCTTATGACAAAGGGCTGATGGCCTTCAAGGTGCTCGACAGCTCCTGAAAGGGAAGGTCCTACTCTTTGTCACTTAACGTTTTCCGGTGGTATGTCCTTCTCTGTAAAAGGACGGTGTTGGACTGAATACAGGAGAGGCAGCATGTGTCTTGTCCTGTGTGTCAGGTGGTTTTTTAGTCATGAATTAATGTTTTTGTTTGTTTGTTTGTTTGTGTGTGTTTGTTTATTTTTAGAGGTCTTTGTAATCCTGACTGTCCTGAAATTTGCTTTATAAACCAGGCTGGCCTTAAACTCACAGAGATCCTTCTACCTCTGCCTCCCAAGTGCCAGGATTAAAGGTCTGCACCACCACACCCAGAATGAATTAATGTTCTTAACTGCTTGGTTGACAGTACTCATCCGTTTTACTAGGGGATCACTTCACTGACCACCCCACCCCCACCTGTTTCCCCCAGTCCTCCTCACCTTCAGAAAGGAAACTGCACCTCATTCACAAACTTCCTTCATGGATAGAAAGTTGTGCCATGCTCTCAGCTATGTAAACATGGCATTTCTCCTTTTATGAGAAGAGGGTAATGTGCCTTTAATATTCCTCATCACTTAGTTCAAAATGTTTCCCCTTCACCTGCTTCTTACACAGCATTCTTCCTTTTCCTGAGTTTATCTCTAGAAGTCCAGACTGACTCAAGCTTCAGAACTTCAAGACTCAGAGCAACATTTTGGCTTTTTCTGCACAGCTTAAAGTGCTTGCTCGAAAACCTGAAGAGTCTGGGCTTCCGCCCACACTTGCCAACTGGCTGCTTGCTCCAGCTTCCTTCTGCAATTCCCTGGGAGACCTCTTCTGTCTCTAGGCTTTAATGACCATTTATAGGCCGAACACCTCTCATCTCCACCCTGGCTCCTTCTGAGCTCCAGCCAGCCAGCCCCAAGCATATCTTTTTTTTTTTTTTTTTTTCCTTTTTAAAAGATTTATTTATCATGCCTGAATACACTGTTCCGCCTGCATGTACACCTGCAGGCCAGAAGAGGGCACCAGTTGTCATTACAGATGGTTACGAGCTACCATGTGGTTGCTGGGAATTGAACTCTAGAAGGGCAGTGCTCCTAACCTCTGAGCCATCTCTCCAGCCCCAGATCTTACTTCTTACCTGTTTCCCCTCTGTACATGGCAACTCCCATCTGGGCAGTTTCTGAACCTTAGTTACTTGGGGTCTGGGATGGTGGCCCACACCTTTAATCCGATAGTCATTTTGAGTCTTCATACCTGGAAGCCAGTTTGTTGCCATCTCTTATCTCAACCTGTAAAGTGGAGAAAGAAACCAACATCTCACTGGCTCTACTTCTACTTGCTTCCTGGGCTTAGACCAACTAGTCTTCCATCAGATGAATCAGTAGCCTCCTCATTCTGTCTTTTCTTCTCCTTCATTTGGGTTCCCAAAGAGCCTTTAGAATGTGTGATCGTCATTTTCCTCATCAGAATTCTCAGAAATCCCTCATAGTGCTTCTCTATCTCATTTATACTGAAAGCTGAAGTCCTCCTTCCCAGGTCCTTGACTATGACCTCCTGTTTCCTTCCCCTCCCCCCAATACCTTACGCCATCACAACAGTGTCTTCCCAGCCCTATGTGTATCTGCAGCATTCCAGCAATACCTGCATTAACCCATTACTCTGGTAGTAGGTAGGATTTCTCCAGGGCTGAGGAAATTTGTAGGCAAGCTCTCTGTCACTACTACATTACCAGCACTTGGGTTTTGAGACAGGGTCTCCATATGTAGCCTAAGTTGGCCTGGATCTCTTGATCTGCCTGTCTCACCTCTACGATGCCAGTATTACAGATACCTGGTACTTTATATCTAATATCAAATCCCCAGTGTCTCTAACTATATAACCTATAACGTGCCCAATAAATTTTGTGAATTAATACAGGTAACTGTAATGTCAGCTGGAAGTGATGTATTAAGTCTTGTAAGGCGCACCATCACGGAGGCAGGCACAGTTCCCTGTTTCACAGATGAACTGAGGCTCAAAGAGTTTGCAGTTTGCAGGGGCCTTTTAAGGCTGACCTATCCTCCCTTTGCCTGCAGGTTGCCAGCCAGATGCCAGCGCCGTCGGCCGACCCGGCGCGCCCCCACGCGTGCCCAGACTGCGGCCGCGCCTTCGCGCGCCGCTCCACACTAGCCAAACATGCGCGCACGCACACGGGCGAGCGCCCCTTTGCGTGCACGGAGTGCGGCCGGTGCTTCTCGCAGAAGTCGGCACTGACCAAGCACGGTCGCACCCATACAGGCGAGCGACCCTACCAGTGCCCGGAATGCGACAAGCGCTTCTCCGCCGCCTCGAACCTGCGGCAGCATCGGCGGCGTCACACGGGAGAGAAGCCGTACGCATGCGCACACTGCGGGCGGCGCTTCGCGCAGAGCTCCAATTACGCGCAGCATCTGCGCGTGCACACGGGCGAGAAGCCTTACGCGTGCCCGGACTGCGGACGAGCCTTCGGCGGAAGTTCGTGCCTGGCGCGCCACCGACGCACGCACACGGGCGAGCGCCCGTACGCATGCGCCGACTGCGGCACGCGCTTCGCTCAGAGCTCGGCGCTGGCCAAGCACCGGCGCGTGCACACGGGCGAGAAGCCGCACCGCTGCGCCGTGTGCGGCCGGCGCTTCGGCCACCGTTCCAACCTGGCGGAGCATGCGCGCACGCATACGGGCGAGCGGCCCTACCCGTGCACGGAGTGCGGCCGGCGCTTCCGCCTCAGCTCACACTTCATCCGCCACCGTCGCGCGCACATGCGGCGCCGTCTCTACATCTGCGCGGGCTGCGGCCGAGACTTCAAGCTACCCGCCAGTGCCACAGCCGCCACGCCCACCGAGCGCTGCCCGGAGTGCGAGGGCAGCTGAGCCACGGCGGGGAAGCGAGGGGCACTTGGGACTTGCACCTGAATTGTTCCTTCCATGCCTGCACCTGGGTCGGGGGTGCTCTGGGACTGGGCGATAGGGAATGTCCCACCGGGGATCCCTAGAACCATGCCTCGTCCCCAGCTACATTTCCTTGGCCCTTCTGAGTGAATAAAGTATTCTATCCTCACCTCACGATGCCTGTTAAGTGAGGTGGGTGGGAAGGGGAACACTAGGTATGGAACCAAATGGGGCTATAAAATAGCCTGGAACTCGGAGACACACATACCTGGCTGGCTGTGCCTCAATCTCAGTTCTGAAAAGAGGCATAAACAGGACATGTTCTTGACTAGATTATTGTGTTTTGCAGTCCTTGAGGGTCGGTGTGGCAAAGGAGAGAAATGGGGCTGTGTAAAGAGGTTTAAGTACTTCCTTATGTAAATACACTAGTGCCCCACCACCATTTAATTTTTTTTTTTTTTTTTAAGATTTATTTTTATGAGTACACTATAGCCATCCACAAGCCATACCAGAAGAGGGCATCAGATCCCATTACAGAGGGTTGTGAGCCCCCATGTGGTTGCTGGGAATTGAACTCAGGACCTCTGGAAGAGCAGTTGGTGCTCCTAACCACTGAGCCATCTCTCCAGCCCCATTTAATTTTTTTTAAAAGATTTATTATCTGTCTTCAGTCACACAAGAAGAGAGCATCAGATCTCACTACAGATGGTTGTGAGCTACCCAGTGGTTGCTGGTACTTGAACTCAGGACCTCTGGAAGAGCAGTCAGTGCACTTAACCACTGAGCCATCTCTCCAGCCCTATTTAATTAACCTTAAGCTGACCCAGTACTCACTATATACACCAGGCTTGCATTTTCAGGGATCTTCTTTCTGAATTCTGGGGTTACAAGCGTGCACCTTGCACCACCACAGCTAGCTCCAAACCTCATCTCCACTTTTGCAGACAGCTAGTGAATGGTACAGCAGGAAATAGACCATTGGTCAAGGAAACTGATGATCACAGGATTTAGGGGAAAAAAAAAAAAAACCACTTGCAGAGGATCTGGGCTCCATCCTAAGCACCCATGTGGCTTAACAGCCATCCATAACTCCAGTTCTAGGGGACCCAAAGCCCTGACTTCTGACCTGGTACACAGACACATTATTGGCAAAACATACACACAAAAAATAGTTTTGGTTTGTGGCCCAAGCTATCCTCAAACTTATGTTCTTCTGTCTCCGCCTCCTTAATGCTGGGGTCACAGGTGTCACAGTATCCAACACCATGCCCCAAAGTAATTTTAAAAATTAGGAAATGGGATGGGGGGCATGAGCCATGGTTATGTGTGGAGGTTAGAGGGCAACTTGCAGGAATTGGTTTTCTCCCTCTATCATGTGGATCTCTGGGATAGAGTTGGGACACTGGTCATTGGGCCATCTCATAAGCCTGGAAGTAATATTTGATAAGTGTGTGGATTTGTATAAATGAATGCAGGCGCCAGCCAAATCAGGAAGATTTGGAGCTAGGGTTAAGGCATTTGTAAGCTGCCTCTGCAAAAGCATTAAGTGCTAAGTGTGACAGTGCATGCTTTTAATCTCGGCACTTGGGAGGCAGAGGCAGATGGATCTCTGTGAGTCCAAGGCCAGCCTGGTCTACATAGCAAGTTCCAGGTTAGCCAACAATATGTAGAGACCTTGTCTTAACAAAGACAAGGAAGAAAAAAAAAAGACCAGGAAGTGCACTTAAGTGCTGAGCAATCTCTCCAGTCCCCAGAAGATTTCTTAAGATTTGTCTCGGAGAAGGAAAAGGAGCTGGAGCTCCAGAGAAAATCAGTGAGGGGGGTTACAGATTTGATCAAATACAGGGACAAAGGAGGGGATAAAAGATAAAATTAAATGTTATAATATTCAATGGGCAGGAATGTAAAACAGCCATTTTTAATCAGAAGAATTCTTTTACCTGGGAAGGCATGAAGGGTCATTAGAGAAGGAGGCAGACAATCACCACATCGTGGTTTCTCATCATTACCTCACTTTCTGGGAGGACTCTTAGGTGCCTCAGGGGACATAATGTGCTCACACACCATATCAACTGTTCACTCAACACCATCTAGCTAGAAAGGAAGAACAGAGATTGGCCAGGTTAGAGAGGTGGGTGGTCTTTCCTTGTACACAGGGACCAAGGAACGGAAGCTGTATTCTGTACTTATCAAAGACTTGCAGCCCATATTTACTTCCTGCTCTCTGCTTTTGCAAGTTTTAAATTATGAAAAGGCAGAACAGCAACTGTGAGTTACACTGGACAGAGCCCTGCTTCTCTGCAGGATTTGAGATATTTTGTCTAGGTTCTCAAGAAAAATCCAAACATTGTTGCCTTACGTTATTTTAATGAGAGAGAAAACACCAGGCCCAGATCTATGACTTAAAAAAGACCAGACTAGCACTGTGTTTCTAGGTAGAAGCCTGGTTTCTCAACTCAGAGTCAGGGTCTCCAGCCCCCATAGCCTGGTTTTCAGAAAGGTCCCACAGGGCAAGTCTGTATACTTACAGGCAGAACCTAGGGACAGATGGACTGGGTAACGTCGGTTGGTGTCCATTTTGGAGATTACTGCTCAAGGTAAGTCCACATGACAATGGGCTGCTAAAGCCACCAGGTAGATGAGGACATCATTAAGCTCCTCCTCAAGGCCTGTTCACTCCTTTAGCAGCCATGCCTGAGGACCAGGCTCTGTGTCAGACTTCCACTGACTGGGAAGAGAACAGGACAGACATACAAGCTTACTAGTTTCTTGGGCCTGTCTATAAAGTTTCACACTACCACAGCCCAGAAAAATCTCTCCAGGGATAATCTACTTGCCTGGGCCCTGGGCAGAACCATGTGTGTTAACGGATAACAGCCAGACCCCCCATGACTCTACCTCAGCCACAGAGTGACCAAGAGAACACTTGCTGAGACACTCCGAGGTTCAGATCTACTTTTCACTAGTGCTAGCTGCTGTCACTCCATACTAAACCCCGGACCTGATCAGTGCAGGAATTCACCTTCCTGTTAACTCCTCTCTACCCACTTGCTCTCCCACCCAAAGCCACCATTACCTCTTCTGTTTGTGGTCACTGTTCCTTCTACTATGAACGTCACCCCCCATCCTCCTAGATTTCCCTTTCTTGATACTTCGGTCTCAATTCACAGCTTACCATCTCAGAAACCCTTACTCTCTCATCTGCTTATCCCCTTCCCGAGACTGGCTCCTGTGTACCTAAGGTTTCAGTCTCCCTGTGGCCGAGGACGACCACCTACCTCCCCAGCCCCTCAGCCTCTGCCTCTCAAGCCCTGGGGTTACATCACACACCACCACATCTGACTTGATTTCCCCTTAGCCCTTGTCAGAGTTCCAGATCACTTAAAACTGTGTCCTTACTCTTCTTCTACCAGGAGTGGAGGCTGTGTGGTCCACGGCTTCCCAGCCTTTGTTACAGATGACCTAGCTCACAACTGATGCTAATTCATCTGTACAAAAGGAATGGCCCACCCTCAAGTGCATTTTATATGCCCTCTAGTCTTCATCCCACAATGGCTGCCCAGAGTTAGGTCCACACCAGCCTGCTCACTAGCCTGCTCTAATCCAATTTTCAGGTGTCCAATCTGCCCTGCAGGCACAGAAATCTTTCTGCTACTGAGGTTAGACCAGGCCTTCTGCCTGAACTCCAACACCTTCTAACTCCAATCTTATCCGCCTGGGCTTGCCTCACACTCTATCTTCCACAGTTCCCACTTCTATGTAACGCCTACAGTGGGCTAGATACTTGGGCCACAAAGAGAACAAAAACAGATACAAAACGCCCCCTTTTCTTGGGAAAGCTAATTTTGAATTAGATTCTCCCAGAATCTAACTTGCCCTTTCTCACCTCACTACTACTTTTTTAAGGACAGATTTATTTATTCTGCAGATAGATGTAAGTGCCTGTTTGTATGGGCACTATGTATATGCAGAGCCTCCACGGCCAGAAGAGAGTGTGGGATCCCGTGAAACTGGTGTTATAGGAGGTTGTAACCTGGCACAGGGGTGCTGGGAACTGAACTCGCACTTCTGCAAGGGCAGGAAGTGCTCTTAAGCCCTGAGAAATCTCAGCAGCCCCACTGCCTCTGCAAAGGAAGTTCCCTGTCTGGCAGGCTACCTTTTAAAATTCCTTATTTCAGCTCTACACAGAGGTAAAATGCTTGTGACAACTGTCTGCCACCCCCAACACACACACACACTCACTCTTTTTCCTTTGAGACAGGGTTTCTCTGCATAGCCCCAGCGTCTTGAAATCCGCTGTAGAGCAGGCTGGCCTCAAACTTACATATCCACTGCCTGCCTGACTCATGCTGCACACCACTACAGCCCTGCTGACTGTTCTTAGACCTCAGTCTACCTCACTGTTCTACACTTTCATTCTCTCCCTGGAAACTTCCTGGCACCCTACAGGGACTGTCGCCCTTGTGACTTCAGCAGCAGCACAGAATACAGCTGTAAGGAAAATAAAACAAACCCCAGTTTTTGAGGCTCAAATACATTCTCTCTCCACCCCCAAAGAGCCTCTTCCAGGAAGCCTCCCATCTACTCACAAGAGTTCTGCCAGCTCGCCCACTTCTCCCACCAAGGCTAGGAGCAGGTTCCGAGGCTGGTGGAACTGCTCCCAGTCCCGCTCAGCAGCAAACTCTGCATGGAGGCGTCGGCTGGAATAAAGGAGTAGAGGTTCAAGTTTCAGGGTTAGAGGACAAGATGCAGGTACCCAGCCTACATCTATAAGGACACAGGCCTAGGAATCTTAACAGTCAATTTCTTGGATGTCCTTAAGTTACTACCTTTTTTTTTTTTTTTATTTAAAGATTTATTTATTTTATGTGAGTACACTATAGCTGTCTTCAGACACACCAGGAGAGGACATTGGATCCCATTGCAGATGGTTGTGAGCCACCATGTGGGTGCTGGGAATTGAACTCAGGACCTCTGGAAGAGCAACCAGTGCTCTTAACCACTGAGCCATCTCTCCAGCCCCAAGTTACTACCTTTTTTTTTTTTTTTTTTTTTTTTCAGGGCTGGGGACCGAACCCAAAGTTACTACCTTTTAATAAGACTTTCTTATTGTCGGGAAATAAACGTGCCCCTGTACAGATTTTACCCTCAAGTCAAATTTAGCAACAACACCCTTTATTATTCCATTTTTTTTTTTACTGCTAGTTCTTCTGGTACTCAACCTTAACGCCCCTATTCCCGCACACCTAGGTCTAACTAAATCATTGGATGTAATTTTGAGACATTGCCCACTGGGGCCTTCCTTGACATTCTGCAAGGAAAAAAAAAATAAAACATTTCTATGCTTCAGCTTCCCCTGTTCAACTGCCCATCACTCCTGGGGTGCAGAGGTACTATCCGACCTCTGTTACCTCTCCAAGGTTGTACTAAAAATTGGTACTAACATGCCCAGGGGCGTCACCCAATTTCCCTGGCTTCAAGTGCGCACTGTACACATAAGGTTTGGCTGGGCTCTCCAGAGAACTGCCAGGAGGGCCTGGGTGGACATGGGTATGTCGTTCTTCTTGTGGACCACGTGGAGGGACCCTCCCCACTACAACAAAAAGGTCAATATCTCCAACCGAGGCTGGATAAGGACTGCTTACATGTCCTCAAGCGTGGGCTCTGGGCTGAAGCTGAACGGGCCGGCAGCAGCAGAGTCTTCTTGCCCCCCATTACCGCACGCACCGGTACCAGCTTGGGACATTCCGCCCACCAGTCCCAGCCGCGCGGGAGCAAACTCCGCGCCACGTTCAGAGCCGCCTCTAGGGTTCCGACCAATCACGGTTTCTCTGTTGCGTCCCCGGGGCGGAGCCGGAGGGGGACCCAATCATATAAACGGATTTTTGCTACGCACCGCCTCTTCTCCGGCCTGGACCAATCTGAAGGGAGTTTCAAGTGTATTTTCGGTGCCCTCGAGTTCTTTCGGCCAGGCGAAACTCTTAAAGGGAAAGGTAGGAAATCAATCTGGGAAAGAGACAGAACAGAAGCCTAATGTGACGTTGTTTGCTTAATGGGCGCCAGACGGCGCCAAAGTGAAATAGCAGACGCGGAGGAGGCGGGTCCACTCAGAGCAAAAACCCTACAGCTTGTGCGTGGCCACTTAGTTACGCTGTTTAAGGTTCCAGTCTTCACACAATTTGAAAAAGGTTGATGAGAAAAAGTGCAGGCTTCTAGAGAGGAGGAGAATCCAGGCTTTGTAACCCATTTCAGCGTCCTACCCCAGTGGATTCCAATGATTGGAAGCAATTGATCCATCTTTGTCCTACAGGGAGAGGAAGACATTCCTCCTCTTTACCTACAGCATAGAATACATGACACCGCAATTGGTGGCAGGTAGATAAGGTATGGCCGCTGCCCCATGGGTGACTATAACAGCCTTACACAATGCACAAGAGGACACCAAACTCGTTTACATAGGCTAGTTTTTGAAGCATTTTTTAAAAGATTTATTTTGTTTTGTTTGAGTACCCTGTAGCTGTCTTTAGACACACCAGAAGAAGGCACAGGATCCCATTACAGATGGTTGTGAGCCACCATGTGGTTGCTGGGATTTGAACTCAGGACCTCAGGAAGAGCAGTCGGTGCTCTTAACCACTGAGCCATCTCTCCAGCCCCTTTTAAAGACTTTTTAAAAGACTTGTTTTTTATTCTCTCTCTCTCTCTCTCTCCCCCCCTTCTGTCTCTTTCTCCCTCCCCCCCTTACCCCCTCTCTCTCTCTCTCTCTCTCTCTCTCTCTCTCTCTCTCTGTGTGTGTGTGTGTGTGTGTGTGTGTGTGTGTGTTTCCAAGTATGTCTTTGGACCACTTGTGTGCCTGGTCCCCAGGGCATCCAGAAGAAGATGTTAGATCCCCTGGAACTGAAGTTGCAGACAGCTGTGAAATGCCAGTGGGAACTGGGAATAAAACTGTGGTCCTCTACAAGAGCAGGTGGTCTTATCTTTGGAGCCACCTTTCCAGACCGGTAAAATTTTTCTTCCTCAAGATCTACAAAAAGATTATGTGTGTGCATGTGTGGGTATGTGCATTGGGTGTGTGCACATGAGTGCAGTTGTTGGCAAAGGAATCCCCTGAAGCTAGAGTTATCAGTGGTTCTGAGGTATGAAACCCTGATCCCTGAGCAAGAGAAGCAAAACTATTCTATACAGTGAACTCACTGTAGACCAGGCTGGCCTCGAACTCACAGAGATCTGCCTACCTCTGCCTCCCGAGTGGGCCACCACTGCCAGGCAAGTAACAAAGGTTCCCAACTGCTGAGCTGTCAGCACAGTGCTCCCTTTCCCGTTTTTAAAAAGTTTTTTTTTTTTTTTTTTTTTTTATTGTGAGTACTGTTGCTGTTTTCAGACACCAGAAGAGGGCATCGGATCCCATTACAGATGGTTGCGAGCCACCATGTGGTTGCTGGGAACTGAACTCAGGACCTCTGGAAGAGCAGCCAGTGCTCTTAACCACTGAGCCATCTCTCCAGCCCTCCCTTTTCAATTTTTAAGGGTTCCAGAATTGAACCCAGAGACTTGACCGTGCTAGGCAAGTTCTGTACCTGGTCCACAGAGCTACCCTAACACTTTTCAGATTTTCCAATCTGAGCAATCACGGAGTCACTGACCATGACAGGAGTGGAGTTACTTAAGAAGAAGGGTTGTTTTATCGGTGTGATTGGTTTGAGTTTTTGAGGCAGGATATCACCCTTAACCCTGGAACTCACTACGTAGCTCGGGGTCCTGTCAAACTCATGCCACCCCCCCCTGCCTCGCTTCCAAGCACTGATATTACAGGCCCCAGGCACGGCGCCAGCTGTTGATGTGTGCGGCCAGCTGCACAGAGGGCTGTTTGTCAATTATAGTCACTCTTCCCATCCTTCACTTCAGAGAGGGCTTGCATTTTTGTAGAAATGAAAGAAAAAGGACGGGGAAGAAAGAGCCAGATGGTAGACACTGAGATCAGAGAGGAGGCTGGGTGTAGCTCAGTGGTAGAGGTTTGCATGTAGGAAGCCTTGGGTCAAGCTCTAGCACCAAATTCCTAAATAAATCCCAAAGGTGTAGTGATTCCCTGGTACAGAGAGATGCCTCTGGCAAGCCGGTGCATATATCTAAAGACACAGAGGCATGAAGGTCATGCAGTTCTGTTTGTGGCCGTGAGAAAGGTGAGAGCTCTCAGTACCGAGGCGAGGAGGGCTGCGTACACAATGGGCATTGTTAGCAGTTCCCAGAGTGCGAGCCACAGAAACAATTCTGAACTGGTTTAAACAAGGCAAGGGAATCTGAAGCAAGCGTGGGGCATTCCTGTAATCCTTATCACCTGGGAGGCTGAGACGGGAGGATCAGAAGTTCAAGGTGAGCCTCAGCTACACTGAGACAATTTAAAGCCAGCCTGGGCTACTTGAGACCCTGCCTCAGCGACACAGAACAAAAAAAAAGAACAGTTTACTAAGTAAACAAAATTTGTTATGAGGGCAGAAGAATGACTCCTGGGTAAAGATTGGCCTGGGGAATGGACTGGATCTCAGCAGGAGATCCAGCAGTTCACATATCTAACCACGGCAACCCTTAGGAGGCAGGTAATGTGGTTATCCCTGCTTTACAGAGAAGGAAACTGAGAGGTTAAGCCACTTAAACAATTAGTAACTTAGTAACGCCAGATTCCAAACTCCTCCCTTTCGCTTTGAAGGCTGTGTTGTTGGTACCCATGCATGCAGCGCCTGCACAGGCCTTGAACTTGATCTTCCACGCTGCCTCACAACCACAACTAAAAACTCTGTGAAAAGATTGGTGCTGGGCATGGTGGGGCGCACTTTTGGTCCCAGCATTTAAGAAGCAGAGGCAGGTGAATGTTTTTTTTTTTTCTTTTCCGGAGCTGGGGACCGAACCCAGGACCTTGCGCTTGCTAGGCAAGCGCTCTACCACTGAGCTAAATCCCCAAACCCCCACCCCCTTTTTTTTTTTTTTTTGTGAATGTTTTTTTTTTTTTTAAATTTGAGGCCAGCCTGGTCTAAATGGTGAGTCCAGACTAGCGACGTCATAACTTGTCTAAAATAGAAAGGTGATTGGTTAGTTGGGTTAGCAGGGTGTGATGACCGCAACAGGCCCCCCAGACCTTAGCATGACTGACTCCATTCGGGCTGCAAAACTTAGCAAGTAAACAGTACCACCTGCCAAACTGAAACCGGAGGCCTAATTTGGTGGAAAAGTCCATAGACCTGGGGAAGTCTCTAAATGTACTAACCTTTCTCTTTGGCTTCTGCAGTTCTGCTGCTTGCTAACCGTTCTTGTTAACTGAGGTCTGTCAGCCCAGGATATGTTTTCTTGTGCTTAAAAGCTCACCCTACCTGCCACTCTGGGAGCGCAGGCTCCAAGTCAGGAGGCAACAAGATGTTCTGCCTCAAGAAGTGGAACACAGGGGCTGGAGAGATGGCTCAGTGGTTAAGAGTACCCGACTACTCTTCCAGAGGTCCTGAGTTCAAATCCCAGCAACCACATGGTGGCTCACAACCATCTGTAATGAGATCTGATGCCCTCTTCTGGTGTGTCCGAAGACAGCTGTAGTGTATTTATACATAAAAATAAATAATTTAAAAAAAAAAAAGAAGTGGAACACAGTAGCTGTGTGGGACGTTGAGGGTGATACCTGCCCCATCTGCAGGGTCCAGGTGATGGATGCCTGTCTTAGTTGTCAAGCTGAAAACAAACGGAGCACTGTGCTGTGGTCTGAGGAGAATGTAACCATTCCTTCCATAACTGCTGTGTGTCCCTGTGCGTGAAACAGAGCAATCGCTGCCCTCTGCGCCAGCAGGACTGGGTGGCCCAAAGAATCAGCAAATGAGAGGTGGTAGTGGCTCTCCTGGTGTGGTTGGTGACCCTGGACAACCTTGCCATCAAGTTATTGGACAAAGACTGGACACTCTGGGGATTCATCCTTCAGATAGAGAGGATGGTGTGCAGCCTTTGAGACTCATCCAAGGCATGGTTTATCATTTTGTCTGTTCGATTTTGGGAAATTGTCTACAATTCAGAAGATAATTTATTAAAAGGCTCAGGGCTACACTGGGATCCTGACAAGTCTTTTTTTTTTTTTTAAAGATTTATTTATTTCATGTATGTGAGCACACTGTCACTGTCTTCAGACACACCAGAAGAAGGCACAGGATCCCATTACAGATGGTTGTGAGCCACCATGTTGTTTCTGGGATTTGAACTCAGGACCTCTGGAAGAGCAGTCAGTGCTCTTAACCACTGAGCTATCTCTCCAGTTCAGACACTGGGATCCTGAACACCCAGTGTAGTTGCTGGCTGGCTAATAAAGACTATGGGCTGAAGCCGATGTCTGAGCAGTGTTCCCTGCTTTGTGGGGTACCACCACTGTGCCACACACTTGTAATCTCACTGTGGCAAGGGTGAGTCTGTGGCCAGCCTGAGCTACATAGTGAGATACTTTTTGTGGGGGTAGGGTAGGGGACAGGGTTTCTCTGTGTAACATACCTGGCTGTTCTGAAACTCACTCTGTAAACCCGGGTGGCCTCAAAATCAGAGATTTGCCTTCTGGGATTAAAACTGTGCACCATGACTGCCCAGCTGTGAGATCTTGTCTTAAATAAAAAAAGCCCACGGGGGGTTGGGGATTTAGCTCAGTGGTAGAGTGCTTGCCTAGGAAGCGCAAGGCCCTGGGTTCGATCCCCAGCTCCGAAAAAAAGAACCAAAAAAAAAAAAAAAGCCCACGATATTTCCTACATTGAGTGGCGTGCGGGTTAGTGGGCATTATGGTCAAGACTTTCTAAGTCGCAGAGTCGCACAGTTTTAGCATTTAGCTTCTGGAAGGTAATAAGAGCCTTTGTTAGTCAAGCCCCTTTCCGTCGATCTTTCTCCTTTGTTTTTTAAACAATATTTATTTAATGTATACAGGTGTCTTGTCTGCATGTCTGAGAACAGGCTGGTCCTCAGAAGAGGGTGTCTGGTCACCAGGGACTTAAATAGTGAGCTGCCATGTAGGGACTGGGAATCAAACCCAGGTCCTCTGGAGGAGTCTCAGGGGTCATCTCTGTATCCTCCCCAGGAGACCCCACCTATAAGTGGGTCTGCAGTGGGCACATGGAGGTTGGAGGACAACTTTGTGGAGTTGGTTCTTGCCGCTCTGGGTCCCAGAAATTGAATTCATGTCTATGGGCTTATGGGGCAAGGGCCTGCCCACAGTGAGCTATCTTGTAAAGCACCTGGCAGAAACATCCACGGTCCTTGGTCCACATCAGCATCCTCTGAAGAACAGGCTGGTCCTAAACAGATGGAATGGGGGTGCGTGTACACGTGGCCCCATTAGCTGGTCTTATTCCCAAGCCCTTCCCTCCACCCCTCATATCCAGTTGGCTTTCTCCAGTCTTCTTAGCCATGCTGTGGCAGCGCGGCCGACCTAGGCTACCTACCTAGTCTCCCAGGAGACTGTCTTTTCACAGCCAGGGTGACTCTCCCACACAAGCCAATGAATATTTTACAATGTATGGCTTGGGTCAGGCAAGCATGTCCAGGCCTACGTCTCTCTGCTGCTCTTTCCAGGCTGTCTTGCATAGCCTTCCCTTCTGTTCTGTCCGTCATTCTCCTATAAGCACCATCTTCTCCCTGCTCTTTATCTCTCTTCTCCTCCAGAACCTGTTTGTTCCTGGGTTTGTTTGTTTGTTTGTTTTTTGTTTGTTTCTCAATACAGGGTTTCTCTGTGTGTAGCCCTGGCTGTCCTGGAACTGTGTACACCAGACTGGCCTCAAACCCAGAAATCTGTTTGCCTCAGCCGTGCTGAATGCTGGGATTAAAGGTGTGCAACACCACCTGGACAACTTGCTTGTTTGAAAAAACTGTGAGTGTTTTGTTTGCCTGTCTGTGTACCACACATGTGCCTGGTGCCCACATGAGTTACATGGGCAGATCAGAAAAGGGACACTGAAGGATGAGTTCATCAGCAGGAGTGGGATCAGTTCTGAATGAGCACCAGAGCTTCCCAGAAGCACGCTTTACTAATTGTCACACAAACAGCAGTTTAGCAACTCAATTCCTACATACCACAATATCTTGTCAGAGCTGGGAGACGTCCTGAGGAACCATTACACAGGCATTAGAAGATTCCAGATTTGCCAGGAGTGTCTTATGACTGAGGTTATGCTAAAGTTCTGAAATTCCCAAGAAAGAGCAACCCCATAAGTTCCAGAAAACAATTACTGATATTTACAAGAGATTACTTCAAGGCTAAGTGGCCATCACTCCAGAGTAAACCCTAGGTGCAGTGGCTTTTCAAAACTTCTGCTGCATCCACGGAGGTAAGAAAAGGACATCAGATGCCCTGGAACTGGAGTTATAGCAGCTGTGAACTGCCATGTTGGTGCTGGGAACTGAACTCAGGTCCTCTGGAAGAGCAGCCAGCGATCTTACTGAGCCATTTTTCCATTTCCATGTGTGACACTGTTCCCCCTGTCACCTGCTGCTGTCACATGTGTGTCCAGCCTGTCCCCAAGGCCGGCTTGGGTGCTGCTTTATCACCAACCTTTAACTCTGCCTAGGTTAAGTAGAGGACCCACGCACCCAGAGCAAGCCTCTAGCCACTTCTCTTTCCTTTTCCACTGTCAAATGCAGTCTGGGAAATGAACCAATGAGAGCTTTAAGGGGTGGGGGAGGTGACTCAGTAGTTAAGAGCACTCGTTGCTCATGCAGAACAACCGTGTTTGGTTTCCAGAACCCGCATGATGGCTCACAACTGTTCCAAGGGATCTGACATCTTCTTCTGTTATACATCGACCCCAAGCGTACATGGGGTGCACATACTTACATGCAGGCAAAACACACATATACATAAAACAAAAGAGATCCAGAGAGAGATGGAGACAGACAGAAGGATGGATGGACAGACAGACAGGGAGGCCCTTTAAGTGGACAAACAGGTCCAAGACTTGAATTTCTTCTCCAAATATTTGTTTTGTGGATAAGTGGTCCTGGCTTCCACTGCTAGGAGACAGCCAGACTTAAGCACTAGAAAAATGTAAAAGGGTGTTGGGTTCTCAAGCTCCCTCCCTCTTTCCCTCCTTTCTTCCTCTTTCTTTCCTTTTCCTTCTTTTCTTTCTTTCTTTCTTTCTTTCTTCCTTCCTTCCTTCCTTCCTTCCTTCCTTCCTTCCTTTCTTTCCTTCCTTCCTTCCTTCTTCCCTTCCCTCCATCAGTTCTGAATCCTACTCAGGCACTGATCAGTCTGAGGGTGTGACTATCCCTGTCCTCTTGAAGGTTATATATACTGGGGAGCAATTTTGTTTTATTTTAAGTGTTTATATTTACTATTGGCGTGTGAATGAGTGAGTGTGAATGAGTGTATGCATTCGTACACACAAGTGCAGGTCAGAGGACAGCTCTAGGGGGTCTGTCCTCTCCTCCCGCCATGGGTTTGTTTTTTTGTTTTTATTTATTTATTTAGTATATATCATACAGTTTTCTACCTGCATGTACACCTATAGGCCAGAAGAGGGCATCAGACCTCTCTACAGATGGTTGGGAGCCACCGTGTGGTTGCTGGGAATTGAACTCAGGACCTCTGGAAGAGCAGTCAGTGCTCTTCACCGCTGAGCCATATCTCCGACCCGCTTGTCTGGTTTTTATGGTGCCGAGAACTAAACACAAGCCCCAACACACACTAGATAAACACTCCACCACTGAAACACATTCTTAGCCCTTCTAGTAGTTGCCTGAGAAAGTCTGTCTGAGATGAAGCCATTTTGATAATTTGCATGTTTCAAAATGTCTTTGTTTTAAGAAAGGATCTCACTGTATAACTCTGACCACCTTTGAACTTGGGATCTTTACCCTGGGAATTTAAAACTTAAAAAAGTTAAAAGTTAGTAGTCTCTAAAGTAGAGCATGGCATGGCGGTTCAAACCTATAATTTTGGTCCCTGAGAAACTGAAGCAGGAGGATTGCCACAAGTTCAAGGCTATCGTAGCATTCATAGTGAGTTCCAGAGTAGTTCTGGCTATCAAATCTGACCCCTGCCTCAAGGCAAACAGTAATGACAAAATGTAGTATGCTAGAAATTCAAGAGGTATGTGATTTTCAACTCATTTTCTGTTTTTGTTTTGTTTGTCGTTGTTTTTAAAGACAGGGTCTTATATAGCCCTGGCTTGTCTGGATCTCTCTACACACATGTGGGTGACTGAAGTGGAACTTCTGGTTTCTTTGGAAAGTCAGTCATGTCAAATGACGTTGTGCTGGGGCACGCAGGTGAAAGGATGTCTTGCTAAAGCAGACACATGAAAAGATGTGTGACGTAGGAGGAATGTGAATATGACCCACAGACAGTGGCAGCTGGAGCAGTGGTTAGCCTTGCCCCACCTTGCTGACTACAGGCACTGGTTCGCCTTCCATTGCTTTGCTGAGGTTTCCTTGTGGTAACTTCATAGAGAGAAACTCATCAAAGACTTTCCCGTGAGATTCCTGTGGCTTATTGTGGTTCCACAGACTTGGTCCGACTGGACTGAACTGCCCTTGCAGATTTGTGTGTGATGCCTGCCAAGTGGGCTGGACTGAGAACAATGAAGATTGGAACTGCCCCGAAGAAGTATTTCTAAACAGGTCCACTTCCCCGGTAACCTAATCTTTTTTTCCACTACCGCTGTAGGGTGGTGGGCTAGAAGGGAGGCTGAACCCTTATTAAAGTAGGCTATGAGAAATATAAGCCTACAGGGGACTTTGGACCCTTGATCTTTCTGTCTCCACCTCCCAAGTGCTGTAATTACAGGTATGTACCACCAGGCTTAGCTTCTTTCTTCCTTCATTTCTTTCTTTCTGTCTGTCTGTCTGTCTTTCTTTCTCTTTCTTTCTTCCCTCCTTATTTCCTTCCTTTCTTTTTAAAATTGTTTTTGCCTCTCTGTCTCTCTGTCTCTGTTTCTCTCTCTCTTTTTAAACTAATTTTTATTTATATAAGTGCACCGTAGCTGTCTTCAGACACACCAGAAGAAGGCACCAGATCCCATTACAAATAGTTGTGAGCCACCATGTGGATGCTGGGAATTGAACTCAGGACCTCTGTAAGGGCAGACAGCACTCTTAACCGCTGAGCCATCTCTTTACCCCTGCTACTTTCAACTTAAGAAAAATAAAACCAAAACAAGAAACCCCCTTTTTATTTTTAGCTTTTTACATGTCTGCGTGTTTTACCTTCGTGTATGTATATGCACAATCCATATGCCTGGTGCCCTCAGTTCCGAAGAGAGCATCAGATCTCTGGGAACTGGAGCTGCGGATGGTTGGGAGCCACCGTGTGGATGCTGAGGACGGCACCTGGGTCCTCTGAAGAGCAGCCAGTGGTCTTAGCTGTTGAGCAGTCTCCAGCCCGCGTTCAGCTTTCTAAGTTTGAGAACACTTGCATTATTCTCTGATACATTTCTTGTTTCCTTTGGTTTTTCACACAGAGAGTCTTTCTCACAGCCCTGGCTGTCCTGGATCACTCTGTAGAGCAGGCTGGTAGGTTTCTTTCTTCCACCAGCGTTGTGACTGGAGCTCCCCAGGGCTGCTGGCCCTCCTGATTTTCATGTTTTCCTTGTCTGTTACACATCTACTTTAGGAACTTTGTCTTCTGATAGCCTCTCCCATTTATCATCTCTTGCTGCACTGCGGGTTCAGCTTTCCAGATCCTGGTATTTTGTCTTTTTTTTTTTTTTTCTTCCAGATCCTGGTATTTTGTCTTTTATAAGCACCCTTTTGTAGATACCTCCTCTTTCCCATATGTTACCCTTGAATTGTCTCTTTCCCTTGAGTTTTTTCCCCAACTTGGAAGCTTGCTTCAAATGTCTGGTGATCCTTGATTGCTCAGACATTTAAATATTTAAATATAATTTAAAAATAAGAATGAGCCTGGAGGCAGTTTATTCCCTGCACTTGGGAGGCAGAGGAAAGCGAATCTGAGATTCGGGCCAGCCTGGTGTACAGGTCGAATTCCAGGACAGCCAGGGGTTACACAGAGAAACCCTGTGTGGAAAAAAAAAAACAAAGAAAAGAATGATAGGCCTACTTGGATATAGTGGTGCACACCTTTAATCCATGCACTTTGATCCACAGAAGCAGGTGGATTTCCATAAGGTCAGCCTGCTCTACATAAGGGAGTTTCAGGATAGACTGAGCTACACGAGAACCTCTCTCAAAATAGGAAAAAAATAGACTGGGGGTAGGGGTGGGTGGGGGAGTGACCTGGATGTAAAGTGAATAAAATAAATGGAAAAAAAAAAAATGGGGTTAGATTTAGCTCAGTGGAAGAGCGCTTGCCTAGCAAGCACAGGGCCCTGGGTTCGGTCCCCAGCTCCGGAAAAACAAACAAAAAAACAAAAAAACCCAAAACAACAACAACAACAACAAAAAAACAAAAAAACAAAATAAAACAAGGAGGAGACCCAGGACCCACGGGACAGCTGACAACCATTTGTTTCCAGAGGATCCAAGCCCTCTGGCCTGTTTGGGGGGCAGGTGCTCCCGGAAAAAAAACATTCATAAACAATAATAGAAAAACTGGAAAATAAATGAGCCTCAGACGCTGGCAAATCTCTGAGCTCTGGGTCAGCCTTGTATTTAAACATCTGAAACAATTGAGGGAGCTACTGGGCTCATTTTTGCCTCCATCTGGTCTGCAGAATGCACTGAATCAAACCTCAAGTGGGAGACTTCAGGATGGTGTTTTCATCTGCTTGGGGATTTAGCTGAGTGGTAGAGCTGCTTCCTGGCCAGGGTTTTTTTTTTTTTCTGGTGGTAGAGATTAAACTAGGACTTTGCCCAAGCTACGCCACTGCAGTACTGAACTACATACACCTCAAGCCCTGCCCAGCGTTTTTAAAACTTATTTTCTTTCTCCTCTATCACCATCCCTACCCCCAACGTCCAAAGTACTAGGCACTGAACCAAAGCTTTTATGCACGCTAGGCACTCTCCAGCAAATCCTAGGTCAGAGCTTTCTTTTGTAGGGGGGCTGTTGAGAAAGTATCTCACATAGAGGTAACCCAGGCCAGCCAGCCAAGGACCAAGGATGATCTTGAATTTCTGATCCTTTGCTTCTACCTCCCAAGTGCCAGTGGTACCACTGGCCTTATTTGGTGCTAAGGACTGAACCTGTGCCATCAGGTATGCTAGGTGAGCCCTCTACCAACTGAGCCACATCCCCAGCCCCTGGCTGATTTTTAATGGTTAAGAGGAGCTTTCAATCAGGCTTCCTTGTCTACTGCTGTGCCTGGAGTTTGTCTTTTCCTCCTGGAGGTAAAAGGCAGTCACCTACCTCAAAGTGTGTGTGTGTGTGTGTGTGTGTGTGTGTGTGGTGTGTGTGTGTATGTGTGTGTGTGTGTGTGGTGTGTGTGTGGTGTGTGTGTGTGTATGTGTTGGGGGGGGGTTGCGAGTGTAAGGGCATAATTGCCCTGTATTATAAGCTTTTAGCCACCGTCTCTTCTCATGCCAACTCCTTGCCTTCACCTCGCTGAATCCTTCTAGAGCTTTTGGTTAGCGTCCCCATCTTCAGATGGCCTCTTCTATGCTGCTAAGCCATCTTTTAAGTTTTTTTCCCCCTAAAATCCCCAGAATTTATATCCATTCGAGTCCTCTTTTGTCATCTCAGGGGACAGTGCAAACCCAAATCCCTTGGCTCAGGGGCAAGGGCAACATCTATTTTCTATTCTGCAGGATCTGGGTGCAATGTCAAGGGATAAGAAGTCAGAGTTCCAGCTGGTCCTGGCAGCAGACTGGAGGCAGAAGCAACATCAAGGGTTCAAGGCCATTCTCCAGGACCCGAGAACCTGTCTGAAACAAGATAAAGTGACCCACAGAACCAAGCATTAGCCACAAGAGTTTTCCAACAAAGTCCCTTTTATTTAGTTAGCTGTTAAGAAATTTTTTTTATTAATTAAATCTCTGGAAATTTTCAGTGTAAGATTTAGTATCTTAACGGCCGCCAACACCTGGCTCTGAGGTTTGATCAGCCTCTCCCAGTCCTTATTAGGAGTTAGAGGGAGAGACATCATTATCAGAGACCAAGTCAGGTGGCTATGGCCTTCCTTTCCTGGCTGGACAAGTTGCTCAACTCTTGCTCAGAACAGGAAAAGAGGCAGTTGCTCAGAAAAAAAAATTAATGACAAATTTGACAATAAATCAGTAAGAGTTCTCCTAACAATTTAGACTTATCAATATGTTGGTCCAGATAATTTCTTTTCATGTTGCAGTTTACTTTTTTCTGTATGTAATCTTAATAATCTTACTCCCTGTGCAGAAATGAATCAACTCAGTGCAAAAAATCCCTAAAACTGGAATAGCCTCATCTTGCTTTGGGAAAAGGTTTTACTCCTCATTCTCTCAACAGATGAGCACACATCCCCTGCACTTCTGGGTCTGGATGTACACAGGCAGCATTTGATGGAACTAGCAAAAGTACCTAGAGGCACTATGCCGGCAGCCTTTGGAAAGGTCTTAAAATCAACCCTGGCCAACAGTCTGTGAGCGTGTAGAATGGCTCCGAGTTCCCAACAAGGGCTATTCCATTTCAAGAACTAGGCTCAGAGGCCGCATTGGAATTGTCAGGAGCAGCAGCAGCAGAGGCTCCCCGAGGTAGAACTTCAATAACGCGAGGCTTGTCAATGATCCGGGCTGTCCGGTTTCCCTTCTCCACGATGCCAACGATCCAAGCTTGGTGACCCTCTCCGTACTTGGAAGATTTGATTTCCGAACAAAAGCGGGCCGCCTGTTCTCTTGGCAGACAGATCAGTAATCCCCCAGAGGTTTCAGCTGATGTTCCTTGGAGGAGGCCAAAGCGCCCACTGGCTTTGCTGATCGCAGCCATCTTGGCAATGATTGGCAGATTGTGAATGACAAAGGACACTTCATTTTTTTGCTGTTTTGCGAGGTTCTGGGAGTGTCCTAATATGCCAAAGCCTGTGATATCCGTGGCTGCGTGAGCATTAAAAGTGTGCATCAAGCCAGCAGCAGTCCTGTTCAGAGTAGCCATGTTGAACATAGCTTCCTGATAGGCTAACTCTACTTCCTCTCTGGAAACCACCATCTTGATTTTATTCCATTTCTCAGGATTATCCAGCCATTGGTGGGCATTGGCAGCAACCTGGGTTCCTAAAGGCTTGGTTAATACCAGCACATCTCCTACCACAGCACTGTCAGGCATTATGAATTCATTTTGCTGACACACCACAGTGGCAACCCCACCGATGATAATCCAAGGGTTGACCACTGTCTGTCCACCAGTTACTGCAGTTCCTCCCTCTTCCGCAGCGTCACGAAAGCCTTTGATCATGAGCGGCGTTACCTTCTCTCGTTCCTTTTCACTCATGCTCTGGCTCACACTGAGTAACATCAACATGTTGTCACACTCGGTAATGCCCATGGCATAGAGGTCACTGAGCACATTGGCACAAGCTATGCGCCCCATCATATAGGGATCTTCCACCAAGGGGTAAAAGAAGTCGGTGGTCTGCACCAGCGACAGGCCTCCGTGCCTCAGGGGGATGACGCAGGAGTCCATCCCAATGCTCAGCGAGGGGAAGGCTGAGCCCGGGCCGGGCCTGGTGGTCAGGCCCCCTTCCTGCACCGTCTCTTCCTGGCCCCCGACCAGACCCGAGGTAAGCGGGGGCCGCGTCAGTCCCTCCAGGAGTTTGAGCAGGGTCTCCTGGGGGACCTTGCAGCCTCAGCCTTTCATGCCGGAGAAGCTCGTCAGCCTCCAGCTCGGGCTGAAGCCCAGTGTCTGGGGCTCGAACGGCCGGTAGTTGGAGAAACTCCGGCCAGCAGACCAGCCCGCCGGGCCCAAGGAACCTTCCGCGGCCACTAGTGCCGCCATGGCTTCTCCGCTGGCGCCCGCCGCCGCTTCCGCCATCGCACCGCCCGCCCGGGAGGCCGTGCGAACCAGAAGGCCCTGGTACCTGCAGGCGATTCTAATTGCCACGGTGGGTAAAGTTAGGCCTGGAGATGATCTACCACGAGAAACCGATCGGAAGACTCAAGCCACGCTGCCTGTCCGAGCGCCGAGCGGCCTGTATTTATATACAGCCTGATTGACAGTCGCTCCATCCAATGATCATTCTCGTACCGAGAGGCGGGCTTCCTTTACTCAAAAAGGTGTATAACAAATTAACCGTCTGCTTGCACAACCGGTCCCCGCGAGGTCGTCACGTGAATCCCTTGTAACTGGCCTGGAACGCAGTTCTCTGTATAGATCAGGATGAACTCGAACTCGCATCCATCTGTCTGTCTCAGATTCCTAAGTGCTGGTGTTACAGGTGGGAGCCACGTTACCTGTGCGTGTCGTGTCCCCTTCCCCCCACCCCACTGTGAACCTGGTCTTTGAGTTGGCTGGCGGAAGTCAGCTCTACCAAAGTCATGGAATCGCTTTACCGAAGAATAAGTTACTTATAGAAGGAAGCTCTGGCACTTAGCTAACCCCGTAAAAGTCAGAACAGTCATAGGGGTCATTTGACAGGACACAAAGCAATCTAGGCTAAGAAAAACTTTAAGGGGAGGTTTAGGGGAAGAAAAGGGACATTGCAAAGTAAGTACTATCATTACGTAAGCAAATTGCAGAATCGATGTTGTGAAATTTCACATGGACTTAAAAATTCTGCACAGGTTTGGGTACTGCTTTGGCCATTAACTGCCAGTGGTGAGTTGCTGTCTCCCGTGCAAGTTAACTTATTAGTGCAACAGAATAGTTTACTTGGCTACTCTGTGCTAAGATGTTTATATTTCTTGAAGTTAATATATATGAGAATTCAGATCCAGGCAGGGAGGTTTGCCAATGTCTACTAAAATTATAAATGCTAAACCCAGAGTAGTGGCTTCATGCCTGGAATACCACCATTTGGGAGACTGTGAGATAGGATCACTGTGAATTCCAGGACAGCCTGGACTACATAGTGAGTTCCAGGCCAGCCTGGACTACAGCGTGAAACCCTAAACCAAATAAATGAATAGATTTTTCCACTGTGTGATCCCAGCACTTGGGAAAACTGAGGTAAGAAGATGATGATGTCCCTGCTAGCCTGGGCTACACAGTGAGAGCCTGTCTCAAAAAGCCTAAAATGGGTGCTGGAGAGATGGCTCAGTGGCTAAGAGCACCTGCTATTCTTGCAGAGAACCTGGGTTCAGTTCCTGGCACCTATATGGTGGCTAACATCCATAATTCCAGTTTCCAGGGCATCTGAGAGCACCAGGAACACACAGTACACAGTCGAACATACAGTCAACACACCCCTACACATATAAAATAAAAGTGAATAAATCTTATCATTGTTGTTGTCTTTGATCATGTGTGTGGCTGTGCAGGGATGACCGTGTAGTTTGGTTCTCTCACCTTTACATGGATTCATGGACTCTAACTGAAGTTGTCAAGATTTTCACAGCAGTTGGGCGGGATGGTGCACACCTTTAGCTCCAGCACTTGGGAGACAAAGGCAGGAGGATCTCTGTGTTGAGTTCCAGGACAGCCAGGGCTACACAGAGAAACCCTTTCTCAGAAAACAAAAACCAAACCAAAGATTTTTCACAGTAAATGCTTTTACTCACCAGCCCCAGATTATAATTTTTTTTTCTTTTTCTTTTTTTTCGGAGATGGGGACTGAACCCAGGGCCTTGTGTTTGCTAGGCAAGCGCTCTACCACTGTAATTTTTAAAATAAGAATTATAGCTTTAGTTGCAATATCCTAATGTATTATTTTATGTGTTATTTTAATTTTCATACAATGGGGGCTGGAGATGGCTCAGGGGTTAAGAGCACTGACTGCTCTTCCAGAGGTCCTGAGTTCAAATCCCAGCAACCACATGGTGGCTCACAACCATCTGTAATGGGATCCGATGCCCTCTTCTGGTGTGTCTGAAGACAGCTACAGTGCACTCATATACATAAAAATTAATTTTCATACAAATGTTGTGAGTTAAACTTCTATTTCCACTGTATAAGAATATGTGGTGTGGGGGCTGAAGAGATGGCTCGGTTGTTAAAAGAGTGGTTGCCGGGGTTGGGGCTTTAGCTCAGTGGTAGAGCGCTTGCCTAGGAAGTGCAAGGCCCTGGGTTCGGTCCCCAGTTCTGAAAAAAAAAAAAAAAAAAAAAAAAAAAAAAAAAAAAAAAAAAAAAAAAAAAAAAAAAGTGGTTGCCGCTCTTCCAGAAGACACACATATGTTTGTCATTTCCCACCAGGTGGCTCACATATCCTTATCACTCCAGCTCCAGGGTATCTAAGACCTTCCTCTGGCCTCCTCAAACACATGAGTCATAGAGACAGGGTTTCTCTGTGCAGCCCTGGCTGTCCTGGAACTCACTCTGTAGACCAGGCTGGCCTTGAACTCACAGAGATCTGCCTGCCTCTGCCTCCTAACTGTTGGGATTAAAGGGGTGGGCTACTGCCTGGCTTAAAAGAAAGCATTTATTTGAAAGGAAGACTGTCAGGTTCAGGTGATACTCCAAGTCCCATATCAGAGTGGAACAGAATCAGAATCCAGCAGCCTGCCCCAGAGACCACTCATTAAGCCTGTCTGGTATACTTCAGAAGGACAGAAGGACATATTGACAACTTGAAGGCATGATTTTTTTTTTTTTTTGAGACATGGTCTCACTGTGTAGTCCAAACTAATCTTGAACTCACAGAAATCCATCTGCTTCTGCCTCCTGGGTTCTGGGATCAAAGGTGTGCACCACTACACCCTGCGTTCAACTTTTATAATTTTTTTTTTTAGAAATAATTTCTATATGAGTACACTGTTTCTGTCTTTAGACACTCCAGAAGAGGGCAGCAGATCTCATTATAGATGTTTGTGAGCCACCATGTGGTGGCTGGGAGTTGAACTCAGGACCTCTGGAAGAGAAGTGAGTGCTCTTAACCACTGAGCCATCTCTCCAGCCCCTTGCTTTCACTTTTTTTTTTTTCCTCTTTTCTTTTTTCCGGAGCTGGAGACCGAACCCAGGGCCTTGCGCTTGCTAGGCAAGCGCTCTACTTGCTTTCACCTTTTAAAGAAACACTGATTGCTCTTTATTTTGTGTGTGGGTGTTTTGCCCACATGTACGCAGGAGGAAGTAGAGTTACAGATGCCATTCGGCTGCTGGATGGGAACCTGGGTCCTCTGAAGAGCACACAGCATTCTTAAGTCTCTGAGCCATCTCTCCATTCCCTCCACTTTTTAAAAAGAGGAAAATAGAAAATAAAAGAGAAAAAAGAAAGCTCAAGGGCTGGACTGGAGAGATGGCTCAGTGGTTAAGAGCACCCGACCACTCTTCCAGAGGTCCTGAGTTCAATTCCCAGCAACCACATGGTGGCTCACAACCATCTGTAATGAGATCCGATGCCCTCTTCTGGTGTATCTGAAGACAGCTACAGAGTACTTATATATAATAAATGAATAAATCTTAAAAAAAAAAAAAAGAAAGAAAGAAAGGGTAAAGCGGCTGGCCACCAAGCCTAAGGACCTGGGTTTGATCCCAGGGACTTGAGCATCAGGAGAGAATTGACTCCCATAGGGCCCCATACATGCATGCACATACACTGCTCATATATATACCCATGTAGATACACTCACACCCACATAGAAACACACATACATATGCACTCACTAAATACAATGTAATTTAGGAGAAGTAAAGTATATTTTAGAATTTATAAAAGCAAATCATGGTGCAGCGATAAAACAATAGACATGGACGCAAAAGACCTTTTTTCAAGGATTTCATAAGGCATTAATTATACATATAATTTATTTCCAATGACAGTTCTCGAATATATACTGTGTCATATTTAGCCCTTAGCTCTTTCCGTCCCTCTCCACTCTGCTGGCCTCCCTCTTTTCTAGGCTTGTCCTCCTCCTTCCTCTTGCCTTGGTCTTTAGGGCATGTGGGGCCAGCCTACCAATGAGCTTCACGATCTCCCACCCTAACCTGACCTTTGATCTTGGCCTAGCTTTTACACTCAATGTAATCAGGCTGTGACCTTGAGGAACTGAGAGAACATCCTGCCCCTCCATGCCACTTCAATAAATTGGGGCTCGTAATTCCTGATTAGGAGTTTGCACGAGGACAGAGTCAAGCATAGAGGCCTTTGCAGCTTCTCAGCATATGGTACACCTGAAGGAGCCGCCTGTGTCAGAGGGAAAAAGAAAGTCTGGCGTCAGCTGGTAAGTTAAACAGTGTCCAGTCCGGGAGGCCTATTGTTTACTTTCTCTCTTGTCCTTCGGACTTTCCCCTCACAATTAAAATTTGTCCTATTTGATGACAGTCATGTAGGCTCATGTCTGGGTATGCAATGTCCCCAAAGGCTCATGTGTGGGACACTTGGGCCCCAGTTGATGGATCTGGTTGTTTTGAGGTTGTTGGACCTTGAGGGCTCTGATCTAATCAATAGACTGATTCAGGAATGGATTCGTAACTTGGGGTATTGGAGGGGGTGATAAACTAGAAGGGGGACTAGATCAGAAGACATAGCCACCAAGGTCCTGAAGGGCATGTCTTCTCTCTACTCCTTTCTGCTGCTCCGGTTTCTTCCTGAGTGCCACCAGCTTGCAGCTCTGCCACACTCTTCTGTGGTGACACTCTGCCTCTACAGGCCCACGGCAGTGGGGCCAGCCACTAGGAT
Source organism: Rattus rattus (assembly GCF_011064425.1). NCBI lineage: Eukaryota > Metazoa > Chordata > Mammalia > Rodentia > Muridae > Rattus > Rattus rattus. The sequence goes on along the minus strand of NC_046155.1, from coordinate 74,609,227 downwards.
CAAAATCACAAGGTAAAAGATAGCCTTCTTCCCTGGAGTTTGTTTTAAATTTAAGTGTGTGTGTGTGTGTGTGTGTGTGTGTGTGTGTGTGTGTGTGTGTTCTCTTCACAAAAGCAGGGTCCAGTTGTGCAGAATGCTTAGAATCATGATACCCCACTAGTACACATAACTTTTAGGTTTTTATTCCTCAGTTAAAACAAGCAAAAGTTTGGGAACCAGGAGAGGTAGCACTTTCCTGTAACCCAGGCACTTAGGAGGTAGAATCAAGTCATGCTTGGCTATACAGCAAGTACCAGACTACCCTGGGCTCCATGACACCCTATCTCAAAAATTAAAATTAAAAAACACACGTATGACCTCCTCTGTGCCAGCCACTGCACTAGTCATCAGAGACACAGCAATGAGCATGACAGACAAAGCCCACTGTCAAGCTGACAACTGTACATCGCATGATGACTCTTGCTGCCAACCTGCATTTCTGAGTTCAATACCTGGGATCTATATGGTAGAAAGAGAGAGCTGATTCCTACCTGTTGTCTTCTAACTTCCACATGTGTGTAGTGGCTCACATGCATGCCCAAATGTGCACGCATGCACGAATGCACGAGGGCATACACACACACACACACACATACACACACACACACACACACACACAAAACCCAAAAAGCAAAAACTAAGGCCTGCTGTCCTTACACTAGTGGGGCCAGACAGCAACCAAGAGCAGCCTCTCAAGAGGAAGGCTACGGAGAGATCTGCAGGGGAGATGTGGTTTATAAGTGAGTGTCCTGACGGTGACTGAGAAGGAGCCTGAATGAAATGACTTGTGCCTGGTGAGTGGGAAAGTGGAGCTGAAGGAAGAGTCAGGCAACTCAGAGCCTTACAGGAGGGCAGCCGGCAGAGCCCAGGGCTCCCACGCTCACCGATTGTTGCATGACTAACAATTTCAGTTTGTTACAGGAGTCTGTGTATGGCTACACTAGCTGGCTTCTTTGTTAAAGAATTATTCTAGACGCCTGGAGAGCTGACTCTGGTTAAGAGCACTGACTGATGGCTCTGCCAGAGGATCCAGGTTCAATCCAGCACCCGCATAGTGGCTCACAAACATCTGTAACTCCAGTTTCAGGAAGTCCAGTGCCCTCTCTGGCCTCTTTGGGCACCATGTGCACACGTGGTGCACAGACAGACAGACAGACATGCAGGCAAACAGCAGTTAAACCTGGAGGCCCACAGTGATGTCTTCTCTCCCTGCACTTCGACTCTTCTGGTGTTCCTAGGCCAGGTTCAGCCTCAGTTTCAGCCCCCACCTTCCTGGAACTTGCTCTGTGGGGGCTTCTAACAACAGGATCTGCCTGGAAAGACTTGAGATTGACACCCAGAACCACAGCCCTCACACCCTGTCCACCATCACTGTCAGAAGGGGGAAGAGCTTGAGTGACAGAGTTGGGTAAATTCGAGTCATCTCCTGCGGGGAGTGGGGGTGAGGGGTGGAGGGTTGGGGTGTGGGTAAGAGTGGAGGGGTGGGGTGGGGGGGTGGCGGAGGGGAGGGGTGGGGTGGGGGAAGGGAGGAGGGATTGGAGGGGTGAGGGGGAAGAGGGAGGGGCAGGAAAAGGAAAGGTGAGGTGGGGGTGAAGTGGGGAAAGGAGAGGCGGGGGTGGAGGGGTGAGGGAAGGGAGGAGAGGGGTGGTTGGGGTAGAGGTGGGGGAAGAGAGGGTCAAGTGGTGTTGGAGTAGAGGGGTCAGGTGGGGATGGAGGGGTTGGGGGCAGGCAGGTAAAGAAAGAACCAGAGAGAGAAAGGCTGTCTCTGAATCCCAGAGGAGTTGCATAGGGGGAGCTCAGAGATGGCAGGAGCAGGATGGGTTTGAAAGAGGAAAGTGACAGTCTGGGGAGAGGCCTTTAGGGCAGAGGCAGCACAGCGCCTAAGGCTGCTGTAGAGTGAACCTGGTGTGGGAGAGAAACAGCGAGAGACAGGTGTGCCCGGCAGCAAGGGGTGAGGGAGAAGAGGAGGCTGCATCAGGCTGGAGAGGGCCAGGATGTGCTGCGCTTTTAAAAAAGAGGGCTGGGGGTTGGGGATTTAGCTCAGTGGTAGAGCACTTGCCTAGCAAGTGCAAGGCACTGGGTTCGGTCCCCAGCTCCGAAAAAAAAAAGAAAAAAGAAAGAAAAAAAAAAAAAAAAGAGGGCTGACTGAGGGTGGTGGGGTGGGAGGTTGAAACAGAGTAATAGCTACAAATGTCCTCCAGAAACCCAGGGAACAACAGTGGTGTGGCCTGCACTGGGCACTCCACACATGTGGAAAGGCAGAGTCTGGAAAGATTTTGGAGGTAAAGCCAACAGAACTTCCTGTGTGCAAGCTTCCACGGCTCTTGTCATGCTGGTACCTACTAGGAGTCCTAGCACTTAGGAGGTAGAAGCAGGAGGTTAGGAGTTCAAGACCATCCTTAGCTACATAGCAAGTTGAAGACCAATCTCAGCTACATAACAGTTTGTCTCAAAAACAAAAGACAAAAACCCAAGAATTCTCTTTCTCTCCCTCTGCCTCTCTCTCTCTCTCTCCCTCTCTCTCTCTCTCACAGAAGAGAGCAGAGGAGGATTTTTAGCTGTGGAGGGCATGGCGGGGTTGTTTGTGGGGACTGTTCAGGCTGCAGGATGAGCAGAGACTGCAGGAGCAGTAGACAACAGATGCCCAGAGAGGACGGGGTGACTTGAACAACGGGGTGTGGGGAGGGGATGACAATGCTCATCTGCCTCTGGGTCTTGGCACAGCCACTCAAAGCCCTTTGCCAATGTTTTTTTCCGTCTGCTCAGAAAGCGCTGTCGTCACACAGAATGAAGTTCACACTCTGGGGTGCCAGGCAACCTTGGGCTCTCTTAAGCTTGCATCACTCACTGGGTTCTGTGATCCCAGAGCGCAAACAGAGCCTTGTGTCCCTGGATATCTACGAACAAGATCAACACGCCTGTAGATGACGACACCACCTCACAACGTGGAAAGGCCGGAGACCCCTTCAAGTGTTTGCTAGATGTGTTTTCCATACGGGAATGGGGAAGAGGACAATACTGACATTGTTGTTTACAAAACTATTGGAAACCTTTATTATCCTTTCCTAATTATAAAAGTAATATGGAACTGAATTACGACCCTGAAGGGACAGCGTACAGCATAAAGGATGAGACCACACAGTGAAGGGTGGGCTGTAGTAATGTCCAATCATTTTTGATATAAGGTGAAGGGCAGGGGAGTTTCCACCAATCAGGTTAGGAGGAGGTTCCTGGGTCTGGGAACATGACCTTAGTTTGACCTTGCCAGTAAGCCAGAGAAATATCCTTGTGTCTGAAGTGGGACAACTGTCTCCTTACAAGTTGTCCTGAGGTGTCTGGATCCAGACAACTGGGTCCTTCTAACAGAAGCTGCTCAGCTCTTGAGAAGTCCCCAGCTCCCCTAGGGCCTGAGATCTTGAATTTCTCCCTATGATTACATGGCATCTGCAAAGGAAATGGTAGTACTTAGAATATGTTTCTTTTGCTTGTTCCCAACAGTCCCGAGCCCAGCACGCAGGCATGGTGGGACACATCCGTGCTCTCAGCAGCACTTGGCAACTGGAGGCAGGAGAACCAGGAATTCAATGTTAGCCTTGATCGTCAGCTTGAGGACATCCTGAACCACAGGAGACCTTGTCTTAAACGAAACACAGATGAAGAATGGGTTTGGGATTTAGTACAGTGGTAGAGTGCTTGCCTTTCAACCATAAGGCCCTAGGTTCAGTTCCTAGCACAGGAGGGAGGTACTTTTAATTAAAAAATTACATATCTAGCAGCACACAGAAGTTTCTTTCTTGTTTTATAAAGAGGCTTTTGTGAGTTTTTTTTTTTCCCCTGGAGCTGAGGACCAAACCCAGGGCCTTGTGCTTGCTAGGCAAGCACTCTACCACTGAGCTAAATCCCCAACCTTCTTTTGTGAGTTCTTAATTTATTTTTATCTAAAGGGAATGGTTGATTTGCCTGCATGCACATCTGTGTGCACCACCTGTGTGCTAAGTGTCCAACCCTCTGGCAGAGCAGTCTGAACCAGGTCTCCAGACATTTCTTTTTTCTTTTTTTTTTTTTTTTTTGTTTGTTTGTTTTTTTTCGGACCTGGGGACCGAACCCAGGGCCTTGCGCTTGCTAGGCAAGCACTTTACCACTGGGCTAAATCCCCAACCCCCAGACATTTCTGAAAACTGCATCTTCTGTCTCTAGATACAACTCAAGACATCTCTATGATTTAGAAATAATAACAATGTCACCTTAAAAATATCCCTTTTTAAATACATTTACTAAGGAGAGTTTAAGACTAGGTAGGGTGCAAGCACTTTCCCGGCATGTGCAACAGGGTTCTCTCTCCAAGGTTTAAAAAAAGGGGGCCGAGGGGTTGGGGATTTAGCTCAGTGGTAGAGCGCTTGCCTAGCAAGTGCAAGGCCCTTGGTTCGGTCCCCAGCTCCGGAAAAAAAAGGGGGGCAGAGGAGTGGCAGGAAAGAACGACTTCCTGTCTAGGAGAGAGGCAAGCTGGCACCTCTGTTCTGTAGCTTGTTCACTCTGCTTCCGTCATCATGACAACCATGCTAGCTAATCCTCCATTGTTAAATATCAAATAGTGCTCTAGCACACACGCATGCCCATGCATGCTCATGTTCTCCTCCTCTGTCTCTCTCTCTCTCACACACACATGCACACACACACACGCACACACATTTATATTGCAATATGAATTATGTTGGTAATTGTTATGTGCTGCTTCTGTTTGTTGAAAGCAGGTCCCAAGAGCAAGAAGGTGTACACTTGTTTCCTCCAAGCCCTTGGTGCTGGGTTGACTGCTCCTCACGTGCTATAGCAGGAAAAAAACAACAAGCAGGTATGGGTATTAAAAACTCGATATCCGGGCTGGAGAGATGGCTTAGTGGTTAAGAGCACTGACTGCTCTTCCAGAGGTCCCGAGTTCAAATTCCAGCAACCGCATGGTGGCTCACAAACATCTGTAACAGGGATCCCATGTCCTCTTCTGGTGTGTCTGAAGACAGCTACAGTGTACTCACATACATAAAAATAAATAAAATCTTAAAAAAAAAACAAAACCAAAAACTCGATATCCTTGTTGGCAATGGTGGTGCACACCTTGAGTCCCAGTACCCCGGAGGCTGAGGCAAGCAGATCTCTGAGTTTCAGGCCAGCCAAGGATCCATAGTGAGACCCTGTCTCAAAAAAGGAAAACGAGACAAAACCCTACTCCAAACCCACATAAAGATGTGTTCTTGAGAACCACTTGTGGGTAAATCCTTCCCAACAGACTTTACCACGCATAAAATGCCTACGGTGATACAGAGATGGGAAGCTCATCCCCAGAGAGAAAGCTCCACTGGGAACTTCCGTGTGTTGCCTCGACTTCCTAGTCAGTGTCAGCCTCACCGTGAGCCCCCATCTGATGATGTCTGCCGTCTGCCTGTTACTGTGCCTCCTTTTGCCTTTATTTCAGTATAGAATAAGAGAAGGTTCTGGACTTCCTTTGGTCATGGCTTATGACTATGAGGTAGACATTTGCCTTCTTCTGGACTTGGAGGCTTCTTTCTACTTAGGCAGGAGATTGACTGTGAGTGCGCACATTAAAACATTTGCTGTGGGGGTTGGGGATTTAGCTCAGTGGTAGAGTGCTTGCCTAGGAAGCACAAGGCCCTGGGTTCGGTCCCAAGCTCCGAAAAAAAGAACCAAAAAAAAAAAAAATTTGCTGTGAGGGCTGGAGAGATGGCTCAGAGGTTAAGAGCACTGACTACTCTTCCAGAGGTCCTGAGTTCAATTCCCAGCAACCACATGGTGGCTCACAACCATCTGTAATGGGATCTGATGCCCTCTTCTGGTGTGTCTGAAGATAGTGACAGTGTACTCATATATAATACATGAATAAATAAATAAATCTTAAAAAAAAAAAAAAAAAAAACCCCAAAAAAAAAAAAAAAAAAACCCATTTGCTGTGCAAGCATGAGGACCAGAGTTCAGATTGGCAGCACTCGTGTGTTTTTGGGACCAGCAAAATGGCCCAGTAGGTAAAAGCCTCTGTCCCAATAGTAGTTGGAAAGCGCGCGCGCGCGCACACACACACACACACACACACACACACACACACACACACACACACACACACACCTGCCTTGAAGGCCTTCTCAGTTCAGTGAATGTGAACCTGGGGGCTGAGGCTGCCGAAAGAGACGTCTCCCATCACTCCATTTAAGAGGTGTGCTGGTAAGGCAGTGACAGGGCTCTCTTCCCATATGGATGCAGGCATGGCAAGTTTTGTAGGATCAGAGCTGTGGGTAGCAGAAGTCCCAGGCTCCCAGAGGGAAATGCTCAACAGCACAGCCAAGGCAGGGCCAGTCACTGGCTCTCAGGTCACTGGCTGTAAACCCCATGCTCTTTTGGCCATACACAAAACCAACCACATTTTGACCATTCACAAAATCGACCACTGTTGTGGTTTGCCCTGGAGTTATCTGTATTTTGATGCTAATTCCACTGCCCCAAGGACAGCGGCCTAGTCGCATAATCAGGAATCAGGTGACTTCACCAGAACCTTCTCCCCACTGACTTTGTAAATACAGGTGAGGGGCAGGTACAGGATAGAAGGAGGCCTGTCATTGGAGGAGAAGGAAGGATGGGTGGGAGGGGAAGTTTGAAGGAAGAGGAGGAGACAAAAGGAGAGACGAGACGGAGAGAGGGGAGAAGCCATGGCAGGTGATGTTAAGGTTCTGCTCTGTGTATTTACAGGTTGTTATTAATGTTCTCAAGGGATGGATGGTACCAGGCTTTGTATTTTTTTTTTTTTTTGGTTCTTTTTTTTTTTTTTTTTTTTTTTTTTTTTTTTTTTTTTTTTCTTTTTTTTCGGAGCTGAGGACCGAACCCAGGGCCTTGCACTTGCTAGGCAAGCGCTCCACCACTGAGCTAAATCCCCAACCCCAGGCTTTGTATGTTTAAGTGGGCAATTATATCTTACCAATTGGATCTAAGATTATTGTGTTGTGTGTTCTTTTATGTGAGGGTTTGAGTGTAGGAAAGTGTGCGGCTGGGATGTGTTTCCTCCAAGATAACTAGCAGATATCTTGCGGCACTGGGGTGTGGACCTAGCGGGGTAAAAGACAACAATACCTTATTTATTTTTACAACAACAAACCACAGCTCAGAGGTTGGGAAGGAATGCTTGCCTGCTCTGTGTGAATACAATCCCCAAGAGATACCATCCTGACAGAACTCTTACCTATGGTATATTCAGCTTAGCCCGCCCTCAGAAATTTAAAGAGACAACTTCCTAGGACTTGAGACAACCATGTTCACTTACTCTCAGATCTGTGATGTAGGATATCTTGGAATATGGTGGTGGACATGTAGAGACACACTTTCTCCAAGACAGCGTCTCCTTATCTCTTGAAGCACTGAGGTGACCCCTACACTACTGTCAGATGACCAAAGCTCCTGTGTCATCACACTGGAGAGGAAGTGGTAGGTGTGGAATGTAAGCCAGAAGACACCAGCTGACTGCCGCCAGTGTGCCCATCCCACGTATGTGCTTCTGCAGAGACATTTAACTGGTTTGTCCATGGCCTGTGGATGATCAGTCTGGTGGGACTGGAAAAAAGCAAGGAGGCCCCACCTGGCTAGCGGGCCAGAGCTCCTGTTCAGAGGTCCATAGACCCCCAGAGCGGCCAGAGGCTCCCTACCTGCTACACTTTTGCTGATGCAAGATTTAAGAGCCATAAAAGTGACACAGCAGCACCTGGAATGACTAGGGCAGCCATGAGCTGTGGAGACTGTTCAGTTGTTACTGTTAGCCTTTTCTCATTCTTTAGTATCTACTTATTTTATTTGTTATGAGTGTTTTGTATGCATGTACATGTGTGACCCGTGTGTGAGTGCCTGGTGGTCAGAAGAGGACATCCAGTGTTCCCAAACTAGAGGTAGGAATGGTTGTGAACCATGCTGTGGGAGCTAGGAACTGAGCTCAGGTCCTCTGTGAGAGCGACAAGTGCGCTTAACCAGTGAGCCCACGTTTCGGCTAGTGGTCTTTGTAGATCCCCTGGGCCGGAGTACAAGACATTGGTGACTGTGTGCATGTACTTTCTCTCAGTTTTTAAAAAAAGATTTTAGTTCTTTTTTTTTTTTAATTTATTTTATTTATTTTGTGTATATGAGTACACTGTGGCTGTCTTCAGACACACCAGAAGAGGGCATCGGATCTCATTACAGATGGTTGTGAGCCACCAGGTGGTTGCTGGGATTTGAACTCAGGACCTCTGGAAGAGCAGTCAGTGCTCTTAACCGCTGAGCCATCTCTCCAGCCCTTTAGTTCAGTTTTAATTGAAATGCATACAGCTCTTCCCTGTCTCCCCTCTCCAACCACCCTCTGTTTCTTAGTCTTACTCGCGGTGTTGGGATCCACCCCCAGGCCCACCAAGGCGCACTAGGCAGGGATTGACCAGGACTTCCTTTCACCTCTATTTCATTTGAAAAATATTTTTTTTTTTTGGTTCTTTTTTTTTCGGAGCTGGGGACCGAACCCAGGGCCTTGCGCTTCCTAGGTAAGCGCTCTACCACTGAGCTAAATCCCCAGCCCCTGAAAAATATTTTTTAAAAAATTTATTTCCTATGCATTGGTGTTTTGCCTGTGTGTATGGCTGGGTGAAGGTGTGAGTTACAGACGGGTTTGTGCTGCTCTGTGGGTGCTGGCAATTGAACCTAGGTCCTCTGGAAGAGCAGTGGTGCTCTTAACCGCTGAGCCATCTCTCCAGCCCTGATTTGAAAATTTTATGTGGAGAGATGGCTCAGCAGTTAAGAGCACTGACTGCTCTTCCAGAGGTCCTGAGTTCAATTCCCAGCAACCACATGGTGGCTCAGAACCATCTGAAATGGGATCTGATGCCCTCTTCTGGTGTGTCTGAAGACAGCTACAGTATATTCATGTAAATAAATAAGTCTTTTTTTTTTTTAAAAAAAGAGTTGTTGTGGTCATGATGTCTCTTCATAGCAGTAGAACCCTAACACAGAATGTCACTTTGTGGCCATGCCGGCTTTAAACTCGGAGTCCCAAGTGCTAGTATCACAGATGGGTGGCACCACGCTTAATGGAGAATTGTAGACCTGTGCTGTCTTTGACTGATAAATGCAAGAACAGTCCTGGTGGTGACAAATTTTGCAAGTCATGTTGCCATTTCCTGATCACCCTGTTGACTTCTGTCTGAGCATTGAGGTCACCTTAGAAGCAGAGCTTTGCAGAGCTGTCCTTACCTCACTAATGTAAAACAGGAAGGAAGAGTCACCCTATAAATGGGTTTCCAGCTGTGCCCTGTCAGCACAGAGACCTGGGCCCTCATCCCTGCGGTCCTCAGCAGGCAGGGCCTTGCCTTCAGAGAGCAGTGAGTGGATTTGGTTTTTCCTTTTGCAGGAGTTTTGCAAATGGGGAGACCTCTGGTCTTCCTATTCTTGCCTTTGCTTTTGATGTTGAACTGTGAAGGTCTTAGGGGCTGCATGTGGCAGCAGTCATTTCATTGAAGCCACAGTACGGAAATTCACCTGGCATCTCTTAGTGTCGGGTTCTGCTCCAAACAGAAAGTGCATGCACACGGAATGTGTGCTGTAAATCCAGGTGCATGCCAGTGGCTGGTGACTCCCTTGGAGTTTCGAAGAGCACTGTGCTGGCACGTGTCAAAGTGGTTTTCGGAAGTTAGTCTCCATTGCCATCTCATCTATCTTTAAAAGTGTCTCACCTAAATTTGTGGTGTGTTTTCAAACTTTTATTTTTCTAAGTCAGTTAACTGTGCTTTAGAGAAAAAAAAGTTTGCATCTACTTCTTTTTGTTTGTTTTTTGAGACAGGGTTTCTCTGTGTAGCTCTGGCTGTCCTGGAACTTGCTCTGTACATCAGGCTGGTCTTGAACACAGAGATCCCACCTTCCTCCACCTCCTGAGTATGGGAATTAAAGGCGTGCCACACCATGCCTGGCGATTTTTTTTTTTCTTTTTCTTTTTTTTTTCCAGAGCTGGGTACTGAACCCAGGGCCTTGCGCTTGTTAGGCAAGCGCTCTACCACTGAGCTAAATCCCATGCCTGGCAATTTGGTCCATTTTTTTCCCCCTTTGATTTTGGTTTGGGTTTTCTGAGAAAGAGTCTCATTTAGCTTAAATAGCAGTCTTCCTGTCTCTGTCTCTTCCCAAATGCTAAGATTAGAGGTGTTTGTCACTATCCTACATTCTTCCCTTCCCTTCCCTTCTTCTCCCCTCCCCTCGCCTCCATCTCTGAGAAAGAAAGGGTCTTGCTATGTAGCCTAGGTTGGCCTTAGCTTTGAGCCTGGACCTTGTAATCTTCCTGACTCAAACACTCAAATGTCGGGATTACAGTGGTGTCCCATCATGCCCAGCTGTCAGAAGTTTACAAAGCTGACGAGGGCCACACTCATATTTCTGAAGTTAATATGGCAGTCCCTTTGAGGGAGAAGACTGGGGGAGAAGAGCTTTGTTATGACCACTAGTTCCAGGGAGGATCAAAGAAAAGTCTGAGGAGAAGGAATGAGGATGAGAGATAGTTCAAAGGACTTGACTGACCGGGAAGATGTGTGTGTGTGTGTGTGTGTGTGTGTGTGTGTATGAGTGTGTGTATATGTGTGTGTGTGAGAGTGTGTGTGAGTGTGTGTGCACAAGAGACTGTGTATGACTGTGTATGTGTTAGTATGTGTGTGCATACGTGTGTGTGTATGAGTGTGTGTATATGTGTGTGTGAGAGTGTGTGTGAGTGTGTGTGCACAAGAGACTGTGTATGACTGTATGTGTTAGTATGTGTGTGCATACGTGTGTGTTTGAGTGTGTGTATGTGTGTGTGAGAGTGTGTGTATGAGTGTGTGTGTGAGAGAGTGTGTGTGAGTGTGTGTGTGCACAAGAGACTGTGTATGACTGTGTATGTGTTAGTATGTGTGCATACGTGTGTGTGTGAGAGAGTGTGTGTGAGTGTGTGTGTGCACAAGAGACTGTGTATGACTGTGTATGTGTTAGTATGTGTGCATACGTGTGTGTATGAGTGTGTGTGAGAGTGTGTGAGTGTGTATGTGCACAAGAGACTGTGTATGACTGTGTATGTGTTAGTATGTGTGTGCATACGTGTGTGTGTATGAGTGTGTGTATGTGTGTGTGAGAGTGTGTGTATGAGTGTGTGTGTATGTGTGAGTGTGAGAGTGTGTGAGTGTGTGTGTGCACAAGAGACTGTGTATGACTGTGTATGTGTTAGTATGTGTGTGCATACGTGTGTGTGAGTATGTGTGTGTGAGTATGTGTGTGTGTGTGTGAACGAGAGAGACAGAGAGACAGAGACAGAGAGACAGAGACAGAGACAGAGAAACACATGTTGCCTCAGGACTTCCCCAATGTGGTCCCAGCCTAATATCTTTGTGGCCAAGTTCCTCAGGGGAATCACTCTCTTGACTTGACCACTGACTTCCTGTAACTCTTGAGCCTCACAGCTTCCTCAGCCTTGTAGTTTTGTTTTGTTTTTTAAGATTTATCAGGGTTAGGGATTTAGCTCAGTGGTAGAGCGCTTGCCTAGGAAGCGCAAGGCCCTGGGTTCGGTCCCCAGCTCCGAAAAAAAGAACCAAAAAAAAAAAAAAGATTTATCATTAGTTTATGCATTAGTCTTTCCTTTCCTTCCATACATGGCCTGCTTATATCTCTATGAAGGTGTCAGGTCCCCTGGAATTGGAGCTACAAAGTTATGAGCTGTGGTTGCTGGGATTGAACCTGGTTCTCTGGAAGAGCAGCCAATGCTCATAACTCCCGAGCCATCTCTCCAGCTCCAGCCTCATAGTTCTTAAACAGAAGGAAAAACAAACAATAAACAAACAAAGTATTTGCTGTGGTTCAAATACACATATCTCTCCAGGAACTGGAACTCAGATTCTAAGGTGGCAGTAAAAAGTGAGACACAGACTGAGGTGTATTTCAGTAGAACTTAGGCTGAGGCCCTCGGCTTAATTCCCAGAACAAATGGTTCTTGTCACTATGCCCAGCTGTCATGCTTGCCCCTTCCCTCCCGTCCTCTTAGCATGGCAGCTACGAGGGCTCTGCCCTTACAGACAGTGTTGGTACCCCATAAACAGTCTCAAGGGATAGTCTGTCCCTTTCTCCTTTTAAAAAGGCTTTATTTAATTGATGTGTGTGGGGAGTCCAGGACGGCCAGATGGAGACATCAGATCTTTGGAGCTGGAGTAGTAGGAGTTTGAGAGCCACCAACTTGGGCACCTTTATCTCCTGAGCCATTGCACTATGTAGCTCAAGTTGACCTTGAATGTCACAAAATTCCCCTGCTTCAGTTGGGATTACCCAGCTGTGAGGGCCTCCTTTCCTGCCCCTTACACTGGGCTTCCAACTTCCCTGTTTCTCTTTTTGTAATGAGAGTACTCATTCTATTTTTGTTCCTCTGCTGCATTTTGGAAGCTCTTAACTTGCTCAATGTGACAGATTCAAAACTGGAGGAAGATCTGGTTCCCTTCAGCCTCAAGATGAACCAAATGTTAAGTTCCATCTTGTTGCATGTAATTATTAAAACACAATCCATGCTATTGCCAGCTACTCTCCGGCCGCGGCAGTCTCCCTGCCCACATGGCTAGCCCCATGTGGGGTCTGCCCGAATTCTCACGGGTTCACTTGCCTCCAAACCGCTCACACTCCCAGTCATCCACCCCCTATGGCTAGCTGTCAGGAATCTCTGTAACCCATTAAATTCAAAACTCCAGAGGCTTGTAAATTAAATTATCATCCAGATTTATAACAGTAAGTTCTCACAATCACAAAACGCTCACACAATGAACTCAGAGCCAATTCACACTGATATAAGCTGCCCACCTAGACTGGACAAATTGCCCTATATTATTCTATTGCTCTTCTATGATATCCATAGCTACCTGTGGGTATTTCAAGCCGCGTGGATCTGTTTCATACTCTTCCTCCATCTTTCTCTGTCCTTTCTCTTCTCTGTCTCTGTCTCTCTCCCTCTCTGTCCTGTCTCTAAATCTCTCAGCCTGCCTTCCTTTTTCACTGCCAATCACAGACTCTAGCCTCATCTTTTGCCACCCTCACCTGCATACAGACAGCAATCCAAGCCGCCTGAATCCAACTAGATGTCGGTTTAGGAGAAGCAGGGAATGGCAGACCTCTGAGTTCCAGGCCAGCCAGGGCTACACTGAGAAACCTTGGAGAGAGCGAGAGTGGAGAGATGGGAGGGGGCACCAGTGAGGAAAGCCTTGAAGGCTGAAAAGATTGCTCAGCACAGAGAATTAAACTGTAACGCAGCACCTCTGCACTCTTACTCAGCATGGGAGAGAACCCGGAGCCAAGGACAACATGTCCAGTGCCGTGCCCTTGACCTACCGCCCCAGCTTCACCCTCCCCTTGTTTTTGAGGCAGAGTCTTCCTAACTCAGTTACCAAGGTTCAAACTTGCAGGATCAATTAGCTGGGATTACAGGTTTAGGTGACACCTCGGCCTGTTTTTATGCTTTTATAAATAGTAAAATTACATATAAGGCTCGTGTCTTAACACACTCACTTATTTCACCAGCTTCATCTTCAAGATTTTTGAAATACACACATGCAAATATCATTTTGTTCTGTCTCTGAGATGGAGTCTCACATACTCCAGGTTGGCCTTGGATTCACAAAGTAACTGAGGATGATCTTGAACTCTTGATCCACCTGCTCTCACAGCATCAAAATTTTTTGTCCAGACAGGGTTTTCTCTGTGTAGCCCTGGCTGTCCTGGAACTCACTCTGTAGACCAAGCTGGCCTTGAACTCAGAGATCTGCCTGCCTCTGCCTTCCAAGTGCTGGGATCAAAGGCATGCGTGCCACTGCCCAGTTCCCTTCTTTGTTCTTTAGGCTTTATTCATACCTACACCTGCTCATACAAATACATTTGTACTTTAAAGACTAATTCCCGCAAATGATAAGCAACGTTATGTATTTGTCTTTCTGAGTCCGGTACTTCATTTAACATTATACTTTCCAGATCCATTCACTTTCCTACAAATCTCACAGCTTTACTTTCTTCACATTTGAACAGCATTCCAGAACGTTCTATACTACATGTGTCTGTCCGTCATCACTTGATGGACATCTGAGCTGCCTCAGTTTCCCTGCTACTGTGAGTATAGGATACACGTGGCTCTGTGATGAGGCATTTATCATGGGTACGTGTCCAGACGTGGTGGAGCTGGGTCATGTGGTAGTTATAGTTTTAATTTTTTGAGAAATCTCCATATTGATTTCCGTAATGCTGTATTTGTTTGTATGCCCACCAGCAGTAAATAAAGGATCTTCTTTCTTCACATCCTCATCAGTGTTTGGTGTTGGATTTCATCATATCAGCCATTTTGACTAGGGTGAGGCAGGATGTAGAAGTTTTAATTTACATCTCTCTGACTGGGGATATTGAACAATTTAAAAAAATACTTATTGATCATTTGTTCTATTTCCTCTTTCCCTTTCTGATGGATGTAGCCCCGTCTTGTCTGGGATTTTCTCTGTAGACCGGCTACCCTCAAATTCAGAGGTCCCTCTGCCTGCATGTGCCACCACAGCTGGTCTAGACTGTATTGTGATGTGTATTTCCCCCATGTTTTCCTGTACAGTTTCAGTATTTAAGACTTCGATCCACTTTGAGTTGATTTTTCTTCCCAGTAAGAGACATCTCTCATTTTATCTTTCTGCAGTTAGACACCCAACCTCGTGAGCACAGCGCGCTGACTAAGTGTTCTTTCCACTGCATGCTTTTGACACTTATGTCAAAAAGTAAGTGGCTAATTCAGTCACTGTTAATATATTCAGACCTAGGGGTTGGGGATTTAGCTCAGTGGTAAAGCGCTTGCCTAGCAAACGCAAGGCCCTAGGATCGGTCCCCAGCTCCGAAAAAAAAAAAAAATATATATATATATATATATATATATATATATATATATATATATTCAGACCTAGTGTGTTGCTTCTGCAAGGCCAAACAGAAAATTGCTGTATAAGGCCAGCCTGGACCAATCAAGAGCCTATCTTAAACAAAAGTCAAACATGGGGCATGTATGTGCACAGAGAGAGAGAGAGAGAGAGAGAGAGAGAGAGAGACAGACAGACACACACGTACACAGACACACACACACAGACACACACGCACGCACACATGCACACTCATGTGAAAATGTTTCTCACACATATGCTCATGAAGTTGTACACTCATCTGTACCATCTCAACCCAGACTCTTAAACATCACCTAAAGAACTTAACCCCATCAGTAGCCGCTCTCTCTAACTCTTCCATCAGCAGCATCCACTCTTCTCCCTCCTCCTGCTCCTTGACAGTCGTTCATCCACTCTCTGTCTCCTTAGGCTTACGAGTCTGCGGGCTGGGGATGACTCGATGATAGACAGCTGAAACAGAGGCCTGAGGCGCTATACAAGTTCCAGCACCACATAAACAAAACATTTACTTATTCTGGACACATCACTCAAATGAAGTTCCCCTTGTGACCTTTGCACTTGGCTGTGTTCCCTGAGTCTGTTTTCAGGGTCTGTCTGCAGTAGCATGCCCTAGCCGTACTCACTCACTCTTCTCCACTCCCAGTTGCAGGACTCACAGGCTGCCATGGCTTGCTCTGCTCTTCCTGTCATAGCCAATTCTACTGAGCATTCTTTCATGTGTTTGTCAACCATTTATTTATTTATTTATTTATTTATTTATTTATTTATTTATTTATTTATTTTTTCGGAGCTGGGGACCGAACCCAGGGCCTTGTGCTTGCTAGGCAAGCGCTCTACCACTGAGCTAAATCCCCAACCCCTGTCAACCATTTATACTTCAGAGTTAAAGAACTGTCTGCCTGCGGTGGGGATGTACTCCGTGGGAGAGCTCTTGTCTAAACATACATAAATGGCCGGCACAATGCCACAGGCCTTAAGCCCAGAACTCTGGAGGCAGAGGCACGCAGATCTCCATGAGTTCGAGGCCAGCCTGGTCTACAGAGTGAGTCCAGGACAGCCGGGGCCACAGAGGGAAACTTTGTCTCAAAACAAAAGGAAAAACAAAAAGACCCCAACAAAAACAAAGCCAAAAGAACCCCATAAATAATATGAACTGAGGCAGGAAGCTCAGAAACAGAGCAGTAATTTATCAGTTTGATGCCTGCACTGTGGGAAAATATTGTTATTTTTAATTTTGAAAAATTATTTATAAAACTTTGATTTTTTTAAAAAAGTTACTGGTGAGGCCACTGCAGGGCTGGGAAAGAACTGGGAGGTGGGGACGCTCCCAGGCTGGGGAGTAGCTGGGAGGGGCCATCCCCCTACAAGTCCCATTTAAATTCTCCTGAACTGGGGCAGTCCCAGGCACTCTTTACCTGCCAGTGTCGCCTCTCTGAACTCCCTGGGACACTTGCCATCTGCTTTAAGGGGGCGATGCTGTTGCTTAGTTGCAACTTGGAGGAGGATGGCCTTGAGAATTTGCTGGAGACAGGAGCATCAGTCAGGGCACACCGCACCCCGTCCACCCCCCCCCCACCCCACCCCCCCCCCACCCTCCCACCCCACCCCCACCCCCACGCGGATCCCAGGAGCAGTCACCTGCTCACCTAGCTGCAGGTGGCAGGCTTTCGTGCTTTCTTCTCTGGCAGTGCAAACAGGCACTGACCTCAACCAACTGGATGCGTTGGGACAAACTCCACTCCACAAGGCAGCAAAAGTCGGAAGCCTAGAATGCCTTAGCCTCCTGGTGGCCAATGAGGTCCAGACTGACGGATGTAATAAGAATGGGCAAACGGCTGAAGATCTTGCTTGGTCATGTGGCTTGCCAGGTTTCTAACAAAGATCAAATGTGTGCAGACAGCAAGATCATCAAGTGAGCAACCGGAGGGTGACCTCCATGCTCCCCATGCTCCCTCCATGCTCCCTCCATGCTCCCCCCCCCCATGCTCCCCCCATGCTCCCCATGCTCCCCATGCTCCCCATGCTCCCCCATGCTCCCCATGCTCCCCCATGCTCCCCCATGCTCCCCATGCTCCCCCCATGCTCCCCATGCCCCCCATGCTCCCCCATGCTCCCCCATGCTCCCCCATGCTCCCCATGCTCCCCCATGCTCCTCCATGCCCCATGCTCCCCCCCCCCATGCTCCCCCATGCCCTCCATGCTCCCTCCATGCTCCCCCATGCCCTCCATGATGACATGCTCCCCCATGCTCCCCCCTCCCCCCATGCTCCCCCCATGCTCCTGTGCTGAGACAGAAGCGGAGTTTCAGAACTGTGGAGAGCAGTGTTGAAGAGAAAGTGTTGATGATGTCTTGGGCAAGAGGAGAGAAGAGGCTTGAACGGGATTCACTTCAGACAGATCTACAAGCCATTGCTTTGGCTTAACACATGGCTAAACTCTTGAGGAGGAAAGCTTTCTTCCAAGCGAAGGGAACATTCGTCCATACATGAATTTACATGACTATGATATTTTGGATGTGCATGTTTTGTTACTTAACTTATCAAAAGAATATTCAAGGAAAAAAATTACTGTGTGTACGATGGGTGGGGCACATGTAGAGGACAGAAGACAACTTTGACCTTTGACCTTTATGTGGGTTCTGTGAGTGGAGCTTGGACTGTCAGGCTAACACCTCAAATCCTTTAATCCACTGAGCCATCTCATGGGATTTCATTTTTTTAAAGAAAAGAAATAAAGAAAATAAGAAAAAAAAGAAGCCCCAAAGTTGTTGGTTTTTAAAAAGATCTATTTATTTTAGATATGAATACACTGTCACTCTCTTCAGACACACCAGAAGAGGGCATCAGATCTCATTACAGATGGTTGTGAGCCACCATGTGGTTGCTGGGATTTGAACTCAGGACCTCTGGAAGAGCAGTCAGCGCTCTTAACCGCTGAGCCATCTCTCCAGCCCCAAAGTTGTCTTTTTAGAGTCACTGTTGTCAAGTTGTCTTTGTGTCCTGAGCTCTTTAGAGATATTCTTGAGCGCACCTGTATCATCGTGTATGCGATTTACAAATATTTCTCCCATTCTAAGGATTTTACTTCAGTTTTTAAGAAACAAAATTAGCCAAAAGGTGGTGGTGCTTGCACACCTGTAATCCCAGAGGCAGGCGGATCTCAGATCTCTGAGTTCGAGGCTAGTCTGCTCTACAGAGTGAGTTCCCAACACAGGGAAACCCTGTCTCGAAAAAAAAAAAAATGCAAAAAAAAAAGAAAAGAAGGAGGAGGAGAAAGAAAGAAAAGGAAAGGAAAAAGAAAAGAAACAAGATTAGCTCTGAGGCCTCTGTAGCTTGTTCCAGCCTCTATCTCTCCTGCATCCTTTGTCACCCACGTTCTTCCTCTGTGGTTCAAGCAGTGATGCTTTAGGGAGGTTTCCAGAGCAGCCCTCTATCTGGTTTGTCTATTTTGTTTTAGATTATAATATAATTACAGCATTACTCCCCTCCCCCCTCAGACCCCCTGCTCTCCCTCCCCTCCCCCCTCAGACCCCCTGCTCTCCTTCCCCTCTCCACCCTCCCCTCCACCTCCCCTCAGACCCCCTGCTCTCCCTCCCTCCCACCTTCCCCTCCCCCCCTCCCACCTCAGACCCTCTGCTCTCCCTCCCCTCCCCCCTCAGATCCCCTGCTCTCCCCCCCCCCCTCAGACCCCTCTTCTCCCTCCCCTCCCCCCTCAGACCCCTGTTCTCCCCTCCCCTCCCCTCAGATCCCCTGCTCTCCCTCCCCTCCCACCTCAGACCCCCTGTTCTCCCTCCCCCCCCCTCAGACCCCTGCTCTTCCTCCCCTCCCCTCCCCCTGTTCTCCCCCCCCTCAGACCCCCTGTTCTCCCCCCCTCCCCCCTCAGACCCCTGCTCTCCCTCCCTCCCCTCAGACCCCTGCTCTCCCCTCCCCCTCCCCCTCAGACCCCTGCTCTCCCTCCCTTCCTAGCCCCCCTCTTTTATCAGGCTTTGAAGAGTCTTCCGGGGCCTGGTGTGAGAGCGGAGGTTGCCTAGCTGAAGTGGCAGTAATTTAGCCACCTCGCTGTCTGCTCTTGGATGATGTGAAAATGCAAGTAGGCACAGGAAGTGTATCTAACCTGCTTATACTTCCTCTCTGAACAGAGAGGTTTCACAAGCGGGACAGGAGCACACCACTCCCTCCACCCCCACCCAGTGTCATCAGCCTGGCGGCCCTGAGAAAGTTCTACTGGAAGGGGCCCCATGCAAGAGGCACCACCATTTCCCTCTTCCTCCGGGTCTAGGTTGCCAGCAAATCTCAAGAGCTCTCTGAGATCCAGTCTGGACCATAGGTCCCTCCGAGGCGCAGATGAGTTTCCGGATCCCTGGCCCCAGGCTTCTGCTACTGGGGCTCCAGCTGTTGGGTAGGAAATCCGGGAGGGATGGGAAAAGGGATGTTGTCTGTGACAGGGGAAGCCAGAAGGCTCTGTGGAGCTGAAGAAGACAAGGAGCTACTCCAAGGGGCGGGTGGTGTAGGTGATGTGGGACCCAGGAATCCCCCGAGAGAGAGGTGGGAACCCACTCAGACGTGAAGCATGATATCGAAGAGCGTGGAAGGAAGAGTGTGTGGGAGGCAGAGTGGGCCTTCAAGGGTTTGGATAGATGGTTGGAGGGACCCAGCATGGAAGGAGAAGGCTGGGTCAGGTTACTACTCCACCTCGGTTGTATTTCCTCTCCTTGGAGTTCTGGGCAAGGGTTTTCCCCTTTGGAAACCTGCCCTCCCTTTACCTGAAGGAAGGTGAAGAGGGTATCCTCATCTCTGACATCCAGGACACAAGGCACTAAGTCTTTCTGTAAGGAAAGTTGAGCCAGAAAAGGACACTCTAGCTGCCTGAGACGGGGAAGGGGGAGGGTGTTGGATTCTAAAAGTTTAGGAGATACCTGTGTTTGGTGGGTAGACTTGGGGAACTTAAGATCAGTCACTTGCTGGGTTCAAGGTATGGTGATTCCGTGAGGGTGATCATTGGGTTTCTCAGGTGCTGGGTGGTAAGGTCCCCAGAGAAGCTCGTTGCGTGGAGCAGCCATGGGGCCTCAGGGCAGACTCTTTTGGTCCCTGCATGGGAACTTGGTCATTCTCTGCCTGGAGGCTCCTCCCTTGGCTTTTTTCTCATGGGTCTCCACCTTCTTACCCTTCCTTCTTTCCTAATAGGTCCATGGGGAAGTTTAGTACTCAGGGTCTGGGAGGAGTTGCCCCGGGAGACAGACTGTGTGGTATCCTATTCTCCAGTCCAGAAAGTCCTGGCGCCATCCATCTCTGCTTGGGGCTCAGAGCCTGAGTGGGTTTGAAGGAGCTGGCCTCGGGCGCAGCACTGGTCTGTGGGCTTCCAGGTAGGAAGCTGCTGATCGAGTTTGCTTCCCACAGTCAATGCCTGGAGCTACAACCTGGACACGCGGCATGCGCAGAGCTTCTTGACACAAGCTGGAAGACATTTTGGGTACCAGGTCTTGCAGTTTGGAGATGGGTGAGATGTTATTCTTTCAACTACCCTCCAGCAGCAGAGTGTGCAGGGCCCCACATCTGCCTAGGGCCGCTCGGTTGGGGTGGGGATTGTCCCATGTCAGGGGTTGGCCTCTATTCTGCTGCGAGTGCCTGCTAGGTGGAATCTTTGACACAGTAGCAAGGCTCTCTAGTACCACAGAGCGAGGGTGATGCGTAATATGCCCCAGGAGTATCTGAGGACCATCTCCCTTCTGCATCCTAATTCATAGCCTAGCTAAGCACACAGTGGGGCAGACTTGGGCATCGATGGCTTTGTCGTTGTTGGTGGTGGTGCTGTTAGGCAGGTTCTCCATTGAGCTGCATCAAGGTTCGCTGTCTTTGTTTCCAGACAGGGTCTCTGTAGGGCAGGTTGCTCCACGCTTGCTGTAGCTGAGCACAGCCTTGAACTTCTGACCCCCGATCCTCTACCTCGGGGGTGCTGGGACCTCAGGCAGAGGCCACCAGACCTGGTTTCTTTTTTAATTTTATTTTGAGAGAGGGTCTTATCAAATCCCCACAGCTAGCTTGGGGGCTACTGTCCTCCTGCCTCTGTCTGTCTCTGAGTAGCAGAGGTGACAGGCCCATGTCACCACACATAGTCACAAACAGCTTTTGAACTGATGACTAAGTGAAGGAAGTTCTAAGGTGCCCATCTGACAGACGCTCTTTGGGCCTTGAATTTTCTAGAGCACAAATGAGAAGAAGCCTTAACTTCTAGAATTATGCTATTTGGCTACTAGGAAAGAGGGGGTGCTGGGAGCTCTCCTGAAGAGTAAGAACTGCCCTGCCTTGGCAGTGAGTTTCAAGCACACAGCTGTTATTGTTGTTGGGCTGCGTGTGTGCGTGCGTGAGTGCTACTGTGCACACGCGCAAGTTAGGACAAACTGCTGGAGTCTCTCCTCCTACTGCTTAGGAGAGCAAATCGGACTCAGGCTCTCAAGCTTGTTAAGTGAGCACTGTTACAACAGTGCTTGCATCACTGTGAAGGGCCTGTTAAGATACAGGGCTGGGTGATAGATGTGGGTCTATTTGTATTCTTCTGCAAGCAGACATCGATTCTACCGGATACCATTTGTTGAAGATGCTTTCTTTTTTCCATTGTATGGTTTTGGGCCTCAGTCTGTTCTAGAAGATGCACTTAGGCCTACAGTAACTGGATATTCCAGGGTGGGGTGGTACCCAAGGGAGTCTTCCCCTTCTCTGAGGTGAAAGGGAGGGGATAATGGGGGAAAGGATTTTGAGGATGAGACTTGGAGGAGAAGAGGAATGGGGATGGGGCACCATAGGGATATAAAATGAATTTTAAAGAAAAGATATATAGCCAGGCAGTGGTGGTACACACCTTTAGTTCCAGCACTTGGGAGGCAGAGGCAGGCAAATATCTGAGTTTGAAGCCAGCCTGGTCTACAGAGTGAGTTCCAGAGCAGCTAGGGCTACACAAAAAAATCCAGTCTCAAGAAGAAGAAGAAGAAGAAGAAGAAAAAGGATTGTGGTGCACAATTTTAATCCCAGCACTTGGAAAAGAGAAGAAAGTAGGATTTGTCTGTGAGTTGGAGGCCAGCCTGGTCTACGTAGCAAGTTCTAGGACAGCGAAGGCTACCTTTATCATGAGACCCTGTCTCAAAAAAGGGGGAAAAAGAAAGAAAAGAAGAAGGAATGGGTTGGGAATAAGAGAAGAGGGACTGGGTAGGCAAAGGCCTGGGCAACTTCATTTCACACGTGAGATTTCCCATCAGGGTTGTCGTGGGAGCTCCAGGAGAGGGGAACAGCACAGGAAGCCTCTATCACTGTCACCCAAGCAGCGGCTCCTGCCAGCCAGTCCGCCTAGGTGAGTAAGGAGGGAAGGCGAGGGGAAGTGGGCTCCCAGGAAACCCGAGGTTGACCCCAACTACCTGAGTCCTCCCGTACTGCCTTTCCCACGCCTACAGGTTCTAACCATACCTCCAAGTACTTGGGAATGACCATGGTGACAGATGCTGCCAAGGGAAGCCTTTTGGTAAGAATTTTGTATGATGGCCTCAGAGTCTGTGGAGCTGAATGCTAGAGAAGAGATTGTCGAAGGGGCTGGGAGGAGGAGCCAGCCGCTGAGGTGTAGACCTGCAATCCCAGCACAGGGATAGCGGAGACAGCCCGGGCTGCAGAGTTACAAACCAGCCTGGGCGGTATAATGAGGCCCTGTGTCAGAAAGAAAAGTCCGACACACTGTTGGTAGCACCCGAGAGTTGACTGAACTGCTGCTTACTGAGAACGGACAAGTATCTAGAGTCTTTTCTCACGTAGTCTGGACATACATAACTGATACACAGCGGAGGTTGGCCTTGAACTACTGACGTCTCCACTTCTAACCGAGCTGTATACAGGCTGCTTACGTTTATTTTTAATTTCTAATAGTTGCCTTTGTTTTTCTGAGACAAGGTTTCTCTGTGCAGCCCTGGCTGTCCTGGAACTCACTCTCTATAGACCAGGCTGGCCTCCAACTCAGAGATCCACCTCCCTCTGCCTCCCGAGTGCTGGGATTGAAGGCATGTGCTACCCCTGCCTGGCTGGTTGGTTTTTTGTTTGTTTGTTTTTGTTTTCAACTGGAACAGGGTCTTGTTGTGTAGTCCAGGCTGGCCTGGAACTTGCTGTTCTCTTGCTTCAGTCTTCCCAGTGCTGGGGTCACAGGCACGTGTCCCTATGCCTCGTGGGATGCAGTGTTTAATTGTAACTTGTTTACTTGTCTACTGTTACAGATCAGGCATTGTGCTAGGCTCCATGGGGGTAAGGCTGTAAGATACAAAGATGTAGAAAGGACAAAAGCCCTGTCTATAAGCTGCTGTCTGGCAGAACAGAGTTGTCATAAATGCAAGGAGTGGTGCTGTCCAATCTGGAAAAGTGAGGTTTGGTTTGGGAGGGGCAAGTCCTAAAAATGTGGGTGGATGCCCTGCCGTACACAGAACACACGGTGGACTATGAAGGTTAGATGCTGTCCTGTGGATGTGAAGCGTTCATTATTACAGAACGCTGGCTAGAGATGTGGAGACCCTTAGAGCCGGGGGAAAATGCTTCGGTTTGAAGACCCTTTGGAAGTGAGGGAGGGGACAGGGCTCTGGAAGCCCCTGTTCTCTGCTGACAATGCATGGAAGGCACAAAGCACAAGGAAGCCCACTTTTCCCTCCTTGCTGCCTTCAGGCCTGTGATCCTGGACTGTCTCGGACCTGTGATCAGAACCCCTACCTCAGTGGGCTGTGCTACTTATTTTCCCAGAGCCTGGGGAAACCTATATTACAAAATCGTCCTGCTTATCAGGGTAAGGAATTGGGGACCCAGTGGTAAAATTATCTTTGAGAAGCTGGCTTCCACAGGAACCAGCCCAGCAGGCTAAGCTTTTATCAGTCAGCCCTGTTTGCATGTGGTCTCTGCAGAATGTATGAAGGGCAATGTCGACCTAGTGTTTCTGTTCGATGGCTCACAGAGCTTGGATAAAAGGGACTTTGAAAAAATCGTGGACTTCATGAAGGATGTGATGAGGAAACTCAGCAACACTTCCTACCAGGTACCATGTTTATCCACACCATGCATCCCAGGACCTGTGTTTACCCACACCATGCATCCCAGGACCCGTGTTTACCCACACCCTGCATCCCAGGACCCGTGTTTACCCACACCCTGCATCCCAGGACCCGTGTTTACCCACACCATGCATCCCAGGACCCGTGTTTACCCACACCATGCATCCCAGGACCCGTGTTTACCCACACCATGCATCCCAGGACCCGTGTTTACCCACACCATGCATCCCAGGACCCCTGTTTACCCACACCCTGCATCCCAGGACCCGTGTTTACCCACACCCTGCATCCCAGGACCCGTGTTTACCCACACCCTGCATCCCAGGACCCGTGTTTACCCACACCCTGCATCCCAGGACCCGTGTTTACCCACACCATGTATCCCAGGACCCGTGTTTACCCACACCATGTATCCCAGGACCGTGTTTACCCACACCATGCATACCCCATGTTGACCCACACCATGCATACCAGGTACCCATGTTGACCCACACCATGCATCCCAGGACCCGTGTTTACCCACACCATGCATCCCAGGACCCGTGTTTACCCACACCATGCATACCAGGTACCCTTGTTGACCCACACTATGCATACCAGGTACCCATGTTGACCCACACCATGCATACCAGGACCCTAGTTGCAGACCCAAGATGCCCAGCTGAACTGACTAGAGCCATTAGGTGTATTGTGAGGTGCGCCCATAACTCTGGCAGCATCAAGAGCTAGGAGTTAAGAGTGGCCCAGTTCTCTGGAGTTGTTTCTATGTTTGCCTCCATTCTTCTATCTCTGCTCTCTTTGTAGATGGGCTCCATCTCCTCTTTAGATTTCCTGGGTAGAAAACTAAATTTGCATGATGAAGTTCCAAAAGGGCACTTTAACTGTCTCCTTCTACAGAGCCCCAGTTCTAAAGTGGTTCTGGATGGCCCAGCATCAGTGGGGTCGAGATAATGCTGTCCAGTGTAGGGGGTTTTCTTCACAGACATGGTTACTGGGAGCTATCCCTACTGGGGAGTTAAATGGGCCTAGAGACCAAGAGCCCAGCACACATCTCGAGGTAAGAAAGCAGAGGTTTCTTTACTCTTGTTTCTACACCTGCTTATACTCATCTTAATTTTTCTGAAGAATGACTTGAGGCAGGGAAGTGAAGCCGGGTTACTTAGGGTCTGCTGAAGAAGCAGAGACTGGGATTGGGAAGTTGTCTGAATGGGCCGTGCTTGCCCAACAATCACAAGGCCCTGACTTCCACAGCTGTGGGGAAGCAGAGACTGGAGCAGACAGTGAGAAGGAACCTGTAACCCTGCACCATGTCTGTCTGTCTTTCCTAGTTTGCTGCTGTTCAGTTTTCCACAGAGTGCAAAACAGAATTTACTTTCTCAGACTACATCAAGCTAAACAAGAATCCTGATGTTCTGCTAGGCAGCGTGACGCCCATGTTCTTGCTGACCAATACCTTCCGTGCCATCAACTACGTGGTGTAAGTCCCCCTCTGAGGAAAGACATGCTGGTGTCTCGGCATTTGTTCTATGTGAGCTGGCTCTTCCAGCGGTGGAAGACAGGAAGTCAGTGGGCAGGTGCAGAGTGTGGCAGTTGATTGTACAAAGTCAAGTGGAGAGCAGCCTGTGGTGGGCCCACGCCTTCATCGCAGGCCGGGGAGGCTTCTGAAGGAGGATTTTGAGTTTTATAGGTTGAGGCCAGCCTGGGCTACATAATAAGACCCTGTCACCGGAAAATTAGGGGGTTGGAATGATGGCTTAGCAGTTAAAAGGACTCGGAGTTCGGATGCCAACATTCGTGTAACTAACCAAGTGTCCAGAACACATTTGCAACCCCAATTTTGAAAGAGATAGAACCAGGAGGATCACCCAGGACTTGCTGGTTTACAGTCTAGGTAAGAACACATGAGCCATGGGTTCAAGGAGATCCCACTGTGAAATACACAGAGAGCAACAGTGGGAGACACTCTGTGTCTCCTTATGGCCTGCTCTGAGGGCACAGGCATGTGTACACACACATACATCTTTAGAGAAGTTCCCCAAACTTGAGCCAGGCAGGAGGTGCTTCCTCCTCATCTTCCTGCCTCAGTCTCCCAAGTGCTGGGATTGCAGGCGTGCACCGCTATACCCAGCTAGAGAGGGATTCTGCTGATAAGACTTCTCAGGTGTGAGGACCTGAGCTACACAGACTGGGAGGAAGCCTTCCATCACAAACATCTTAGACCATCAACCTGTAAAGAGACAGGTTGCTTGGGCACATAGTTTTGGCAGCATATGTGTGCTGGGGAGATTGGAGTCTGGGGTCCCATGGTGCTAGGCAAACACGCTCCCACCAAGCTCCCACCCTTGACTCGGTTTTGGAAAAGTCAGTCCACGATCTCCCAGGCTCTACTGCTGTAGACTGTTGTGGTCCATCATGGCAGGAGGGTATGGCAGAGGTGACCCAGAAGTCAAGGAGAGAAAGAGGAAGGAGGCAGGGTCCTGCTATCCCCCGTCAGTGACTTCAAGATCTTTCATTAAGTTCCAGTTCCTGAAAGTCCCACCAGCTGCTGACAGTACCACTTAGGAGATCAAGCCTTGGAGGGACAATTACGAGCCAACTTTAGCAGATTTGGAATGTTCAAGAAAAGCCAGATTGGAGGCAGAGAGGCAGAGAGGCAGAGAGGCAGAGAGGCAGAGAGGCAGAGAGGCAGAGAGCCAGAGAGCCAGAGAGCCAGAGAGCCAGAGAGCCAGAGAGCCAGAGAGCCAGAGGGGGCAGAGAGAGGCAGAGAGGCAGAGAGGTAGAGAGGCAGAGAGGCAGAGAGGCAGAGAGGCAGAGAGGCAGAGAGGCAGAGAGGCAGAGAGACAGAGGAAGAGGCAGAGGCAGTGAGGCAGAGAGGCAGAGGGAGAGGCAGAGCGAGAGTGTCAGAGACAGTGAGTCAGGGTGAGAGGCTGAGGCAGAGAGATAGAGAGGCAGAGTGACAGAGGCAGAGGCAGAGAGAGATGCAGATGCAGAGGCAGAGACAGACAGAGAGAGAGGTAGTGTCAGAAGCAGAGAGATAGAGAGATAGAGAGATAGAGAGATAGAGAGGCAGAGGGCAGGGGCAGAGAGGCAGAGGCAGAGGCAGAGGCAGAGGCAGAGGCAGAGGAAGATTGCTGCAAGTTTCAGATAGCCTGAAATACATATGGAGTTAGCTCAGCTCGAGGTACACAGGGAGTTCAGTTAGCTAGACCTCCATAGAGCAACCCTGTATTGCTTTTGTAGAGGACAGACGTTTTGATCCCATCACCCATACTGGGCTTCCCATAACTCCCACTCCAGGGGATCTACGCCTTCTTTCTGCCCCTGCAGGCACCTGTACTCGTGTGCACATTCTCCCAAAGACCCATGTGAATACACAGAGTTAAACTTAAAAAAAAAAAAAACACCAAAAAACCCAAAATCTTGAAGAAGGAAAAGGGAACCAGGCCAACTCTGTGGCTGGGGAGACTGAAGGAGAGCAGAAGATGTGGTCAGAGGCGTGGTGTAGGAGTTCAGATAAGCGAGAACTGAGTCTTTAGTGAGGTCTTGGCTTCCCCAGGATAAGTCATAGGGAGTTCTGAGCAGAGCAACAATGGTCTGATGTATGCTTATTTGTGTTTTGCCTTATTTTTTTTTTTTTTAGATATAGTCTTACTCTTTTAGCTCAGGCTAGCCCCTAACTCACAATCCTCCTGCCTTAGCTTTCCAAGGCCTGGGATCAAAGGCATTTATACCTTTGCGCCCACATCTGACTCATGCTCTTAAGAAGATTCTTGGGTTGAGTGTCATGGCACCCACTGGCGCTCTGGAGGTGAAGCAGGTGGATCTCTGGGAGTTCAAGGCTAATCTAGTTTACATAGTGAGTTCTAGACCAGCCGGGGCTCCGTAGTAAGACCTGGTCTCAAAAACAGATAAATAAAAAGAAAGAAAAAGAGTCTTCTGCTGTAGCAGAAGACATAGTGGGGGAGGAAGGAGCTGCAGATAAGTTGCTTGCTTGGGAAAAGTGACTCCAAATGTCCATGGCCACAGAGTCTTTTTCCCCATTGGAATTTCATCCAGACAAACACCTGTAGCTTTGTGGTTGCCATGTGATTAGAACGGAGGTTAAGTGAAAACCAGAGTCACCCCCACTTCAAACTTCCCCATTGCTACAAGTGGGTTCTGGGACACACCTCCGGGCTACCCAGAAGAGAGGCAGGGGGTGGTCCAAGGGTGAGGTGGGGGACTAGGAGAAGACCAGAAGGCTTGGACCATCTGCCTGGTAGATTGGAGAAAGGCTTTTGAGTGATTGGCTGGGCAATGAATGATTCGGTGAGCAGTGGGGCTCTGCTGGGGGAGGACTCTAATGTTCCCTTTCCTTGGACACAGGACACACGTGTTCAAAGAAGAGTCTGGGGCCAGGCCAGATGCTACCAAGGTGCTTGTCATCATTACAGACGGGGAAGCAAGTGACAATGGCAACATCGATGCAGCCCAAGACATAACCCGCTATATCATCGGGGTATGGTTCCTGGGTCTGTGTGGTCTCGCCCTTCTTCTGAGGCCTAATCCCCCCCAGGTCTTCTGACTAGTAGAAAACTGGTCAGAGATTTTGGGGTGCTGCAGCTCTCCCCTCTCCCCCTTCGCAGATTGGCAAGCATTTTTCAACCACACAAAAGCAGGAGAAACTCCACATATTTGCCTCAAAACCTGTAGAGGAATTTGTCAAGATTCTGGACACATTTGAGAAGCTGAAGGATCTGTTTACTGATCTGCAGAGGAAGATTTATGCCATTGAGGGTGAGTCCCGGACCCTGGCAGCAGGTGGAGAGGAGGGACTGATAGAAGGCTCACCACACCTTCACCGACTGTAGGTGGCACATTACGGAAGATGGGCAACACGGCAGGAGCCAGGTGTGAGGAGTACCCATAGGCACTTTCCTGACTTAGAATGCAAAGGGGTTTTGGACCAAGTCAGCAGAGAGAGGACTGATAAGGGGGACATTTCCCTAGGCAGCCTGTAGTGTGTGTTCGTAGGAGTCAGATCCATAGGGATGTCCCCTGAGCCGGGACATAGCCTCAATGCCCAACTCAGTGGAACATACACTAGGTAGACCTGGCCAAAGTCCCTTGCTGCCTCTCACTTGCTGTGTGACCTCAGACAGACCTCTTCCTTCTCTGTTCACTTTGCTCTTTTCTGTTAAATGAGAATAAGGACAGGTCACGGTGGTGCATATCTTTAGTCCCAGATCTCAGGAGGCAGAGGCAGTAGGATCTCTGTAAGTTCAAGATCAGCCTGATCTACAGAGTGAGTTCCAGAACAGACAGGACTACATAGAGAGACTCCATCACCCCCACAATACCAGCTATTCATGGATGTAAGACTTAGCTGCTGTGTTATGGCCTTTGTAGCAAAGTACTGAAGGCCAGTTGTCCTAAAATAACCTGTCCTAGTTGCTCTCTGTTGCTGAGATACAACCCCACAGCCAAGGCTGCTTACAAACTGAAAGTTTATTTGGTCTTTGGTTCCAGAGAATACAGTCTACTACTTCTCTCAACTGTAGAACTCTTTTTGAAAACTACATACTATTTTATTTAATCTTTGAGGATTTTATACATATATAAAATTCTATTTTATTTTAACCCTGGCTGTCCTAGAACTCACTCTGTAGACCAGGCTGGCCTCAGACTCACAGAGATCTGCCTGACTCTGCCTCCCAAGTAGTGGGATTAAAGGTGTGTATCACCACTTCAGACTCAACATACAGTGTATTTTAACTGTTTTCCCACTCTCACCCCCTAGCTCCTTCCAGAAAGGCCCCATGCCTCCTCCCAGTGTCTAGCCTCCATTAAAAAAAAAAAAAAGAATAGTCTGAGTTCAATTATTGCCTCCCCTATTCGCATAGGTGTGGGGCCATCCGCTGGAGTCTGACGCATGATTACAGTGACTGACACTCAGCTTCATGGTTTCACCTTGTCCGAAGGTCAATGTTGTGCTCTTGCTCACTGCTCGCACAGATATCTTCTTTCTTATTGTTCCTCGGGTGTCTCTTGTCCCTCAGGCACAAGCAAACAGGACCTGGCATCCTTTAATATGGAACTCTCCTCCAGCGGGATCAGCGCGGACCTCAGCAAGGTGTGCGGTGAAGGTGACGAGGGAGGGATGCTGGGGGATCTACCTGACTCAGGGTGACACTCACCCTGGTCCTCTCCTTCCCTGGGCAGGGCCATGCGGTTGTTGGAGCCGTTGGGGCTAAGGATTGGGCTGGGGGCTTTCTGGACCTGCATGAAGACCTGGAGGGTGCCACATTTGTTGGGCAGGAACCGCTGACCTCAGATGAGAGAGGAGGTTATCTGGGTGAGCACTTTGCTTTTCTGCTGTGTTCTTGTTGTTTGTTTGTTTTTCAGGTTGGAGAGGCCAGAGTAGCTCAGACCCATTTTCAAAATAATAGTATAATAGTGGAATCTCATCCCCGCTCTCTCTCTCTCTGTCTGTCTCTGTCTGTCTGTCTCTGTCTCTGTCTCTGTCTCTGTCTCTCTCTCACTCTCTCTCTCTCTCTCTCTCTCTCTCTCTCTCTCTCTCTCTCTCCTCCTCAGGAGAGGAAGGTTTGAGTCTTTCCTAATCCAGAATGACCAGGGATGCACTGCAGGCCTTTTACCTTAGCTTCCCAAATGCTAGATTACAGGTGTGAGCTTCCTTTTTTATGAGTCAAGCTGTTTTGTATTCTAGACCAGCTTATCTAGACCAAGTCACAGGGAATGTGTAGAGGTCAGAGGTCAACTTGCAAGCACTTTTTCCTCTTCCTACCATGTGCTTTCTGGGGATCAGACTCAGATCACCTACTTTGGTGGCAATGGCCTTTACCTGCTGAGCCATCTCACCAGCCCAGTTTTATTTAATTTTAAGAATTCTTTTCATCTAGGCATGACAATGATGCCTCAGGCCCGTAATCTCAGCATTTGGGAGGCTGAGGCAGGAAGATTGTGAACACAGAGGCTGTCATGGCCTAAATAGCTCTATCTTAAAAGGAAGAGGAGGGTGAGGGGATTGGGATGAGAGGTCAGAGTTGAACTGATTGTTGCTCATGTCCAGGACTGAAGTTCAGGTCCCAGCATCTACACTGGGCTGCTCACTGACCACCTGTAACTCAGCTTCAGGGGCTCTGATACCCTATTCTGGCCGCCCAGAACAGATGCACGAGATACAGACACACACACATACAGACACAGACACAGACACAGACACAGACATACACATACACAGACACAGACACACAGACACAGACACAGACACACATAAACACACAGACACATATATACAGACACAGACACACACACATACACACACATAGACACATATACACACACACACACACACACACACACACACACACACACACACACACACACACACAAAGTAAAGGCTCCTGCCAGGCCTGGGGAGCACATGCCTTTAATCCTAGCACTCAGGAGTCAGAGGTGGGCCGATCTCTGAGTTTGAGGCCAGCCTGGTCTACAGAGTGATTTCTAGGACAGCCAGGGCTACACAAAGAAACCCTGTCTTGAAAAACCAAAACCAACCAAACAAAAGTCATGCTAGGCACAGAGAAAAAGAAGCCTGTCTGTCTGGTCACAGTTGCCTGCTCATACCCTGTTGGGGTCTCACCCTGCACTGCTCCAGCCTGCTGGGTCAGCTGATGTGCTCTTCCCAGGCTGCCGTGCGGCCTCACACTGAGGCTCCTTCAGATCACTCCCTACAGTCAGCCTTCCGTGGCTGCTGACCTTAGCTCTCACTAGTGGGAAGCTAAGCAATATGTCTGTGGTTTTATCTGATTCTCAGAACCACTTCCTTGCAGCTGGTGCTTCTCTCTGTCTCTCTCTGCCTCTCTCTGCCTCTCTGTTTTCTCTCTGTCTCTCAGCCTCTCCACTTCTCTTCTCTGTCTCTGTCTCTCTCTCTCTCTCTCTCTCTCTCTCTGTCTCTCTCTCTGTCTCTCTCTGTCTCTCTCTCTCTGTCTCTCTCTGTCTCTCTCTGTCTCTCTGTCTCTCTCTCTCTCTCTCTCTCTCTCTCTCTCTCTGTTGCTGTTGTTGTTTAGATTATAAGCAGGCTGAGAGGGGGCATGGGATGATTTTTTTCCAGGTCATGCAGCTGGAAAGTCAGAACACTGAGAGTTAAACCCTGTCTCTGACTCCCAAGGGCATTCCTCAGGGATGTGCTTCACAAAGATATGAACTGAACATGGATGAGGTGTAGTCTCTTCCTGCTCCTTGCCTGTGATTTGCTTGTTTTCAGTTGCTCTGCAAAAAGAATCCAATAGAATCTTGAACCATATTTACTTTTGTATGGGGGATGTATGAGGGGTGACAAAAATTCCCAACCTGAATTCACTCTGTAGACCAGGCTGGCCTTAAACTCAAAGATACACTTGCCTCTGCCTCCTAGTGCTGGGGTGAAAGTACTTGGCACAATATTTGCTCTTATTTATTTATTGTGGCAACACCCAGAGTGGCAGCTGGGGGCACGTGCCTTCTTTCTGCCAAGCCTTATCAAGGTAGTGACCTTGGCCACGGCAGAGCCCTAGAGGTCTTCGCAGCCTGCTTGCTCTGATCTTGTCACTTACAGGCGCCTCTGTCTGTGCACAGTGGTCAGGGGAGCCGAATGGCAGTGCAGGAACCAGGCTTGTTTCTCCTGGGGGGCTCTTCTGTCTCCCCTTGGGCCATGCGTGTGACATGTGAATCATCTTCGGGTGACTATAAATGCCATGGAGCACTGCTTGCGTAACTTTCAAAGCCTTGGATTTGGTTTCAGCTTTGGGGAGGATGGGGACTTCATTTTACCATTTGTGCCATCTTGGTGAAAAGATTTTTTTTCCTGAGGGAGATTTATATATGTATTATGGTATATGTATAGTTTTGTCTGCTTGTACTTTTGTGTCCCAATTGCATGTAGTACCCTTGAAAACCAGAAGAGGGAGTAATATACCCTGGGACTGTAAGCCACTGGGCCTTGAATCTGGGTTCTCTGGGGGAAAAAAATCAGCCAGAACTGCTGAGCAAGCTCTTGAGCCCTAAAAAGGGTTTTGAACTAACACGCTTAAAATGGAAGTTTCTCGAGTGTCCTTCCCTTCCCTTTCTCTTCACGTGGGCCTGGTGGATCCCCTGCTCTGGCCCTGGAGTGTTGAGTACACACATGTAGCAGCCCCTCCACTGTTCGTTTTCAGTGTGAGTGTCAACTCTGCCGGGGCTTCTCTGTGCAAACCTGGCTGTCCTGGAACTCACGCTGTAGACCAGGCTGGCCTCAACCTCAGAGATCTCCTGCCTCTGCCTCCCAAGTGCTGGGATTAAAAGCGTGCACCACCACACTGCACCCTCTTCTTCTGAGCGTATTGTATAAATTACGTACCGAGTTTCTAAGACAATAGATCTGAAAGGGCAGCGGAAGGAAGGAAGGAAGGAAGGAAAGGAAGGAAGGAAGGAAGGAAGGAAGGGCTTGGTTGTGGCTCAGAGTGTAGGAAGGAGCACAGCAGGCCGTGGTGGAGAGGCCTGGAGGCAGGAGTCTGAGGTCTGCATTCGCCTGTCGTCAACTCAGCTTGATTACTGTTTTTTCTTCTGTCCAGGAGCTCAGCATGAAACGATACTGCCTACATTCAGGGCGTGTTTCCCCTCTTTGGTTGTTTAACCACAAGGTTGGAGAAACAGCTTAGTGATTTAGAGCATTGGCTGCTCTTGCAGGGGCTGGGATTTGGTTCCTAGCATCCACACAGTGGCCCATGGCCATCTGTAACACCAGTTTTGAGGGATCTGATGCCCTCTCCCGGTCTCCATGGTTGCTAAAGATGCACATGGGACGCATATGTCTATGCAGGTAAGACACTCATGTGCATGAAACAAAATCAGTCACACCTCAGCAGACAGACCGTGTCTGAAGCAGATGGCCGGCTGCTCCCGGGGTAAGCAGGTTGTTCACAGTTGAACAGTGCTGGGGCAGCAGTGCGTATGGCTGCCTCTCTCAGGTAAAAGGTCTTCTGGCTATTTCCATGTATCTCGGTTATGAGCTCAGTGTCTTGGGCTCTCCTTCTCCCAGCAGCCTTTGCACTTCTGACTCCAGACGCCTATTCTGTTTTGTCAGGTTACACTGTGGTCTGGCTGACCTCCCGGAGCTCCAGACCACTGCTGGCAGCAGGAGCTCCGAGGTACCAGCATGTGGGACAAGTGCTGCTTTTCCAAGCCCCAGAGGCTGGAGGACATTGGAACCAGACTCAGAAGATAGAAGGGACTCAGGTGAGAGTGACGCGAGTGGGTTGCCGTGTCTTGCAAACGCCGTACGTGTACGTGTGTAGGATGAGTCATGTTTGCTGCTTAGAGCAGCCTGGGAGGTAAACATCATTTCCTGACTCCCCACCTTAAGACACTGAGCTTCCAGGGGCCCAACCTGTCTTAATTCACATGAGCTCGAGGCTTCCTCCTGCATTTGAGGTGGGGGAAGGTGGACGTGGTACTCGGAGAGGACCTGCACCTCCCTCTGGCCCTGTTGACTCTTCCTCAGATACCTTGCTGTCCTCACAGATCGGATCTTACTTTGGTGGGGAGCTATGTAGCGTTGACCTGCACCAAGATGGCGAGACAGATCTGCTGCTGATTGGAGCGCCCCTCTTCTACGGGGAGCAGAGAGGAGGCCGAGTGTCCGTTTACCAGAGAAGACGGGTGAGAACCAGGACCCCAGCAGCAAGGCAGAGCGGGGTGAAGGTGTGAAGTCCTGCTCAGGGCTGGGCTATTCTGAAGGGCTCTTCTCTTTTGCTATGCCAACCAAACCTTTAAAACAACCAGCAGTCACTGATAGTTGTGGTATATTGTGCAAGACTCGGTGTCCAGCATCTTGTACACGTGGTCTCGTTTGACCTTCTCGTAAACTCCTACAATCCTTAGGTAACAAATGTGAGCACCAGGATAAGGCGACTCCGTCATTCTTCAGAGCCACCAGGGCATGCAGACAGAAACAAACGAGGGTCATTCTGATGCTCTGAGGGACCCAGTCACACATTTCTTTTGTGTTCTTCAGTGTATTTACAACAGTGTCACATTCTGGGAAAGTTTGCTGCGGTCGAGAGGTTAATGTGTCATCCATCTCCTTCCCAGTCACTGTTCGAAATGGTCTCAGAGCTGCAGGGTGACCCCGGCTACCCGCTTGGTCGGTTTGGAGCTGCCATAAGTGCCCTGACAGACATCAATGGGGATGGACTGACTGATGTGGCCGTGGGAGCCCCTCTGGAGGAGCAGGGGGCTGTGTATATCTTCAATGGGAAGCCTGGTGGGTTCAGTTCCCAGTCAAGTCAGGTAAGGTGCCCTGCCTGCCCATCAAACTGGGATCCCATACACCCTGAAGCCTGGCTTCCTTCCCTGTACCTGCCTCTCCTGGCTTAGTATCCATTCCTCTCTCGCGCCAGCGTATACCAGGAACCCAGGTGTCCCCGGGAGTCCGGTGGTTTGGACGCTCCATCCATGGAGTGAAGGACCTTGGAGGGGACAGGCTGGCAGATGTGGTTGTAGGAGCTGAGGGCCAGGTGATTGTGCTGAGGTAAGATGGGTTTCCTGAGTGGCCCTGACTGTCACAAGTCTCTTCCTTCAGGAACCCCTGGGGCCGGCCGGCCTTCTTGGTTTCCATGTCTTGTCTCAGGCTCAGTAGCTGCTACTCAGAGGCCCAGATGGGATTTGCACCCAAGTCTCTTTCATTGTGTGATGTTAAAATCTGCTGGCTTGGGTTCTTGGAACCCAGATTTCTTCCTCTTTTAAAGTGGCAGTGACAGTTCCTGCTTTGTTAGTGACCTGGTACAGGGAATTGATATCACATATTATACTTTTAAAAAATGTGTGTGTGTGTGTGTGTGTGTGTGTGTGTGTGTGTGTGTGTGTGTGTGTTTACTTTCATGCACATTCTGCACTACATGTGGGAAGCACAGCTCTAGGGAGTCAGTTTTCTCCTTCTACCCTGTGGGTCTCAGGGATCAAACTCAAGTTGTCAGGCTTGGAGGCAAGCTCCTTTATCCTCTGAGCCATCTTGCTGGCCCCTTTTAGGTTTTGTGGCAGTTCTGGGGATGGAACCCAGATCCTCGTGCAGTCTAAGGAGACTCTGTTACTGCACCCCACCCTCAGCCCTGTCACCTACTGTGTGGTTTGTTTGTTTGCTTTATTTGGGAGATTTTGTTTAGTCTTTTCAAGACAGAGTCATGATTCAGTGCAGGTTAGCCTCGAGCTCAGTATGGTACCCAGACTAGTCTTGAGGCCAAGGTCTTCGTGCCTCCTGGATTGTAGGGATGTACCACCATGCCCTGCACCTGCCGTGTCTTGAATTCAGGGTCAGACACTGGGCCCCGAGTGTGTGTGAGGATATGGATAATGAAAACTTAGATCGACTGTTAGACAAGGAGGTGAACAGGCTCCTGTGAGACAGCAGCAGTGGCGGCCCATTGCAGATCGGGGCCTCTCTGAGGGGCTGGGGTTGGAATGTGTCAGGCTGGCAGAGACCTCCATTAAGAGCTTTACAGGAAGCCAAGCATGTGCCAAGGCCGTAAGAAAGGTGGAAGACTGACAGGAAAGAGGGGGAGTGTGGCTGGAATGTAGTTGCCCCAGGGCAGTGTGGTAGGAAAAAGGACGATTAGACAGGTAATAAAAGGCTTGAAGTTTATTCTGAATGTTACATGGCATGATCTGGTCTACATGGTGATTTTCAGGTCAGCCAGGGGTGACATAGTAAGAACTTGTCTCAAGGGAAAAAAATCCCATGGCAAGGTGCACATGTCTCTAAGCTCATTTCCCAATGCCACAAAACCCCACCTAGAGCCTCCCCTCCCCCACATCATGTGGCACAACTGAGTCTCTTGCTCCCTCTTAGGGCCATTATCCCAGACTGCGGTCTTCCGACCAGCACTGGGATTGTAGGTGTGCCCCCCCCCTTTCCCTTGTTCTCTCTTAAAAAAAAATGTCTGTCTGTCTATATCATGTTTATTTGTTTAGTGTGTGCGCTCGTGGGTACAAATATAGAGAGTGTAGGGGTTGGGGATTTAGCTCAGTGGTAGAGCGCTTTCCTAGCAAGCGCAAAGCCCTGGGTTCAGTCCCCAGCTCCGAAAAAAAGAAAAGGAAAAAAAAATAGATCACAAGGCTGTAGTGAACTAGGGAAGCCCTAACTGTCACTGCTGCCGTGGAGAGACTTTATCGTGTATACAGCTTTCCACCTGCACGTACACCTGCAGGCCAGAAGAGGGCACCAGATCCCATTACAGATGACTGTGAGCCACCATGGGTTGCTGGGAATTGAGCTCAGGCACTTTGGAAGAGCAGACTGTGCTCTTAACCTCTGAGCCTTATCTCTAGCTAGAGAGATTTCTGACTATGACGTGGAAGGAGAGTCTTCTGTCTTCTGCTGGACAGAGTTCCCAAATGTGTGTCACTAGCCCAGTGGGATGTGCCCAAGAGAGAGACTTAGTGATTTTCTGCTCTACAGCTCGAGGCCGGTGGTGGATATTGCCACTGAGCTGTCCTTCTCCCCAGACGAAATCCCAGTGCATGAGGTGGAGTGCTCCTACTCAGCCAGTCAGGAGCAGAAGGAAGGCGTCAAGCTCAAGGTGTGCTTCCAGATCTGCCCCCTTACGCCTCAGTTTCAAGGTCAGTTCCATCGTGCTCCCAGAACTGCCCGCCAGGCCAGCCTGGGGAGGTTCTCCCACCATCCATCTCTTGCTTTCCTCCCTGCCTAGGTCGCCTGCTCGCCAACCTCAGCTACACCCTGCAGCTGGACGGCCATCGGACGAGGAGCCGAGGTCTGTTCCCAGGAGGAAGCCGCGAGCTCAGTGGAAACACATCTGTCACCCCAGATAAGTCCTGCATGGACTTCCACTTCCACTTCCCAGTAAGCGAGCCTGTGCTGGAGTTCCAGGAAGGGTTGACTGCAGTGAGAAGCAGTGAGGGCGTGTGTAGGCTTAGCTCTGTCACCATACAGCTGTGACAAGTGACACTGATTTCATTGTTCTGCCATTTCCTCTGCTGTTCAGTGGTTGACGTAACACTCTGCAGGGATTTTCCTCTCTAGTCTTATTATGTTTGTGTGCACTTTTGTTTGAGACAGGGTTTTGTGTGTAACCTGGTCGGGTTTATGTGACCCTGGCTGATTTGGTATTTGCTACACAGCCCAAGCTGCCCTTGGATTGGTGTCCTCCTCCTGCCTCAGCCTTCTGCGTGCTAGGGTTATAACTCTGTATTCCTGCACCTACACTGTTTGTTTGTTTGTGTTGTGTTGTTGTTGTTTGAGGCAGGGCCTCTCTGTTCAGCCCTGGCTGTTCTGGAACTCACTATGTAAGCCCGGATACCCTCAGACTCATAGAGAGCCTCATACCTCTGCCTTCTGCCCAGCCTTGGCATTTCGATGTGATGAGAATTATGTATTAAGCATTTCCTCTCCCTCCTGTATTAACACTTCCCTAGTTTTAGCGTTGTGTCTTTACTTACCCGATACATATGGAAACATGAAAATTTATTACCAGAACTCATACCAGGAAGTGCGATTTTTTATTTGTTTGAGATAGGATCTCACTGGCATATAACACTCATAGAGATATGCCTGAGTACTGGGATTAAAGGCTTTTGAGTCAGAGTTTCTCTGTGTATCCCTAACTGTCCTGAAACTAACTCTGAAGACCAGGCTAGCTTCAAATTCAGAGATCTGTGTACCTCTGTCTGCTGGATTAAAGGCGTGCACCACCACCCAGATTCCGTCCCCCCTCCCCAGGAGGTTTATGTATTTTGAGTGTTCTATACACATGTACACCTGCACACCAGAAGAGGGCAGCAGATCCCATTATAGATGGTTTCGAGCCACTTATGTGCACACTGGGAGTTGACCCCAGGACCTCTGGAAGAGCACAGCAGCCGGTGCTTTTAACGCCTGGCCTAATCTCTTTTTAAAAACGTATTATTTTGGACAGTTTCCCAAATGTCCCAATGGAGTTTGCTTGTTGTCTCTTCCACGAGGTTTCTTCCTTGGGATGTGAAACACAGAGGTGGAGCATCGCCCCAGTAGTCGGTGCTCACAATGAACAGTTAGCTACTCACGGTCTCTTCCTAGCTACATTCTGGGTCCCTCTGCTCCTCACGCTCTGCCCTTCTCATTCTAGAAACTTAAAACAAATTTGCCAGAGCAAAAAATTTGACAGCAACGTGGCTTGGGGGGACCTTGAGCTTTGGGTCTGGGTATGTGGGTTCCTAGTTCTGTTCCACTAATTGTCTGAAGAAAATTGGCTCAGGTTTGAGAGCTCTTTTCCTCATTGGGAATAGGGAGTGATTATGCCCCCCTCCATTACTGTTGACAGGCTCCTTAGGCTAAGATCAGAGTGAAAGTCGTCTGTGCTGTTATGGCCAACTCTGCTGGCAAGGACTAATAGCTCTAATTGTTCTGGAATGTTCTTGCATCAAGTTTGATAATGGGTGCCTAGAACAGAAATATACATAATATTTATTATATCTTATATGTGTATATGTATTGAATACGTACATATATTATGTCTATGGGTGTTTCGCTTGCATGTATATCTTTGTACCACTTACAGACCTGTTGTCCCAGGAAGCCAGAAGGCATTGGATCCCCCAGTTCTGGAGTTACAGACAGTTGTGATCCATCATGTGGGTGCTGGGTATCAAACCTGGGTCCTCTGGAAGAACAGCCAGTGCTCTTAACAAATAAACCATCTTTCCAGCTCCCTAGAGCAATTTAAAAAAATTGTTTGAAAAACATCTTACTCTGTAGCCCAGGCTGGCCTGAAGCTCTTAGTGGCCCTCCTGCCCCAGTTTCCTAAATCCTTGGGTTATATGCATGAGTCACCATGACTGGATCAATTTATTTATTTTTTTTTTTGGTTCTTTTTTTTTTCGGAGCTGGGGACTGAACCCAGGGCCTTGCGCTTCCTAGGCAAGCGCTCTACCACTGAGCTAAATCCCCAACCCCTGGATCAATTTAATAATGGAGTCTTAGTTACTTTTCTATTGCTATGAAGAGACACCATGGCCAAGACTACTTAGAAGAGTTTGTTGGGGGCTTGCTTACAGCTTCAGAGAGTGAGTCCATGGTCATCATGGCAAGGAGTGTGGCAGTAGGCAGGCAAGCATGACACTGAAGTAGTTGACAGCCTACATCTGCTTTACAAGCAAGAGGCAGAGCCAAGTGGGAATTACATGGGCTTTTGAAACCTCGAAGCCCACCCCAGTGACACACCTCCTCCAACAAAGCCACACCTTTTAATCCTCCCCAAACAGTTCTACGAACTGGAGACTAAGTAGCCAAACATATGAACCTATAGGGATCAACAAACAAATGGTTTAAGTGCTTCCACTACGAGCCTATGGAAAACTGTGGGATTGATTAGTGATGTCTGGCATGTGCTGGGCGCACATTATAAACATCTGACACATAATGAATTTGTTTAATGAATTTAAGTATATGCAGTGGAAAGCGATAAGGTCTTAACAGATAACTCCTGGAATCTTATGGCTGGTGAAGCACGGCGATAACGTGCACTCTCTTAGATGAGGCTCGCTCTCAGATTCATCATGACAATGTGTTCTTGCCCTCAGATCTGCATTCAAGACCTCATCTCCCCTATCAATGTCTCTCTGAATTTCTCTCTTTTGGAGGAAGAAGGAACACCAAGGGACCAAAAGGGGGTAAGGCTGATGGAGGGATGGACGTTTGAGGGGAAGACTGGAAAATCTGTTTAGCAGTAGTAAAGCTAATATGTGTTAATTAAGGGGGAAGGGAATTCATAGGGATTCGTATTTAAACAGCTTTGGGAAGGAGGGGAGCCCGAGGGAGCTCTGAGGAAGAGATAAAGGTCCCTTCAGTGAGCCTGTTCCAGGTCCCAGCTCACAGTCTAGCATTGTACCACACACACACCCCAGGGAGAGAACTTCAGAGGGCCTAGTGCTCGGGCAGGGTCTGTTCCTTGTTGTTGCTAACACAGAGCACCTTAACCTCCTCTCTCTTGTGTACTCAATGCCAGATTGGGATGCTATAAAACTAATGGGGGAATGTCTGTCCTAATTCCCAAGATCAGACACTCCCTATGCAGTGCCAGAAGCATGATGTTCTCTTGAAATTCTTGACAGTCAGCAGGTTGGACTGGTGAGAGGAAACAGGATCTGGGGGAAGGAAGTGGCCTGGGAACCTGATTGTGGACTTCCTGGCAAAGCCTCAGTGGGTTCGATCCCCATCCATTGTGGGACTATTCCAGAGCTAGCGGATTCCTGTATGGTGACCATCACGTCCATTTTGCCTTTGGCATCATATGATGGGTGCACCCGCCTCCCCCACCTCAACCCCCAATCCTGGGATTTGGAGAAAGGGCATCGTGCTTACAGGAAGCGAGCACAGTGTACTGGCTGCTACATATGCACTTGAGCAAAGGTGACTGAGGCCCACTTTGTGCTCTGCCACTTCTGGGCACTCGTTCAGTTGTGGCTCATACATGTGACCCTGCTCTGGAGGAGCTCATAGCCTGCTGCCAGAGAAGCCATGGTCACAATCCTCTTCAATGGTGCTTCTGTTAAACTGGGGACCGGGCTACAGCAATGTATGCCTGAGATCTGAGGGGGTAAAGCAAATCTGTCCACAGAGGTGACCCAGAGAAGGACAGGTAAGTTTTCAGAAAGACGATACTGTGGGGTAGGCAAAAAGACATTGGGGACTCTGGGGTGATGAGGTCAGAAGGACTTAGGTTCCAGCTAAAGATATTGCAGAAACATTAAAGAACTTTCATGTGGGAAAAGGAAATGTTATATTTTCATAAGCTTAATT
The DNA here is from genome assembly GCF_011064425.1 of Rattus rattus. NCBI lineage: Eukaryota > Metazoa > Chordata > Mammalia > Rodentia > Muridae > Rattus > Rattus rattus. The sequence continues at coordinate 74,567,340 of NC_046155.1, read as the reverse complement.
TTTTTATATTTATTATTTTTATTTTAAATGTGTGAGTGTTTTGCCTGCATGTTTGTGTTTGTACTAGACCCATGCAGGTCAGAAGCAGGCATCAGATTTCCCGAACCTGGAGTTTTGAGTTACCATGTATGTGGGTGCTGGAAATTGAATTCAGGTCGTCCATCTGTTCAGCTCCTCAGGTGTTTTTGGTGTTGGTGGCAAAGACCCAACTAAAACCCGATGTAAGCAGGAAAGGCACAGGCCTAGCTTTATATGTTCTGTAGCCAGATACCTGGACAAAGGCATCAAGAATCCTTCTCTCTCCCTCTCTTTCCTTCTGTCCCTGTTCCCTCCTTTATATATCCAGACTGGTGTGGAACTTTCTAGGAAGCTCAGGTCGCCTTTCAACTCCTGGTTTACCTGCTTCCACCCCTGATTCCTGATTACAGGCATGGGCCCGTTGTCAGGGAGCCTGCTCCATAGTTCACAGAGCTTATCGTCCTTGCATCCATACCCTTGTCAGAGCTCTGACAACCAGGTAGAGGAGCGACATCTTCCCTTTGTTATGACCTGGTCATATCCATACTGCTAACCCAATGCCAGGGACCAGGCCTTGGTTGTATGCATACCCCATACATATGGGGTAACCAAGGCCCAGAGGGGTGGGACCAGATGTTTAGGAGATGGGGAGGAGACATGGCTGCCTTCACATAGACATTGAAGCAGCTAGTTCCTGCGCCGATGAGGGCTGCATGGCAACAACAGGAAGCTGGAGGGAGGAAGGACTGGGCAAGAGTCAGGCTTGAAGCAAGGCGCTCTGTGGGAGCGGGGAGAGGGGGATGCATTAAGGAGAGTCTCTAGAGGCAGGATTGCGGGGAACTTGAGATGTGCAGAGAGGCAAAAGGCAATGGCCACGTGTCATTTGCATCGGGGAGGGTGATGGCACTCCACTGCAGGGAGCACTGGAGGGAGCACAACTGTATCAGGAAAGGGGGCTAGAGAGTTCAGCCTTAGAGTGGAATCTGGGCCTCTGGATCACCCAAGAGGCAACTAGATGTGTGCTAGGCAGGGCCAGAGACCTGCTAGGCCTGTTCAACGGCAAACAATAGAAACAGCTTGCAAAAACTGGCTTGAGTGGTGACTGACGTTGTAGTCGTTGTCATTGTCAAGGTTGTCTGGGATGCTTAATAATCCTGCCTGTGACCAGATTTCTGAGATTACTGGTAAGAGCCATCACACCCAGCTAAGAGTGACATACATCAAAAAAAAAAAATGCTTGCATTACATATTGTGTGGAGTGTGTGTGTGTGTGTGTGTGTGAGAGAGAGAGAGATACTGATATGGTCAAGGGAGATGGGAGATGGACCTTGGTTCCTTCAGAAGAATAGCTGAGGGAGTCAAGGCCCTGGACAGCATGTGGCTCATGGATGCATGGGTAGTGAACATCCGTGTGACTGCTGAGGTGGGTGGGAGCCGTCAGCAGAGAGCACTAAGGCTTTCTCTATTTAAAGAAGAGTCTGGAGGCTGGAGTCTTCTAGAAGATCCAGCGTTGATAACCTGTGAAGACCTCCCAAGGTTCCACTGCCCGTAGAATGTAATCTCAGTGCCCCCGCATTACCCACAAGCATAGTGGAACCTGAACTGAGTTTTGCCTTCTGGATCCTTCTGATGGGCTGTGCTGGAGCTAGACCTGTTCCCTGGGGGGTGCAGTCTGTCATGCCTCAGGGCCTGTGTATCCTCTGAACTTCCTTCTCCATTTCCTTCGCCTGGCTTCCTCTTACTTTCTTAGTGCCCTAGTCAGCGTTCTGTGACGGTAACAAATACTCCGATAGGCAAGTTATAAAGAAGAAAGGTTCATCTGGACTTACCTCAGTGGTTACAGTCTACGATCATCAGTTTTGTTGCTTTGGACCTTTGACGGGTGCATATTATGGTGGGGAGTGCATTGTAACACTACTGACCCTCATCCCTGTGGCTGGGAAGTGTAGAGACAGGAGGGAAGAGTTGGGGTGCCAGTGTCAACTTCAAGGAAACACCTCCAACAGCATAACATTCTCCAACTATGAGCTAGCTCTTAGAGGCTCTACCACCTTCCAATTACCACAGAGTCTGGGACCAGGCCCTTAACACATGGAGAGGTGGGTATTGTAGATCCAAATACAGCAATCAGTAGGGATGCCATTGCTTCAGGACTTCCTTCTCTGGGTTAGGAGTCCTTTTTCCACACCTCGAAGCGTTCCTGTACTGTCTCATCATAGCCCCTTACCCACTGTGGACATTGCCTTGTTGTCTCTTCTTGTGTCTGTTTTACATGCTGACATGTTACCAAATGGAAGTGAGTGTAGGGTGGGGGCTGGTCTGGAGGACAAGCACAGAAAGTGCTGGGAAAAGAAATGATATTGAATTTCTAGGACCTGGAGAGCAGCCTAGGGGGATGGAGGACTGGCATAGGCAAACCACAGAGAAAGGGCTTTGGGTAGGCAGGGGAGGCCAGATGTTGAACAGCCAAGAGCTCCTGTCAGCCCAGATACCCCTCTGTGAGATGGAGAGGTACGTCATCCTTCCACTGTGTAGCTGTCACTGGAGAAGGACCATGTACCAGGCTGTGTATGGGTAAGGGTGGGAAGACCACAGTCATTCCAGTTGAGCCCAGAGTCTCTCTTGTGCCATCACAAGACCTTCTCACTTAGCTGAGCACCCTGTCTTCACTCCTGCGTCCTCAACAGGGCAGGGACATGCAGCCCATCCTGAGACCTTCGATCCACGCAGTCACTAAGGAGGTAAGAGGGAAGAGAGGCAGACAGGTGGGCCTGGGGAGCCTGTCTAGCTCTGCTATGTCTGGGGCCTGAGCCTCCTTCCTGGTGACCTTTCAGATCCCCTTTGAGAAGAACTGTGGTGAGGATAAGAAGTGTGAGGCAGACCTGGCCCTGTCACCTCCTGCCAGGTTTGTAAGCCTTTGTCCTTTGACACCTTCTTCAGTTGGTGAAGCTCCAGAGGGAGCTGCTAAGTATACTGAGACAGTGTCAAAAGGCTTCACCCATGGGCTGTGTCCACCAGGAGGGGCACTTCCTTCTCCAAGAAAGGCGCTCATTAGCAGAGCTTGCGTTGGGGCGGATAGTGTTAGGACACTGAGCTGAGCATCGGAGCTGTTTATGTTGGCAAGTTCCCTCATCTCCGAAGTCCTCACCTTTACCCTGTTTCCTCAGTCATGGCCCCATGATTCTGATCACTCTCAATCCGCAGATCCGGAGTCCTGCGTCTGATGTCCTCTGCCAGCCTTGCTGTGGAGTGGACACTGAGGAACTCAGGAGAAGACGCTTACTGGGTGCGACTGGACCTGGACTTCCCCCCGGGCCTCTCCTTCCGAAAAGTGGAGATGCTTCAGGTGAGCCTCCGGGTCCAACCTGCCTGGGTAGTTTCCTGCACTGGCTGGTGTTCCCACACTGCACTTGGTTTCCTGTACTGGCTGGCATTCCCAGTGCACTTTGGGTAACCTGGATTGCCTGAGTGGGTGGGATGGCATCTAATGTGTCGGGCTCTGACAGTCACCTCTGCATTCTAGCCTGGTGGTGCTCATCAAATGCTGATCTGGAGCTGGGAGAGGGAGAGACAGAGAGGGAGAGAGGGAGAGAGGCTGGCTGGGGAAATGGCACAGTCAGTGGGTAAACAATTTATGTTGCACACATGAAGACCTGAGTTTGGAGACAGGGTCTGATTATGTAGCCCTGGCTGCCCTGGAACTCATAAGAGATCCACTTGCCTCTGCCTCCGGATGCTGCGGTTAAAGTTGGCTAAAGGCTTACACCACCCAGCTGTTTTTAATTTCTGAAGTCTTTATATTTTGTTTGTTTATTTCAAGTGCATATGCATGTGTGCATATATATGAAGGTGCACATATGTGTCGGAACACACATGTTATAGCACATGTGGAAAGGTCAGAGGACAACCTGGAAGAAGTGTTTCCTTCTATCATATGGTTTCCAGGGATTAAACTCAGGTTGAGACTTTTAGCTTTTGTGTGTGTGTGTGTGTGTGTGTGTGTGTGTGTGTGTGTGGTGAATGCCTGTAAGTTTAGCATTCTAACAGTTCCTAGGTGTGCAGCTCACTGGCCCTGGGTTGTGTGTGTAGTCATATGACTTTCTCTTTCCAGAACTTTTATGTCCTAAGCAGGAGGTACCCTTCCCTGTTCTTTGTCTCTTGCTAACTTCTCATCACTGCTCTGCAACTTTACAGACTAGACTACACATAGCAATGGGCTCACAACACACGTCCTGCATAGCTGCTTTTTTTTTTTTTTACTTTGCATGATTTATTTTGTTTTGTTTGCATTTTTTAAAATACTGTATCTCAATGTTGCCCAGATTGAACTCAAACTTCTAGGTTGAGACAATCCACCTGCTTCGGCCTCTTCAGTAACAGACTAGGGACAGGCATGGCTGGGTTCAGCCATGCCTTCCTCTTTGCCCTCTCTGGCCTTGACTTTCTGAGCATATGTCATGGCAGAGCAGAGTTCTGGGAGCTACAAGTCCTGAGAGTTAGTGACCTCTGGGGACCCTAGACCTTGTCCCCCAACAAGCTTCCTTACTCTCAGCCACACAGCCAAATACCGGTGAGCTGTGAGGAGCTCACCGAGGAGTCGAGTCTCCTGACTAAGACCCTGAAATGCAACGTGAGCTCTCCCATCTTCAAAGCAGGCAAACAGGTGAGTGTTGGGCAGCTCCCTCACAAGGGCCTGAGCAGGCAAACAGGGAGAAGACCCAGGTTCTGGGGAGGGAGCAGGTGGTTGTCCAAGGAGGACAGTCTACAGAGTTACTTTGCATATTTGAGTCTGGACTGGGGATGAGACAGACCTGAGAGTGGGTTATGCATTTTATGACCTCAAACACCTAACTCAGCGACCCAGAGCTTCAATTTCATCTGTCCAGTGGGGATGACACACCCACCGGGTGCCAGAGACATAGGAGGCACGTACGCCATGGTCACTGTGGGGCTGGTGACCCAGCTTAGACCATGAGGTACTCATGCTGCTCCCGAGACACCTCCAGCTTCTCTCACCTCTGCTTCCCTGCCAGATGACCCTCCAGGTGATGTTTAACACGCTACTCAACAGCTCCTGGGGAGATTTTGTCGAGCTGAACAGCACTGTGCACTGGTGAGCGGGCCCATCCACACGCCTGTGCTGGGGTTTCACTGCCAGGCAACCTGCCGAGGATTTTCTAACTGTCTTCCCACCTCGCCCCGTGCAGTGAGAACGAGAACTCAAGCCTCGGGAAGGACAACTCAGCCACCACCCGAATTCCTGTCCTGTACCCTGTCAACATCCTTACTGAGGAGTAAGTGCCACGGAGCTCAGTCACACACCCCTTCTGCCTATGCCTTCCCATCTGGGTGTCCTTGCCAGCCAGGCTCTCTCGCCCCTCCATGCCTCTTCCTGGACATCTCAGGGTTGATCAGAACTCATACCAGTATTAAAACAGGCTTCAGAGTTCCAGAGAAGGAGACCCTTTACGAGCTCGGTCTGAATCAGTCGGGTCAGTGTTCACCAGTGAAGTGTGCTGTTGGCTGCTTGGTGGCAGACTCTTTCTGAAGCTTCCTTTATTGCTGTAATAAGCTTCACCACTTTACATGGTGCTAATGATGAACACAGCTTCAGAGAAAATTGCCTTTTGCCTAGGGCCATGCATCTAGGAGGTAACTTAAGTTTGTCTCATTCCAAAGCACTTGGCCACGTCCATTTATGCTGAATTCCCTTACTTCCTGGGATCATAGTGCTGGTAGAAAGGGAAGGAACATTTCCAGAGTGACTTTTGACCTCCAGCACCTTATCATCTAGTCAGAGCAGACTCACACAGGTGGAGTCAGCGGTGTCAGCATGCAGGTAGCTGCGGGACTCAAAGGGTCTCTAGTTGGGAGTTCTGGTTACCATACAGAGCACAGTGGCTGTTTGAAGTTGGCTCTATGTGGTGAGGACAGAGCCTATGTCTGAGCTCAGGTCTTCAGGGCTTCTGAACATTAAGTGTCAAGCAGGATGGCATTGACGTGAAATATCAGGGCGGGTGTCGGAGAGATGGAAGGCTCGTGGAGAAAGTTGACCTTGGACTTCCGTCCAGAGGTTCTGTGATGAGGCCAGGAAGGAGACAGTGAGCAGAACATAAAGAAAGGCGAGGAGAGTGGGGAAGCAAGCGGGCGGGCAGCCCCCAACACTGGCAGTGGGTGCGAGAGAACAGTGGGAAGGAGGTGTGGCCGGGCGAGCTGCAGCACCCGGGAATAGTGGAAGTCGGAGTGGGAAGGACACACACGTGGGAGATGGTCATTTAGACAGTGAGCTGAGTTGACACACTAACGAAGGTGGCATGTAGTAGTGAGGACACAGCTTCCAAGGTGGGACCCTAATTCCAGAGCTTCAGTCCTGTCTTTCTACTGCGCTTAGCTCCAAAGGTCTAAATGACAAGGTGCCTCTGAAGGCCCCAGCCCAGTGCTGGAGGCCCAGAGGCTTCTTGGGGTCTGGGCTGCATTTCTTCCACACTCCAACTCTTCATGTCTCTCTCCACAGCCAGGAGAACTCCACACTCTATATCAGTTTCACCCCTAAAGGTCCCAAGACCCAACAAGTCCAGCATATCTACAAGGTATGAGCTTCCGTAGGAAGGGCCCTCAAAGCCACACAAGGCCAATTTACTTTTTGTTATTTTAAATTTTATTTAGTTTTTATTTGTATGGGTGTTTTGACTATATATATGCCTGTACACCACTTGCATGGCTGGTGCCTTCAGAGGCCAGAAGAAGATGTTGGGTCCTCTGGAACTGGAGCTATAAATGGATGTGAACTGTCATGGAGGTGCTTGGAACTGAATCTGAGTCCTTCAGAAGAGCAGCCGGTGCTCTTAACCATACTTACAAGGAGGCACGAGGACAGGGCCAGACATGGTTCGTCATGGTGCAGCACCTCGATAATAACGGGCCCTAGAACTCACCCAGGCAGTGCCTCAGTCACACAGGGTGGCTGGTAGTCAGGGCAGCGCCATTCAAGCTCTGCGGTCTCTGCCCTTTCTTTCCCAGGTGAGGATTCAGCCTTCTGCCTATGACCACAACATGCCCGCACTGGAGGCCTTGGTTGAGGTGCCCCAGCCTCACAGCGAGGGCCCCATCACACACACGTGGACTGTGCAGACGGTCAGTACCACTCAGAAGAGGGCAAAGTGAGCCGGTCCGTGGTGGGAGACAACCGCACTGAACTGCTGCGTGTAGGAAGGCAGTGCAATGTCTGGATAGACAAGGCTTACCTGGGGGAGGAGGATGGGGATGCCTGAGTTCTGTGGGGTAGGACGTGGCCTCAGACCTACTGGAGACCTTACTTCCAATTCCTAGGATCCCCTTGTAACTTGCCACCGTGAGGACCTGAAGAAGCCAACCAGGGAAGCTGAGGTATGGGGGTCAGGCTGGACGGGGGCAGTCAGCTGGGAACGGCGGGCCTGGCTGACCGCTGACCAGGTGTTCTTGACCACAGCAGCCCTGTCTGCCTGGAGTCCAGTTCCGCTGCCCAATTGTCTTCAGGCAGGAGACCCTCATCCGAGTGGCCGGGACTGTGGAACTCTCAGAGAAAATCAAGGTAGCACCTTCTCGCAGTTGTCAGTGAGGATCCGTTTCCTTAGGAGTGGTGGGGATGGGCTGCCCACACGGGCTCCCTTCATTTGCCTTTTCTTGAGTAAACACCCAGGTTTGCACAGCTGCAAACCAACAACAGCAAAACCATCTGGATTTGTTTGAAGTTTCTAGGGTCCTTTTTGTGGTGAAGGCTTATTTATTTTTGTTTTTTCCCCCTTTTTTGGTTTTGGAAAACAATATTTCTATGCTACCCTGGAAGTCTCTAAATTGCTGGCCTAGAACTCACAGAGATTGACCTGGCTCCGCCTCCTGAGGGCTGGGATTAATGGCTGGGTAAACTACCACACTTAGCTTTGCATTTGAGTTAGGGTCTCACTGTGTAGCCAGTCTAGCCTGCAACTCATGGTCTTTCAACCTTAGCCTCCCAAGAACTGGGATTAGAGCTGTGTACCACCACACCTGCGTGCCAAGGGCAGTCACATATTCCATCTATGAAACTCTCCTTCTGACACTGAGGAGTGAGTGACATATTAGACCATCACAGTAGAGAAATAAGATGCGGCAGAGAATGGGGTCGCCTCACCAGGATTTGTCCCCCTCCTTCCCTGTGCAAATGGGCCCAAGTCCAGGGCCTCAGTCCTGTCCTGACTGACACTCTGCTCCCTCCTCAGGCCTCCTCCACACTCAGCCTCTGCAGCTCGCTCTCTGTCTCCTTCAACAGCAGCAAGCATTTCCATTTGTATGGTAGCAAGGCCTCCAAGGCCCAGGTACGTACACCTCAGAAGCCAAGACCAGGCAGCAGAGAGCTTGGGGGGGATCCCGGGTACAGCTCATATAGAGGGGCCACACAGAAGGAAGGCTTGGCCCAGTCAGACCTTAATCTAATCCAAATCCCTGTGAAGCAGGAGGTCCCACCTCACTGAGAAGCAGTCACTCCAGTCTTGTCTGAGCTGCCACAGATCCGGGTTTAGAGATCAGTGCAGTGGCACCCTCAACAGAGGGCCACCAACATCAGTGAGCGGAGAGCAGTAAGCACAGAGGCCCAGGGTTTAGGCAATTCAGTGTGGCCGGAGATGGATCTAATCACAGAGAGTGTGGGCTTCAGGGCTTTGAATGTCCAGCTGAGGCCACTGGCAAGCTGTGTAAGTCTCAGGGCAGGCTCGGATATACGTGGCCAAGTGACTTGCTGAGTACAGAGGGTGACACATTTTTGGGAGAGGCTCTGTGGCCAGAGCCCGGTCCTGTGGTGCAACCCACACATGCGAAGTGAGACTGGGATGGAGCAGGCGCACAGGGTGTTGAGGGTGGGTGGGCTTTCCCAACCTCAGCTAGCTCTCCTCCCCCAGGTCCTCATGAAGGTTGACGTGATCTATGAGAAGGAGATGCTTCACCTGTACGTGCTCAGCGGCATTGGGGGGCTATTGCTACTGTCCCTGATTTTCCTAGCGCTCTACAAGGTAGGAGCTTCCACAGGATTAAACCTTGGCATGGACCAGGAGAAGCATACTGGGCTGGGAGAGCCAAAACAGGCCTCAGCTCACCCCCTCCTTCCACAGATGGGTCTGTGAGATCCCAAGTATGAGTGAGAGAGACTTCACCATCCCTCAGGTCAACACTGGCCCAGCCAGGACTGAGGGAGGAAAGAGAAAGGGGGTACCCCATATACTGAGGACCTTCTGGTAGCACATACTGCACTAGGCCCTGGGAAATAGAGACGTAATATAAACATGGTCCTCACTCACACGAGGTTCACAGTCAAAATTCAGGACATGGACAGGAGTGAGCTTAATGAGGGCTTGACTGGGGTCTGTGTACTCTGGAACCTGTAATCGAGATGCTGGCACGGGTTGGTGGGCCACCAAGAAGAGGTGACATTCAAACTGAAATTTATAGACAGGTAACAGTCAGAGATGAAGGGGCGGAGGACCGATGCTCCCATGACAAAGGCTCCAGGGTTTCAGAGACGAAGCCAGGCTCGGGATGCACCCCCGCTGTCCCAGCGCCTGGGGTCAGAGTAGAATCTCTGCAAGTTCAGGGTCAGCACGAGGCGCCTCAGAAGGTAAGGGTGAGGGCTGGAGAGACGGCTCGGCCGTTAGGAGCGCTGGCTGCTCCTCAGCTTTCAGCACCCACGTGGCAGCTCACAACTGTAAGCTCCAAGAGCTCCACCACTCTCCGCAGACATTCATGCCCGCAAAATACCCGTGTGCATAAACATAAAAATAAATGACTTTTCAAAAGATAAGGGAGAGAGACAAAGATGGAATAGAGCTACCCAGCCGACTGGGACTTGTGTCTTCTACTTCATGCCTTGTCCTGGTGTCTCAGTCCCCATGGCTGCCATCAGCCCTGCCTCTTCCTTCTGAACTGGGGTAATTTTCTGCAGTCCCACTGCTCCGTCGTTTATTAACAACGCCCCTATTAAGGACTGTGTAAAATCTACACATTTGCATCTATCTAAACTTTGTGACAAAAACAGCTGTTGTTACAAACGTGTGTCTCCACACTTGTCCAAGTATTCTTTAGACTCAGTTCTCAGATATGGGAACCCCGGAGCACATGCACGCACACACAGCTTAAGCTTTCAGGAGAGCGTACACAGCACATATTAAGCCCTACACTACTGACCATTTAAAAAAGATATATTTATTTACTTTATATATGTGAGTGCACTGTCGCTGTCTTCAGACACACCAGAAGAGGGCATTGGATCCCATTACAGATGGTTGTGAGCCACCGTGTGGTTGCCGGGAATTGAACTCAGGACCTCTGGAAGAGCAGCCTTGTGCTCTTAACTACTGAGGATCTCTCCAGTCCTTGGTTCTTCCCATTAGAAGATATTGACAAATTACCCACCTGAGAGCTAAGAATGTCAGTGGTAAAGCAATTTGGCACACATGCAGCAAGACCTGGTATCCGTTCTTAGTGCTGAAAAGAAATATCTACTTAAAAGATTTATACATGACTTTTAAAAGTATATGTGTATACTTTGTATATAGTGTATGTATGTACACCCAGTATATGAAGGAGCCCAGGGAGCATGGTCAGAAGAGAGAGTCAGACCTCCTGGAATTATGGGAGGTGCTAGGATCTGAACTCAGCTCCTCTGCGGAAGCAGCAAACACGGCCGCGCCATCTCTCCGGACCAGCTTTGTGCTTTGTTTACTGTTTTGTTTTTTGAGGCAGGCTTGGGGTTGCTTTGACCTGATAGTTGCCGAACATGATCTCGAACCCTTGACTCTCCTGCCTCCACCTCCCTGGTGCTTGGAGCACGGGCCTGCACCACCACAGCTGGCTTTGTGCAGTGTAAAGGGTCAGCTCGTATGCTAGGCAAGCACGCTACCAACTGAGGACAGCACCAGCCTACGGACACTTTTATTGTTGTTTTGTGTTCTGGAGACGCAGTTTCTCTGTGTCTCGCCAGCTGTCCTGGAACTCACTCTGTAGACCAGGCTGCCCTCCCCTCGAATTCAGAGATCCCCCTGCCTCTGCCTCCCAAGTGCTGGGATTCCACGTGTGTGCCACCAGCACCCAGCTCTATGTGACTTTTTTTTGGGAGACAGCATCAGCCGTAGGCCAAATGACTAAAGCTCAACGACTCTCCTGAATGCTGCGACTCTGAGCCTAGGCCACCACGCCTGGCAGAAACACGGCGTTCAGATGAGTATAAATCAACCTTAAAGCTTTGTAAAGTATTCACAAGATTTAAAAAAACATTTTTTCTTTACTTTTATTCTTTTTGTGGGGGAGGGGATAGGGTCTCACCGTGTAGTCCTGGCTGCCTAGAACTCCTGGTGTAGATCAGGCTGGCCCTGAACTCATAGAAATCTTCCTGCCTCTGACTCCAGAGTGCTGACTTTATAGGCCTGTCCCACCATGCCCAGCCTTATTTTATTTTTTGTAGACTGGAAAGTTGACTCAGTGGCTAAGAGCACTTGCTGTTCTCACAGAGGACGAAAGTTCGATTCCCAGCACCCACATGGAGGCTCACCTCCTCCTTTCACACCCGGCATACGTTTGGTGCACAGATGTGTGTGCACGCAAAACACTCATATGCACAAAATAATAAAAATAAATCTAAATTTTAGAAATCCTGTGATTGGTGGGGAGTGGGGGAGTGCCATAGTGCACAGGTGAGGTCAGAGGACACTTTGAGGAGTCTGCCCTCCTTCCACTGTGGCTCTGGGACCTCAATTCAAGCAGTCAGGCTTGGTGGTAAGTGTTTGACCCACTGAGCCTTCTTCTGCCTGCTGCCTTTGTTGTCTTTGTTTTGTTTTTCGAGACAGGGTTTCTCTGTGTAAAAGAGCCTTGGCTGTCCTGGACTCACTTCATAGACCAGGATAGCTTTGAATTCACAGAGATCCACCTGCCTCTGCCTCCCTAGTGCTGGGATTAAAGGTGGGCACCATCACACCCGGCCTCACCACTTCTTAAAAAGAAATATTTCTGAGAATCAAACATACAGCTATTCTGCTGTCGTTGGGGCAGATGCCCCCTGCCTGGGGGCATCCTGGCCGTCTGCATAGGACGCCTTGACATCTTGCACGGGCAGCTGGTCTCATTCCGTGCGTGCTTCTGACAGGTTGGTTTCTTCAAACGGAAGCTGAAGGAGAAGATGGAGGCGGACGGAGGTGTTCCAGATGGAAGCCCTGGCGAAGACGCTGACCCTCTGGCGGTACCTGGGGAAGAGACCAAAGATATGGGCTGTCTAGAGCCCCTTCATGAGAGTGACAAGGACTAAGCTCTGATACACTGATGGCCCAGGGACAGACTTGGGAGCCCTGGCGCTGACCAGCTTCAGCTGCATGTCACTAGCCGATCCTCGGCTTGTCATGGCTGCTCCTAGTTTTCAGCTTCCCTGTCCTGAGCATAGAGCTTGTTCTTACGTTATCTACAGGTTCACGGTAAGGCTGAGGGCAGCCAAGAGGGCCATCGGTGAAGCCTGTCTTCTGCTAGCCTACCTTGTTGTCACTCTGAGAGAATCTTCAAAATAGACTTGGAGAAACTGTTATCTCAGGACCCGGTAATACTCCAACCCTCCCAACTGCCCTTGGGCTGTCCCGACCTCCTGGATCTGCCCCACGCTCTCTCCTGCCTGGACTCTAACCCGGACTCTGCTGCCATCTGTGTCACGTGGGACACACGTCTGCATGGCTGCTACAGATGCCTTCTTGAGTGAGTCAGAGACGACATTCTTTGAAGAGCCTTAGAAGGCCTTATGAGGTCAGGCCCCAGTGGCCCCCAGCCTCTGCTGAGGATGACTCACCTCTCTCTGCCAGGCTGCAGTTATCACAGCCTTTCCCGGAGTTTGTCTCCTTCCTATAGGCTGCATTTGAGCTCATGCCCTCCCCCCCCAGGAATATTTCTGCCTCCTCCTGTTCCGGCTAAGGAGGGCTCCGCACTGCACCTCACACCAGCCTGTTCTCGCCTCAGTCTGCCAGGTTATATTTATTCTCTCTTTGATGATTTAATTTCTACCTCTCGTTAAGCTCCTTGAGGTTAGGGTACGCATCTAGTTCACCTTGGGACTCTCCGGCGACGTCATAGGTGTGGAGGCGTGGCCTTGCTTGAAGAGTATATGTCATGGGGAAGGGCCGTGAGAGTTGAAAGACTTGGCCCACTTGCAGTTCACTCACGGCCTTATGGCTACGGTGGATGTGCTCTCTCTGCTTCCTGCTGTCTTGCCTGCTGCCGGCTGCTGTGACTCTTTGCCATCACAGACTCCTAAACTCTCTGTACACCCAGAAAAACTTCCTTGAGTGTGACGGTTTATCACAGCCACAGCGAAAGTAACCAATGGGACACGCCTGCATCTGCTTACCCAGTAAGTGTGGAATTCTGTCCATTTCTGATGGCTCTGTGCTGGTGCAAGGCTCCAGTCTGGTTCTTTTAAATGAATCTATTCCCTCAAAGGTACCAAATAGAACCAAAGTAATCAGCCCTGCTTCTCTTCTCCTGTATTAGGCTTGGGTTTTTGCTTGGTTTGGTTTTCTGTTGCTACAATAAAGCACCCCAAAGAAAAACAACGTATGTGGAAAGTTGTGTGTGAGCACTTTATTGTGGTGTGTGTACGCACTTCCTCCAGCTGTGGCCTCGTGTCCTGGGCACCAGCCATGGTACGCGTCTTGGAGCCCAGCTGTAGACCCACATCCTCCATCTCCTCTCTCAGGGTGTCCAGGTGCCGTTGCACACCAGGCTGGAAGGACGAAGCGAAGTCTGGAATGGGTGGGGTCTGTAGGACTGCCAGAAGGCCTTCTCAGAGGGTTTTAGGGTTACAGCTCTTTCAGATGATGCTCAAGGAAACAGTTCTCTCAAACAACCTTCAGGGAAACAGCTGGTGCACATACACTGTACTCAGGGTGATCAAGGGCTGTATGTGAACCTTGGAGAGTGGGAAGAAGTTTTCAGTGAATGTGAAACCCATTGGTGGAGCTTAACGTACTGTGAATGCCTCATTTACATGGAAAGGCGTTCCAGGGATCCCAGGTACTTGCTGGATTGATTCTTGTCAGGAAAAAGGCAGTTGAACTGTAAGTTTGCCAAGGACTACATAACCTTCCTCTGGTAGAAGATTGGGGGTCAAGCTCCTCAGATCTGGCAGAGAAGGGGAAGCCCTGCTGGTAAAGACCTCCATTTTGCACGAGACTCAAAGGCGCTATCTGGACATGGTAGTCTTTGACCTTAAGTTACAGGGTTTCCCAACAGCTTATTTTGGCTTACACGTTCAGAGGGGCTGTAAGTCATCGTGTAGGGAAGGCATGTGCCAGGAACATGAGTGTTGTCCCACTGCATGGACAGTCTGGAAGCAGAGAGCAAATGGGATAGGGAGGAGGATATAAAATCTCAAAAACCACCGCTGACACACTCCCTTCAATGAGGCTCCACCTCCTGAAGATCCCATATCCTTCCAAAACAACACTACTAGCTAGAGACCATGTGTTCAAATACATGAACCTATGGATGGCAGATCTTACACTCCTCTCCACCTTTGCCTTCATGAATCTCAGGCAGCTAACCTTGACCTGAAGCTAACATTGTGGGTTAATTCCAAATAGAAGCATAGAGAAAGAGTCTAAATGGAAGAAGATGCTAAGAACATCCTGACAGTTCTTTGGGAAATAGGAATAAGTAGCCTGGAGAAATGACTCAGCAGTGAAGAACATATACTGCTTCTGCAGAGGACCTGAGCTCAGATCCCCGCACACATGTTGGGCAAGTCACAACTTGCTTCTAGCTTGACTCCAAGGGGATATGATATCTTTGACTTCTGAGGGTACCTGCACTTACTTGTTCACACAGACATATGTACACATGATTAAGAATAATAAACATTCAATATATGGCAGTAATACGTGCTGGGAATAAGGGTACCACTAGCAATTACACCACTTAGGAGGCTGGAGCAGAAAGATGTGGAATTCCTGGCCACCCTGGGATTTTTGACCAAACTAAAAGAGATGAGACTAGGATAAGATTAGGAGCTGGGGGTTCAGCTTAGGAGCAGAGGGAGCTGGGGATTCAGCTCCGGAGCAGAGAGCTTGCCTGGTGCTCACAAGTTCCCGGCTCTGTTGACAGACTGAAGAACAAACACAAGGACTCACGGGGACACAACTTTTATTTAAAGCAAATATGGACACCCTTGAGAGCTAAAAGCCATAGAAAGAGTCAGTCATTAATCTTCTGTGGTCAGCAGGATGCCTAGAGAATGGATCCCAGCACTAGGAAAAGAAAAAATTGCCCACCCATATGGAAAAGGCAAGGATTCCCCAGGCAGTGACCTTGGATGGTCTTCTGCTGCCTTAAGGGGGAATATGAACATTTCTAAGCCCAGCATGGAAAACACAAGACCATCATTCAGTGTGATCCTAATCTGTAGAAGGCTGAGGTGAACTCGGACCTGCTCTGCTCCTATATTCCCTGGCCCAGTATGCTCCTCCTGGTCCCTGCCAATGCCCCTCCTTTGCCCCAACTGTCTTGACAATGCTTAATGGTCATCATAGAACCTGACAGCCTCTCCTGCTACATCAGACTTTTGCTTGTTATGACCCCAAGGAACCATGGGAAGGGCTCGTTAAGAAGACACTAGTAGGGCTGGAGAGATGGTTCAGAAGCTTAGAGCACTGACTGCTCTTCCAGAGGTCCTGAGTTCAATTTCCAGCAACCACATGGTGGCTTACAACTATCTGTCTTGGGGATCCAGTGCCCTCTTTTGGTGTGTCTGAAGACAGCAACAGTGTACTCACATACACGAAATAGATAAATCTTAAAAGGAGGAAGAGGAGGAGGAGGAAGAGGAAGAGGAAGAGGAGGAAGAGGAGGAAGAGGAGGAAGAGGAAGAGGAGGAAGAGGAGGAGAGGAGGAAGAGGAGAGAAGAGGAAGAGGAGGAAGAGGAGAGGAAGAGGAGGAAGAGGAGGAAGAGAAGACATTAATAATGAAGTGAAACCATTTTCCAGAAAGGGATGGTAATGTGTTTTGTTTTAACTACATTCTGGGGTGTGTGTGTGTGTGTGTGTGTGTGTGTGTGTGTGTGTGTGTGTGTGTGTGTGTGTGTTTGTTTGGGTGTATGTGTACCACAGTACATGCTGGAAGTGGTCAGAGGACAGTTTATTTACCATGTGAGACCTGAGGATCTAACTGAAGTTGTCGGGCTTAGCCAAAAGCGATTGCCTTTACCTGTTGAGCCCTCTTCCCAGCCCCATAGCTTCCCAGGAATGTCACAGAACAACTGACAGTATGTGAAGCCATGTGGAGGCAGGAAACATTGATTTAATATGTGTTCATTTGTTTGTTTTTGTTGAGACAGTCTTCCTATGTATGTAGTCCAGGCTGCCCCTCTGTGTAGCCCTGCCTGGCTTCGAGTAGAAGAATCACTACCTTGGTTTAACAAGTGCTTG